>NC_140962.1:102908337-102913337 GCF_056783735.1 Eptatretus burgeri | reverse complement strand
CCAGCAAGTGATTCGGAACCCAAATACAACAATTAAGGAAAAGTGCCACTGAAGTTGGGAAAGAGCTATGGGGTTCAAGAAATAAATATGTTTTTCATGATAGAAAAATGGATTTGAAGGTAGCATCCTTAAACACAAATGGTAGCCGCAGTTGTATGCACCACCTACAGGTGTTTCATCTCTTCAATACAGAGAACGTTGATGTACTGATGCTACAAGACATGCTAACCAGCTTGTGAGGTTGAGTGGCATTGATTATTTAAAGGCTGCTCTTTCTTCTCTAGTGCTTTTGAAGATGCCAAGGCTGGTGTGGCTGTAGTTCTGCTCCCGAAGATGCAACCCTTGGAAGTTACTGTCAGGGTGATTTGTCAAGGTTTCTTGATGTCTGTTTACTTTGTTTGCTGTCATCAAAAGTTCAGTGTCATAAATGTGTAATGCCTTAGTTGTAACTGAAATTGCATTGCTTATTTGTAAGCTCACAGAGTATGTCTATCTCTACTGTTGATTTTAGTAAGTTGGTTTTTTTGGGAGAAAGCGCATACTGAACTTTGAACACCAAGCTTTTGCAAGATGCACATTTTAAAGAAGCCCTTCAACTTGTGTGGAATAAGCTCAATATGCAAAAACATTCTTATTCAAGTATTCGTGAATGGTGGGACTGCATGAAGTCCTATATTTGCATATTTTGTCAACAGTTTTATTTGTACACCACTAGCAATAGGAGCAAGGTTGATATCCGCTTTGAAAGCTGATGTGTTTAGCCTTCAGTAAGATGCTGGAGCATCTGTTGGTAACAAACAGTATCGGTGATTTGCAGAGAAGCAGACCTTGCTGGTTGAGATTGTCAGAGACAATACAATTGGTCACTTATTCAACTAGAGATTAGAAGACCTCACCTGGATACATTCCTCACATTAAGGAATTATTTAACCTGGAAAGAGTCATCAAAACATCTCGGCAGATTCACAGCCTACACTCGACTGATAGTACCATTTTGATTGCCAAAGTGACATCAAACACGTTCTGCAGGACTTTTGCTCAAAATTGTTTTCCCTCAGAGCCATGGACAGAGCTGCTGTAAATGGGATGACTCATTCCTGTCCCTTTCTGATAGACTCTACGCTGAATTCTAGTGTTTTGCAATATTCTTGGTCCTGTTTTCTTGGAGGAATTTTCGGAGAGCTTAGATCATTGTAAATGACCCTTCAGCTGCAGAAGAGTTGTCATGTACCTCCTCCAAAGAAGATGACTTGCAGGAGATTACATATTAGCGGACTGAGTCGTTGCTTTGTACAGACTATAATATTGTGTCAAATGCGCTTGAAGAATGTCATTTTTTTCTGATTGGCAATGAGCAAACCTATTGTATTACGGAGCGATCGATGTATGAGTATTTTTTCTCGTAAGGGATTTAATTGAAGTTGGTCAACAGAAAAGGCTTTTGATAGTGTAAATGTAGACCACTCTTTTTTGTTCAGTGTTGAGAAGAGCAGCCTTAGGGGGAAATTTTCATCTCTCATGAAGATTCTATACAAAAATGCCTCATTTTTGTTAAAAGTCAATCACAGTCTGTGCCATCCTTTTCCCTTTCAGCGGGGTATCCACCAAGGTTGTCTGCTCTCCGGATTATTGTACACTCTTGCTATCGAGCCCTTATTGGCTCCTCTTTGCTCTTTTGTGTCAGGTTTGTCTCTATCACCAGGCAACTCAAAAATTATTTCAGCTTACGTTGATAATCTCTGTTTGGTTATGCAAAACCAGAAAGATGTTTTGGAGATGTCCCACTGTTTTGCCAAACTTGAACTTGACTCAACTGCTCGAGTTAATTGGAATGAAAGTGTAGCTCTTTGGGTGGACCCTTAGCCTATTCCCTCATCCCTCCTTCTCCCAACTCTCCCAGGGGGTTTACTCTGGGGATGAGAAGGAACCCAGAGATATATTTTTGAGTAGTTCAGATTCCATGAAAAAAATTGGATGGGCTTTTTGATAATGTCGACTGGAGAGTGGCAAGGTGGAAAGGAATGCTCTATTTCAGTGGTTCTTAACCGGGGGTACGAAGCATCAAAGCAGGGGGTACAATATATGGTGTTAAATTCAATACTGTATAGTACTTAAATTCCAATAATGATAATAATAATAATAAATAAATAAATAATAAATTTTTAGACAGGGGGTACGGGGAAATATTATGAAAGCTCAAGGGGTACGATCACATAAAAAGGTTAAGAACCACTGCTCTATTTGTTGTGTTTGAAGGCACACATAGTAATGATAAACACCCTCGTGGTTCAAACCTAATCATACAAATAGATTAATTGGCATTCAGAGGGTTCTGGTAAACCTTTTCTGGGGAGGCCACCAGATGTGTTGTGCAGGCCCAACATGGCGGTAGCCAAAGCTTGGTACACATCCAGAGCAAATTATGGCCGTTTAACTGATGGCAATGAAACACCTATAAAACTGTATATCAAAATGATGCCCTGTTGTGTCCCCACTAATGGCTTGCTTAGGAAAGCAGGTAAAATTGACAATGACTGAGAGCTCTTCCTTGTTGATTTGAATCAGGTCAGTATTGCTTGGCTCCCATAGTTTCATCAGAGCCTTCTGACTGTATGGTGAGCCTGAGGGGTGTGTTGTTTGCAGGATTCTTACAATGCCAAGAAGTTTGTGCAAGAACCTTTTTTTCCCCATAATCCTTTTTTTTCTGGAATATATACCAGCAAGTTGTTTATGAGATATTTTATGAATGTTCGCGCAAACAGAGCGAGAGACCTTCCTTGTATCGATGGTTGCCTTCTGCTTCAATTTCCTTAAGAGTTGATGCTCATTCTATTATAACTGAGAGCATGGTCATGAGGGTCGTCATCCTTACCTCTTTATGAGTTAGTATTGGGTGTAATGCCTTGGATGAGGCGGTCGATTTTTGCCTGTTATTTCCTGAGCTTTAATTTACGCCTCAAAAGCAAAAAAAGTGTGTTCTCTTCCAATGGTGATAGTCCCTGCATGTTCTACTTTCTGGGGAAAAGGGCAATTGATTTGTTTGGAAGCACGTCTGTCTTCCTACATGAAACCTTAAAGTATTCTATTGAAGGAGTTCTTACCTGCAGGAATGTTTCTTGCTCTGGTTTGGAACGTGATGTATAAGCTTCTTGGTGTTGGTCGAACGTGAGATCTCCAGAGGAGAAGAGACCATGGAGCTCTGATCACACAGTCAGTGATTCATAAATTGAACTCTTCCTCATCTGTTGAATGTCCTTTTTGTAATGTAGTGGAAGACATGTATCATGCTTATATTGGCTATGAGAGACTGTCATCTCTTTTTATCTTTCTCAGCTGTATTTTTTGTAAATTCAACTTTTCCTTTTCAGTGTTCATTTATGGGCTTTATATGCCTTACTGAGGAAAAAAAAAATCAGAATGTCTACTTTTGAATTGTGTTCATGGCATTGCCAAGCCGGCACTTTACAAAAGCAGGAAAGCCTGAGCAGTGAGTGGCAGAAATGAAAGAGTCCTTTTTTGCTTTAAAGTGATGTATTTATATGTGTACATTTTTAGCCATGCTGCATTTTATGCATACATGTACTTTGCTTTTTGTTTTTTTTTCAACCTTTTTATACAAGGTTGAGGCTTGTGGAGGAGCTCGAACATGGAGCAAACCAGGACGCAACAGAACAAAATGAACGGGGGGGGGGGGGGGACGCACACCAGCAGGGTTGAGGGACAAAATAGAGACTTTGAAGATAAGGGGTGTGACGAAGAATGAGGATGAGGGGAGGGGGACAAATGGGGGTGAACAAGATGGATGCAGAAGCAAACTCTCAGGAACGAAAAAACTAAGAAATTGATAGAGGTGGGCTTGGGGAGAGTTTAGGAGTATAAAAGATCGTGGTTTTGGATGGGAGATTATCTATCGAAGATGGTGGTGAACAGCAGTCTTGAAAACCTGGTGGGAAGAATGGGATTGCAGATAATGTGGAAGTCGATTCCAGGTGGGAGGAAGGAGGAACAAATGAGTGGAGGTGAGAAGTGTTTCTGGATTTTGTGAGTTTTACCAGAAGGGTTTTGGCAGATGCGGGGGGGGGGGGGGGGGAGAGCAGAGCACAGAAAGAGCAGATGGTGCAAGACCAGAAAGGAGCCAGGAGAAGACAGAGAGACCATCGACCTGTCTCCAATGTAAAAGGGATTGGCCCATAGACTCGGCTTCATCTCGAGAGAGTCCAATAATCTTGAAGGCCTTGGTTTCCATGGCATTAAGCTGAGTTGGGTGTGAGGCAGGGGAGCCAGCTCAGAGGGGAGAGCAGTACTTAATCAAGCTGTTTGTCGGTAGTTAGAAGTTCAGGTGTACCAAGGCAGGATATTGCACAAGGGAGGATGCCTAGTCGGCGGCTGGCTTTGGAGGACAACTTTAAAATGTGGTTTGCCCAAGAAAGATCGTGACATCGTGAGACCCAAGAGTTTGAGAGACTGAACTTCATTGAGTTTTTGCACTGGGGATCTAAAATTTGAGACTGAAAAGTTTGACAGATGGTCCTTTAGGAGAGAGACAGTGAGGTGAGAGATTTTTTTTTCCTGAAATGAAAAACATATTCCAAGTGTTGGACCAGATTGTGATTCTATCAAGGTCTGCAGAGATGAAAGAGGCTGCTGCCTGCCTATCTGAGGAATGGGGGGGGGGTGTTATGGCAGGGGGTGGAGTCAGAGAGTCAGAGAAATCGTTGATGAAGATTGAGAATAGGACTGCGCCCAGAACACTGCCTTGTGGCATTCTGACCTTGACATGGAGAAGAAACGAGAGGATTCCATTGAGATACACTCATTGACTTTGAGAGTGGAGGCAGTCAGTAAGCCATGTGTGGAGTTGGCCTTGAATGCCATCGGTAGAATCTTTGGAGAGCAAGCTGGGGTGCCAGACTGCATTGAAAACAAGATATATGCATCGAGAGATGGCCTTGATCTTGTATCTGATATTGAGGGCCTCCGTCCATTGTTGGGAGAGAAGC
>NC_140962.1:102895837-102905837 GCF_056783735.1 Eptatretus burgeri | reverse complement strand
TTTTCCTGTAAAACAAAAGTGAGGTAACAAGTCACGTGATGTGATAAAGACATTTACTACAGAGGTCATGACTGCAAATTCCCATTTGGTGCTGCCGGCTTTGTAGCTCGATAAAAGATCAAAAGATGTTTGCTAATAAGGCATATGATCACCGATGACGCAAATGCAAGCCACACATTGACGTGGCATGCTTAAAATGGCTAAATCGATGAGCTGCTCAGATAATATGACCTACTTCCCCAGCAGAGCAGCTCCTAGTTAATCAACAGGGCTTGAGAAAGATTCATGCACTGCAACACATCTTCTGGACATACTCATATATGGTCTGTCAGATTCAAATTGGGTAAGTGTGCTTGCCAGTCCATTTGCTCGACAACTCCTTTCCATTCCGTTGATCACGGTGGGTTGTATGGCTCAACTTCTGAGATGGGAATGTTCTAACCAACTCGATCCATAACTGACAACAATAATACAGGCCTTTCACGAAATCTCTTTTATGTTGCTGTTGTTTGCTTAATTTTTCAGATGTTTAATCACCACCAGACAAAAAGAATGCACTGTAAATTTCCAATCTATCTTTGGTTGTCAGTAAATCCCTTCAAATTGGTCTGAAAAAGTTGCATAACTGCACAACTAGCAATCCTTTAGCTGTTGAAGCTTTAAGACAGAAACAGTGCTGTCCAAGACTGGTGTTGATGTAATCTCTTGCAAAATTCTTATTATTACACATTGCATCTTTTAGGATCGATGGATCCATGGTAAACGTCTTGTGGAGGTGTGTCTACACAAGGCATTTAATTTTAGTCGACATTTACCCGGTTTGACTTGGTCTTTACAAATCGTTTGTTATAATCTGCTCATGAATTGGAATGATGGCTGCAAGAGCTATACAATGCATGTCTTTATTGGCATTTCCTGTTCCTGTTTTTTTTTTTTTTTTTTTTTTTTTTTACTCCTGTGTTTTCTCACCTTCTAACTTTTTTTCTCTTTACACTCATTTTTCCTTCTTTCTTTCTTTGCCAGCAAAAGGTTTTGTTGGATGATGCCTATTTCTGATACCTATACAACAACATTGATGTCTATAACCAGTATTTTATCAAATTGATTTATATTATACTTTTGTGAATTATATTTTGTTCATATTGATTATATTTCAGAATCCGTGGGGTGTTCAGAAAGTTATATGAACGAGATACTTCAGTTCTCTCCAACAAAAAATGTATCGTAAGGAGTTTATCTCCTACTACTATGACTACAAACATTTTTGATAGCTGTCTGTCATCAAAAGTAAACTTATTACCTCCGCCACCAAAGGTGAAGGAGGTTATGTTTTCACTCCTTTCTGTTTGTTTGTTTGTCTGTTTGTGTACACTGTACAGAATATCTCAAAAAGTTGTGGACGGAGACGGAATAAATTTTGTGAACAGGTTCGGTGTGTGACAAGGACAAATTGATCAGATTTTGGTGAAGATCTGGATCCGGCTACTAGAATTTTTTAAGTGATTCTTCACCATTAAGAGATGGGGCCAAAAAACGATATATAGCACGATATCTCAAAGAGTTGTGAATGGATTCGAACGAAACGTGATGGACATGATGGGTGTGCGACAAGGAAGAATTGATTCAATTTTGGTGAAGATCTGGATCTGATAATTTTTAGATTCTTCACCATTGGGAGATGGGACTAAACCGATATCTCCAAAAGGTTTTGACAGACTAGGATGAAACTGGGTGGACATGTTGGGTGTGTGGCAAGGACGAATTGATTCAATTTTGGTGAAGATCCAAATCTGGATATGGATAGGATAATTACTTAATTATTAAAGTGATTCTTCACCATTGAGAGATAGGGCCAAAAACTATATACGGTAATACTGTATAGCATATTTTAAAATGTATTGGGCCCGATATGTTCTCGTGGATCAGGCATTATGTGGCGGAGGTATGTGCTCTACCGAGTGCTTTTCTAGTTGGCAATGAATTACCACGTCTCAATCTTTATGCAACTTTCTTTGTGGTCAAAGTCTGTTTCTGGCCTCCCGTACTTACATGAGACTGTCGTTCTTCTGTATTGACTTATTGTGTTTGCAGGTCTTATAGCTAGTGTTGCTCTCAACTTCGTGGAAAAGTTATTTTTATGGGTTATTAAGCATCATGGAAAAGTTCTTTCAAAAGTTCTTTACTTCCACTTTCTTGAGCTTCTCAAGTTCTTGAAAAACTTGAGAAAAACAAGTTTTTCACCCAAGCCTTTCACAAACTGGCTAGCCATGCCTGACATTCAACTGAAGGTGGCAGGAATTTCGAATCTAGCCAGGGTACCGGTGATAATTTATGTACTCTTCACGAAAGACACTGTGGACTATTTTAGGTCCATCAACAAGTAATGCTAGCAGCGGAAAAGAGGGTAATGGTCTAGAATGACTTTGTCAATAGCTCAGTGGAATACTGCTCCCCACTATGGGCTGCTGCTCCAGAATCACATCTGTCTCTCTTGGATTATATGTAATCTAAACCTCTCAAAATCATTGGAATCTCCCATGATGACGCTGAAGCTCAGGGTCTGTTTCTCTCACATTGCATGTCGGTCAGTGGTCTCTCTCTTTTTTCTACGTCTATTTTCTGATATTGCTTCCTCTGCTCTTTGTCCTCAACCCCTAATATGCTCCAGGATGTACATGTTCTTCCCGTAGCACCCTCCTCTTTATATTTCCAAAATCCTGGCTGACTGCACACCTCAACTCTTTTATTCCTCACTTCTTCCAGAGGCTGTTCTGTCTCACTCTTCCTTACATGGCTTCAATTAAGTAGTGTTCCACCATCTCATGCAATCCCAATTCTGTCCCATGATTAACCTCTCCTAACTCAACCATCTTACTTGTTGCAGTGTTTCTTCCCTCCCCTCTTTTTCTGTTAATTTATTCCCTTGATGTTTTTCAAACTGTCACTTATATCCTGCTCTTCAATGAACCTCGCTCCTGTTAAGAAAAAAGAGAGGTGGGGGGGGGTAGTTACTCTAGCTTTGCGTCCTTCCTAAAGACGGCACACACAGTTATGCATCACCATACATGCAAACACCAGGAAGACAGTTTATAGCTGGGTCGAGATTCAAACTCAGGCTCAACAGCCCTTTAAGCTATACTTCCAGCCCTGCAAGCCAAGTTCACTATCAATCCAAATATTTGTGAACAGAAAGAATATTGCACACTGCTTTGCCTCTTCCTCGTAAAGCACAAATATTTGCATGTTAACTCACTCTTACTGGTCACATGACACCCGTTTTAAAAATAACAATGAACATTGAATGTAACAAAGGGAAATAATCCAACTAATACTCTTTCCTTTTCAAAGATAGAAAATGAAATACTCAGATTGTCTTTGGAATGTTTTGAGCCGCATATCGTTCCATGTTCGATATACACATTATTTGCACGTTTCTTGGGAACAACCGAAAGTTAATCAAAGGATAAATAAACCAAAGACCTTTAATTAACTGAGTGTCCAGAACTCGATCAAATGTGGCACAATATAAATATTTATTTAACATGCATATGTGACCGAGAGTTCAGAATTTAATTAGGTCTACTCGTAGCCTCATTACTGCAGTACTTTTCCACCTCTCGCCCCTACCACCCACAGCAGACACACTTGTTGGCCCAGAGCCTTTTCTTTGTGAGAGACACGTCATTACAATGATACCACATGCCACCTGTCCATAACTGCAAAGAGGTAGGTTTAAGTGAACTCCACACGAAGTTTGTCATACCATTAATTGATTGCACTTCAGCATTCACCACTTGTCATAAGGTTTTCAAGACTTCATTTATTTGTCTTTATGACTTGTAAGATCGAAGATTTTTCAAGTATATTGGTCAGTCGATTTTGTTATTCTGTCTGTCTGTCTGTCTATCTGTTTGTCGCCTACAGGTCGCAATTTTAAGCCGATCTTCACGAAACCTCACTACGCCGTAGAGTTTGTCGTTAGAAAGAAGCCTATTGTTTTTGAGGCCAAAGGTCAACAATTTAGGTGAGATTTCTAAAATCCTCAATTTTCATCCGATTGACTTTAAATTTGAAGAGAATTTATATTTCAGGTCACTGAATTCAACCACCAATTATTTTGGAAGTCCACATAGGCCAAAAGGTCAACATAGGTCGAATTTCTAAAATTGTCAATTTTCATCCGATTCACTTGAAATTTGAAGAGAAGTTGCATATTTGGTCATTGAATTCAACCACCAATTATTTTTGAGGTCAAATTTATTTTATGGATTTTGCAAGTATCGTGCTGTGCACAACGTTGTCGTCTTGTTATTCTGTCTGTCTGTTTGTCGCCTACATGTCACAATTCTAAACCGATCATCAATAAACTTTACCAAGTTGTTGAGGTAGTCTCATTGACTATTGATTTTGAGGTCAAAGGTCATCTTGAGGTCAAATTTCTGAAATCATTTTTCATCCGATTCACTTGAAATATGAACAAGATTTGCACATTGCAACACTGAATTGGGAAACCAACTACTTTTGACATCAAAAGGTCAAAGCTCAATTCAAGGTCAAACTTCTAAAATCATTAATTTTCAACTGAGAAAGAATCAATTTTCATCTTATTGACCTGAACTTTGATGAAGATTGTGAATTTTAACCTTAATGAAATGGCCAATTCAATGTATCCATGGCAACCTTTAGAGAGGGGGGGTGGATTTTGCAAGTATCGTGCTCTGCACATCGTCTTTTTCTTGTTGTGTCTGTTTGTCTGTCAATCGCTTACAGGTCACAATTCTAAACCGTTCTTCATGAAACTTTACCAGGTTGTAGAAGTAGTCTGAACTGAGAAGCCTATTTATTATGAGGTCAAATTTCTAAAATAGTCATTTTTCAGCTGATTGACTTGAAATTTGAACAGGATTTGCATATTGTGTCACTGAATTAGGAAACCAACTATTGTTGAGATCAAAAGGTCAACTCAAGTTCAAACTTCTAAAATCATCAATTTTCAACTGAAAAATCAATTTTCATCTAATTTCACCTGGAAATTAAGCAGCAATTGCATAATGCATCACTGAATTTACAAACCAATGATTTTTAAGGTCAAAGGTAAATTCAAGGTCGAACTTCTAAAATCATCAATTTCAATCTGAAAAATAATCAATTTTCATCCGATTGACCTGAGCTTTAATTTAGATTGTCAATTTTAATATTAATGAAATGGAAAATTTGATGTATCCACGGCAATCTTTGGAGAGGGCGGTGGACTTTGCAAGCATCATACTCTGCACAACGTCTTTTTCTTGTTTGAATTTTTAATGTATCTTTGACATAAGTTTTCTTCCTTATGGTTTGGCTTTCCAATTTACAAGACAGTAACAAGGCAATGGTCCATACTCTTTAAAATATGTCATTCCAATCATGCATAGCAAAGGATCTTTTGTGTTCTTTTTTTGAGATAACGTTGATTTACAGAGGGAGCTTGGATTTGTTTACATTCTTTCATACTTTGCTCTTTCAAAAGCCATGGGGTATTAATGTTTGCAAATTGGGTTTTTTTTCCACAGAATTCAGGTATATGGTCGTAGTTCATGAACTGGTCACCCTAAAAAGGCGGAGTTGTTACATGTTTTTTACATGTTTCAAGTTCACAGTCTCCCCACTTAATTACATCAAGATGTCTTCTGCACATCCACAGACCAAACAACTCTCTCTATTCAATCCTAACTTTCCTAAGAAATTTCTCCATCTACCCCCCACAACCGAAACAATATACGAGGTCCGTCTAAAAAGTAACGGGACTGACTTCACAGAAATTTAATTCCAAAAAATATATTGAAATCACAGCTTGTGTCCCCTTCAAAATAGTTTCCCTCCAGTCTCACACACTTGTCCATCCTCTTCTTCCACGCTTTGATGCACCCCGGGAGGCTTCTTCTGGAATCCTCCAGAGCTCCGTCATCACGGCCCTTTTTATGGACTCCACATCAGGAAATTGGATCCCCTTGATCACCCCTTTGAGCTTGGGGAACAGGAAAAAATCACAAGGGGCCAAGTCTGGCGAATACGGGGGTTGCTCCAGAGTTGGTACGTTCCTGTCCGCCAGAAACTGTCAGATGCTCAGGGCACTGTGAGCAGGGGCGTTGTCATGGTGGAGCACCCAGGCGTTGTTCTCCCACAGATCCCTCCTCTTGTCCCGGACTGATCTCATGAGGTGCCGGAGGATCTCCTTGTACACGTATTGATTCACTGTTTGACCCTGTGTTAGAAACTCGAAGTGGACGATGCCCTTTATGTCAAAAAACGTGATGAGCATCACCTTGACCTTCGACTTCGACATCCTTGCTTTCTTTGGTCTTGGTGATGCCGGACTTTTCCACTGACGACTCTGCCGTTTTGTCTCGGGATCGTATTTGAATATCCATGATTCATCACCAGTAATGACTCTCCCGAGCAGGTCTGGATCGTCCTCGCGCTTGATAATGTCTTGACAGATGGTGAATCTTTGCTGTTTCTGGTCCCCGGACAACAGCTTGGGGACCATCTTTGCGCACATCTTGTGCATTTCGAGATTTTCAGTGAGGATGCTCCAGACAGTGTCCTTGTTGATGGAAAGTTCCTCAGCAATCATCCGTACCATGAGTCGACGATCTGCGTGCAACATCTGCTTCACACGCTCAATGTTGTCCGCCGTTCTGCTCGTTTAAGGTCTTCCAGACTGTGGATAGTCTTCAACCTCCTCCCATCCGTCTTTGAACCTCTTGTGCCATTCAAATGCATGTGTATGTGACATCGTTTCTTTCCCATGGACTTGCTGCAGCATTGCGAAGGATTCAGAAGGTGTTTTGCCAAACTTGGCAAGAAAATTCAGTTTGGCTCTCTGCTCACGACTCATAGCGCGACGACTCAGACCAGACAAGGAGTAAAGCACGATCTGTAAAAAATCACACAACGAGCGCAGTCAACCATCACCAATCATATATATTGCTGGAATGTTGCAAAAGACTTTGACGCAACCCGTTCATTCAAGTGTGTAAGTGAGCACACAGCCGGCTCAGTCCCGTTACTTTTTAAATGGACCTCGTATACATATATACACACATATATATGAATATATATATATATATATTCTTTTTAAAACACTGTCTGGAGAAGTACATTGAGTGAACAAACGATTTCGGAATGTGCCAAAATTAACCAGCTTCATTGAGCTATATGATATTGTTGCGAATTCGCGCCCGCCGGCGTGCGATCGGCCGCTCGACTCGAATGGCGGCCACCTCTCCCACCGGTCGGACAATTCTGTCGTGACCCTCCGGGAACTATCGCCCGAAGCCAGTCACAGGTGGGCCTTTCGACCTCACCACGATCGTGCCAATCGGCCACCCGCGTAGGATAGGGTTGTTCGCCAAATTCGACCTACCTAAGTACCCACGCGGATGGTAAACCGGGCGATCGTACCTCGCCGCAGGTCGACTCCGGATACGAACCGCTTAAGTGGTCCATTCCATGCTATCGGGACAACCGAGCAGTGTTGTCATCGGCCTCGACGGTTCCAATTAATTATCGGGCGTATTAAGCCCACTACGAACCCTTTACGTGAAGCAAGATGGAGATTCAAACGAAGGAAAGTACGCAGCGAAACGGGGAACAATTCAACATAATGCACATTTATTACCCAGCCCACGAAAAGCACACATATACAGACAAACAGTCAGGATGCACATATATCAATTTAAAACAAAAACAACAATGCAGAGCTACGACCGAATACGTGAACACACGGCAACACTTATACAGTTTTACTTCACAGACGGCCCCGACACACATTTACTCAAAAGCAAAGGAAAGAAGCCACCCTCATAGGCAAGGGGCCAGACGGGCCCGTAGGCCAATGTGTGCGCGGGACCTGAAGGAGCGGTCAGGTCCGCGAGACCGGGTGGGTCCTACCCGCGTCCTCGTGACGAGCCGCAAATGTGGCTGCCAGGCGGTGCCCCGACTTCGTGCTCCTTCGCGGATTTTGTTGGCACCACTTGGAGTGGGGTGGGAACGGGGCCCCCTTTTTGCACTATCTCAGCGCGGGGGAAAGGGGGAAATTGTTGATGCTCTGGGGGAGGAGAATGGCTGGCTGGCTTGGGTCCCGCGACGAGCGATCCCACCGCAATCTCGTTGCCGACCGCCGTCTTCCCTGCCTTGGACCTGAGCTCCTTGGCCTCCTCCCACAATTCTCCTCAGCCGACTGCAGAAACCACCTTGACGCCTTCGCCTCTCGACTCCACTCCGCTCTCCAACCCGACTTGACTGCCAAAACTCTCTGCCACACTCGGCCGCTCTTCCAAACTGACTCTTTCCACTCAAAACTCTCTGCGCTCGGTGCTTTATAGGCCGGCAGCAGAACCCATATGCAAATTTCCGGATCAGGATGAGCTCGGGGGCGGAGCCACGCTCGCCCATTGGATGGAGGAAAAGGGGCGTGAACCTCCCCTGATCCTAGAATTTGCATATTTCGATTTCACATGGTCGTGCCTGGAGGCGGGGCCAAGCCGCTCCGCGCTTGCTGATTTGACGGATCAGAAGTGGGCGTGTAGCATTCTTGATCTGAATTTTCCCTCGGAAAGGCCGCTGTTTGCATTCGCGGGTCCGTGCGTATCGCTTGAACGAGCCCAAGACAGCCCGATGCTCAGTGTTCACAGGTGATGCGGGAATGGCCGTAGAAGAAGAGAGGTGAGGGTGGTGGAGGGTTTTTGGTGGTGGTTTGATGGTTATGGCGGTTGATTCAAAATAATGATAGAACAGAAAAACGCCTAACTCAAAGCATCGCAGCCCGAATGAATCACATACATTCCCTCTAAACAACGGGTTTGGGGCTAACTACACATGTACTTAGAGTTATCTCACCTACGGGACCTGAATGGTAGTTTGCGAATTTCCACAGCCGTAACAATATAATGCATTCACTGCTTCACCTCACCCCCTGTCCCCCAGAAGGACTGCTTGTCCATAGCATCTGCCATATCTGTGTCGATATTTTCTGAGGTTTCACATGGTGCTCTACAAGGAATCAAAGCAATTCTGGTGAAAAACACGTTTTAACGTAAAGTTAAACGTCTGTGCGTTACAGCAAACCGATGTACCATAGGTGACGCGTGCACAGACGAGCAGGCAACGTTGTGGATTATCCGCAATGTTTATTTCAACAGCGATTCGACTTTGTAATGTTTGCAGGGTTGTTCAGTGTTAAACAGCAACTCTTTTCTGGGTAAAGTCATTATTTGAACAAATTAATTTTATTTCTTCAACTGCTGCGGGTGCGGTGATGACCGGCTTTAAAGTTGAAGGGATCCAATATGGTATGCAGCCACAGCCCGGCCAGCCGTTCCTTCTAAACCGTTTAATTAAAGTGTTTATTTGAGTGCTCAATCCACTTGCCCAGCACCCTTTAGTCAAGAGCAGAACTACGTTACATCATTCTGAGCGAAAAGTTCACTCACTGCGGACGCTTTTGCTGTCCCACTTCGTCCTGAGCAAGTTGTCCGTGCTCCGCCGTCATGAGCGAGTGGTCCGTGCTCTGCCGTCATGAGCGAGTGGTCCGTGCTCCGCCGTCCCGAGCGAGTGGTCCGTGTTCCGCCGACCCGAGCGAGTGGTCCGTGCTCTGCCCTCCCTCCCCGAGTGGTCCGTGCTCCGCCTTCCCGAGTGAGTGGTCCGTGCTCCGCCATCCTCAACGACTGGTCCGTGCTCCGCCCTCCTCAGTGACTTGTCCGTGCTCCGCCCTCCTGAGCGACTGGTCCGTGCTTCGCCCTCCTGAGCGACTGGTCCGTGCTCCGCCCTCCTGAGCGACTGGTCCGTGCTCCGCCGTCGCGAGCGACTGGTCCGTGCTCCGCTGTCCTGAGGGACTGATAAGTGCTCCACCGTCCTGATCGACTGGTCCGTGCTCTGCCCACCTGAGCGACTGGTCCGTGCTCCGCCGTCCTGAAGGACTGGTCTGTGCTCCGCCCTCCTGAGCGACTGGTCCGTG
>NC_140962.1:102858337-102890837 GCF_056783735.1 Eptatretus burgeri | reverse complement strand
CAAACTTCTGATTGTTGAGAAACAAGTAAGGAAGGCTTTCACATGCCAATGAATAAATTATGAACTTGAATGTATGAAATTCCATGGAGTGAGATTGTGCGCATTTGTATTTTTGTTTAACAACGTCACCATCCTTGTAGGTTCTGCAAAGCAATTGGCCACAGGACTAAAACGTCCATGTTTTTCCAAAACACTGACAAAACCAAATCTATCACTTGGTTTACAATGCCATTTGTGTTGATTACTCCATTCAAATGTTAAAGCTGCAAAAACAGCAACAGTTGGAATTTCAACAAGATACAATTTGTTGAGGGTAGAGTTGTTATGCAGTAAAATTAACAGGGCAGCTGTCTATAACCAGAAAATTGTGTGCGTGATATAGGCATATACACACACACACACACACACACACACACACACACACACACACACACACACACACACACACACACACACACACACACACACACACACACACACACACACACATACACTCGGGCCGTGGGTGATACATTCCTGGAAAAAGCTGTGAATGTCGAATCCACGGATAGTGGGGCATTGTTTCAATGGGGAAAAAGGGGGATAGGTTCCTGGTGGTTCATGATTCATCAGGGAAAATCAAAAAGTCCGTGAAAAAACACGATAAACCATGAATATGCCTGGTATATTAATAATAATCAAAAGCAAAGAGGGATAGGGAGAACAAAGGGAGCAACATATATCACAATAATTATTCTTTTCACTTTATGATACCCACACACCCATGAACTGTGACGGCTTGGGGAATATCTTACTCGGGGCCAAAATGCATGGAGGCGACGAGAAGGGTGAGACATTAGTGCAGAGGAATAAGAGAGGGGCTGGGATGCAGCGGGAGAAGAGAGGGGTCGGGCGCAAGGGGAGAAGAGAGGAGCCGCGGCACAGGGGGAGAAGAGATGGGCCACGGCACAGGGGGAGAAGAGAGAGGCTGTGGCATTGGGGGAGAAGAGAGGGGCGAGATGTAGTTGCAGAATAGAGGGGCCATAACACGGGGAGAAGAGAGGGGCTGTGACGCTGGTGAAGCATTGAAGAGAGTGGCCAGGATACTGATGAAGCATTGAAAAGAGGGTCCAGGACATTAGGGAAGCAAAGAAGAGAGGGGCTGAGAGGCCGAGGAAGCAAGTTGGATGCGAAAAGTGAAGGAAGCAGGCAGGGCAGGGTGGAAAGGAAGCAGGAAGAAGTAGGGCAAAGAGGGAGAGGGGCATGGGGTGGATGGACATGTAATCATGGGGTGGGGAAGCCAAGAACGAGTGTTGGGAAACCACAAGGTGTGAACTGTGAAGATGATAGAAAAAAGGGTACTGGTGTGATGGAGTTTGTCATTGTGGTCCCACAGACAGTATGGTGCAAAAAGGGTTGGATATCAGGATTGCAAAGGCGAAGACAAAATCAGAATTGGGATGGAAAAATCAAGATTGGGATTAAAGGCACGAAGAAAGACAGCGCAATATTAACACAATGGGGGAAGAGGTACGAGTCATCTTGAGAGGGAGAGAGGGGTGAAATGTGTTTGGAAGCAAGTGTGGGAAGATTGAACATTTTGAAAATGCCATTGAAAATGGTTTAAATCTATGGGGATAGTGGGGAGGGAGTAGAATTTTTTGTCTTTTGTATTTTTGGCTGCTCTTAGAGCACCCTTATTCTGGACATTTCCATCTGTCTGTCCGTCCACAAAACTTTGGTCAAGGCTCGGGGCTAAACCACTCAACCGATTCCAATGAAATTTGGTAGGTAGGACCAATATTTCTGGGAATCGTGTGCTTTCGAATATGGGACCCCGGGCCCAAGCAAC
Source organism: Eptatretus burgeri (assembly GCF_056783735.1). Classification (NCBI taxonomy): domain Eukaryota; kingdom Metazoa; phylum Chordata; class Myxini; order Myxiniformes; family Myxinidae; genus Eptatretus; species Eptatretus burgeri. Next base: position 102,889,006 of record NC_140962.1, on the reverse strand, counting down.
GGCATAGCAACGGCCCTTTAAAGTGGTCAAAAAATCGAAAAAAATCAAAAAAGAAAAATCGAAGCTTAGAGTTCTGTGCGCAATCTATCGAGCTCCCTTCATGCCAATTTGCAGCCCGAACAAAAAATATTTGTAGGAGGAGATAGATTTTGGGCGAGTACATGTCGAACATTTCAGAAACGGTTAATTGTGAATATCTCAAAGAGAAAGAGTCTGATTTTGATGAAACTTGGGTGAAATGTATACAATGTGGCTAGCATGTACACAAAAATGAATGGTTGCGATGCACACCTCCTTTGCTTAGCAACAGCTAAAATACTTTGTCGTACATCGTACACTTATTGTGGACTGCACAAAAAAATCAATACCTCCGAAACTGGACCTCTGAGGGACCTGTTTTTTTTGTGCCCAAGGAGAATGTCTTACAGCATCATATAAAAAAAATAAAATCTTTAGCGAATAGATAAATGGAATTACCAGGGCTGCCATTTGTTAGAGTCTCTTTGGAAACATGCCTGAAATTTCACAAGGCGGGTTTCTGGGCGCAAACTAAGAGGGCTGTGATAATCATATTTATTGTGCTAAATTGATTGATAGCATGTACATGAATATCGGCGAGTCGCGTCGGCCAGCTTTCCATCTAGAGCGAGCAGCCATGTCGCCTTCCGGCTTGTTTAATCTTTTATTTGTATTAAACAGAAGGTATAAAGAAGCTATTAAAGTGAGGGTGGTAAATAATGGGATGGAGATAATTAGAGACACGTCATGGGTATGGGAAACAGTTTGGAAACAACAGGAAGACCCAAAACTATCTGAGTTTGAGACAGAGGATCAAAATAAGTTGAACAGCACAAAACATACACAGAAGTTAGCACTCAATATGAAGAACAATAGGCACAAACAGAGAACATAAATTCTAAGGCAGCACAAATCACTTCACTTGATCACTTCACTTTTTGGAAGCAGATTTCTCGGAGGACCACGACCAGGTTATCAGAAATGCAAGTCAAGGTTATATTGTAACCCAAGCCATAGAAACTGCTTTGGCAGCCCCGACGCTCTGCATAGATGATCATGAATGATAATGATGATGAACTACTGGTTGACAACAACTCAAACCACTCATTATGAGGAATGAATAAAGATTGATATTGCTAATAATGACTACCTCAACTCGAAATTTGTACCAGACTCGGTGGCTGCTCAAAATCCACTCAAACCCCAAACGAGTATACCAAAGACTTTACAATGGTACATGCTGCTTTCTTGATTGACATTCAGCATTTAAAAGGATGAGAAACACCCGCTCCCTACGGAACTGAGGGGGGGGAGGAGAGGAGGGAGAAGGGGATCATGTGTACAGGGTGTTTCAAAAAATGTGGACGATTTGAGCAACCTGATATTCTATCATTTCTGATGCTATACCCTTCTCTCTTACAGGTTATGGTGGTGGTGGTATACCATTTGTAACAAGTAGTCAGTCGGACCTTTTGTCAACGATGGTTTTCACAGTGGAGCAAAAAGTGAAAATCGTGACTGTGGTTTGAGACAAAATCCTACGTGCAGGTGTGCCGACGATACTGTCAGGATTACAATGTTCATACTCGTAATGGACCTTCCAATGGGAGCAATCAGCGGTATGTGGAGCACTTCCAAGTAAATGGAAGTGTGAAAAATCAAAATCAAGGCAACAGTGGCCACCAGCAAAGTGTTACCAAGGACCAAGGGAACATTGATCTTGTGAGAGATTTTGCTCTCGAAAGTCCCAAGAAATCCCACCGTCTGTGTTCACAAGAACTGGCAATCTCAGCCTCATCTGTGAGGTGCATTCTCACTTCTGAACTCAACCTCTACCCCTACATCAGATCTGTAAGGCATAAACTAACTCTGAATGACATGGCAAGCCGAGTAACAATGTGTGATTGGTTCAGTGACCGAATGGAAAGGTACCCAAATTGGATCAACTCTTTGTGGTTCAGTGATGAAGCACACTTCCATGTGAATGGGGCTGTCAACAACCACATCTTCTGAAGTGCTGAGCCTCCTGAGGTGTCTGAGATGTCTTCAAAGGCCCCAAGTCCACTTGCTTCTCTGCATTGAATGTCAGATGGAGTATGCTGTGGCCGTATTGATTCAAGGACGCCAATGATAAGGTGGTGACGGTCAATGGCGAGCGGTACCACAACTGGTCTTACGCCGATTCCATGCTGATCTCGCTCAACTAGTGTCTCCAAACCAACTCAGACTTGCGTGGTTCATGCAGGACAGTGCTCCACCACACACTGCAGGTGAAACCATCGACTTGCTCCACCAACTGTTCGGAAATCATGTCATCGGCCTGGACACAGCGCATAAGTGTGCACCCCACAGCCCAGATTTGAATCCATTAAATTTTTTAATTTGTAGTGCTGCCAAAGGTAAAGTTTAAGCCAACAAACCTCGAACCCTGGCTGTTCTGAAGCAGGCTGTCCAGACTGGCCAGGAGGATTACTGTCAGGCTACCACTCCAGCCACTTGCAGATGACTTGTGGAGAATTTCGGAGTCAGGATCAAAGCATGCTTAATGAGGTGGAGCACATGTTGAAAATGTCAATTACAAGCAGTATAATGCGTGATTGAAAATGGCATGGTAAGTGATAGCAAGCTGATTGGTAATTGAATACACCCTGCAAAATTTCAGAATGTTAACGAATATAGTTATGCATCAAATATAGGTCACAAGTGGGCCATAAGGGTGTCGGGGTGGTAGTGCACATCACACATGAAACCATGGTCAGGTGAAATCACATATAAGGCCCCAAGATATGTTACAGTGCCTTCAGAAAATATTCAAACCCCTTGACTTTTTCACATTTTGTTGTATTGTAGCCTGAATTTAAAATGAATTCAATCAAAAACATTTGTCACCAATCAACACAGAATACCCATAATGACAAAGTGAAAACATGTTTTTAGAATTTTTTACAAATTTATTGAAAATGAAAATTCAGAAATATAAAATTTACATGAGTATTCAGCCCCCCCCCCCCCACAAATCAATACTTTGTAGAAGCACCTTTGGCAGCGATTACACCTTTGAGTCTTCTTGGGCATGTCTGTATCAGCTTTGCACATGTGGATTTGGGGATTTTCTCCCATTCTTCCTTGCAGATTTGCTCAAGCTCTGTCAAATTGGATGGGGAGCATCAGTGAACAGCAATCTTCAAGTCTTTCCACAGATTCTCTGTGGAATTTGAGTCTGGCCTTTGGCTGGGCCACTCAAGGACTTTCACATTCTTATTCTAAAGCCATTCCAGTGTTGCTTTGGCTGAATGCTTGGGGTCATTGTCCTGTTGGAACGTAAATCTTCACTGCAGTCTCGGGTCTTTTGCACTCTGAAGCAGGTTCTCCTCAAGGATTTACCTGTATTTGGCTGGCTCCATTCATTGTTTCCTCTCTCCTTTCAAGTCTCCCAGTCCTTGCTGCTGAAAAGCATCCCCAAAGATGCTGCCACCACCATGCTTCACGGAAGGGATGGTGTTAGATTGGTGATGAGCTGTGCTCAGTTTCTGCCAGATGTAGCGCTTTACATTCGGGCCAAAGAGTTCATTTTTCACCTTATCAGACCACATAATATTTTGCCTCATGCGCTCAGTCTTTCACGTGTCATTTTGCAACCTCCAGGCAGACTGTCACGTGCCATTTTCTCAGCAGTGGCTTCCATCAAGCCACACTCCCATCTCTGAAGTGCTGCAGAGACTGTTGTCCTTTCAGAAGATTTTCCCATCTCAGCAAGGAACTCTGTAGTTCTGTCAGAGTGGTCATAGGATTCTTGACCACCTCTGGTCACCTCCCTGACCAAGGTCCTTCTTGCCCAGTTGCTCAGTTTGGTCAGATGGCCAGCTCTAGGAAGAGTCTGGGTAGTTCCATATCCTTTCAATTTCCTCACGATGGAGCTCACTGTGCTTTAGGGAACTATTAAATACTCCAGAAATTGTTTTATAGCTTTCCCCAGATCTCTGCTTCCTCACAATTCTATCTCGGAGTTCTACGGACAGTTCCTTGGGCTTCATGGCAGAGTTTCTGCTCTGACATGCACTGTCAACTGTGGGATCTTGTATCGAGAAAGGCGTGCTTCTTTCTCAATCATGACCAATCAGTTGAATTGGCCACAAGTGGACTCCAATCAAGTTGTAGAGACATCTCAAGGATGATCAAAGGAAATTTGATGCACCTGAGCTCAATTTGGAGTGTCATGGCAAAGGGGTTGAACACTTATTGACTCAAGATATTTCAACTTTTCACTTTTAATTAATTGGTTATAATTAAAAAAAAATTATTCCACTTTGACATTATGGGGTATTTTGTGTAGATAGTGATAAAAATTCTCAATTTATCCATTTTAAATTCAGGCTGTTACACAACAAAATGTGAAAAATTCAAGGGGTGTGAACACTTTCTGAAGGCACTGCATATAAACAATCCATGTACAGTCCATATATAATCTGATCATGGCGAGAAAAATCAAACAGGCAATGGGATTAATCATTCATGCATCAAGACTGATGTAAGCAGCTTTGTTAGCGAAAGATGGTTGCCACTTACCTTGGCCTAGCAAGTCGAGACAGCTCTGATTTGTCCAGTTGAGGGGGACGTAATTCGCATAGAATGTGTTAATCACATCGAGTTTTCTCCAAACTTCTTTCAGTTTAGTCACCACTGTTTAAAAATGTAACTATAGGTTGGACTGAATTGACTGAAACATTTGTGGATATAATAATTTTTATGTCCAAAAGGTGTGCCCCATTAAAGCTATGATAACTTATAATACACCTCAACACGGTGTATTCGTCCAAGGTGCAAATCCCCCTTGGGGAGGGGAATGAAGTCGCGACAACCTCCATTGTGTGACCCTTCGTCCTCTTGTCAAGTTTGGTTGAGATTGATTAAGTAACGACCGAAAGTATCACGGTCAGTCGGACAGTCAGAGACGGGCACCAAATTGTGTATTTTAGAATGATTATCATATAATGCAATGTGTGATGAGAGTTATAAATATGTGAATTTCCATTGTATCCTCGAGTGAGTAAAGTCTTATTCGTGATGTTGCATTGATGGGTTGACTGAGTTCCTGGATGCAACTGAGGTTGGCGATGTACTGATGTAGGTAATCTTCTAATGTGGATCCATGACCAAGGTTGAGGATCTGCCGTTTGGAGAGGTTCTGGATTGAAAGGATGGAAACCTTGAGGAAGAAAGGTGCCCAGCTGATGATCCATGCAGTTGGGAAACCATTCAATTGCTTTCAGGTTAAAGGTCCCATGACACTCAAAAATACTGAAATTGCATATATATATATATATATATATATATTTTTTTTTTTTTTATATATGTCCTATAGGAGTTTTTCATCATAATTTCTGATCTGACAATGTTTTTTCACAATACTCGTTCTGTAAAATGTAAAATTTAAACAAACCTCTTCGGGAACGCCCCTAAAAATTCTGCCGAAATCTACTGAACGGGGCGTAACCCACATGACGTCATCTCCAGAACAACAAAGGCTGCTCGCAAATGACTCGGGTTGGTGGTCTACGTGATTCTATTGGCTTCCTGTGTGTTTCCACATTCGATTGGTCGACTCAAACACTTCGTTCATTTCTGCTTTCAAAAAAATCAAACATTTGATGTTGAATTATGGATGAAATGGACTTTGATTTGTCTGGTAGCGACAGTGAGTGTGAGAAAAATGAAGGATTTTGGTCTGAATCAGATGGAGAATTGTCGGATAACGTAGTCGCGGGAGGTGAAGTTCAGACAGCTGGAAATGGAATACGGCCTTACCAGTTCGAGCCCGAAGCAGGACAAGCAGAGGAAACTGGCGATGAAATTCTCGGCGTTCATGATGATCGGGAGGACATCGAAGGAAGACTTGGCAATAACAACTGGTAAGACTAAATCCTATTCGTAATTCAATAATGTAAATTCTACTTTCATGCTGCTCGATATCAGAAATATTTTAGTGAGGTGACGTGACCAGCACAGCGGAGCGGACATGTTGCTCCGCGGCGAATGAATTGCAAGCAAGGCCAGCGCATGCCATCGGCCGTATGTCTCCGTGCATAAAACGAAGCAATCTCGCTGTCCGGATACGATGAAAACTTGTGTGCAGAACACACCTTGCAACACAATTGTCTAGAGTAGTCCGATGAATCTGACGTTCTGTTGCATTTTTATTATTTATTTTATTCCTGCTGTCGTCATGTCGCGCCAGTAGGAAACAATGAAGAAAAGAGAATTATAAAAGAAAGCTACAGCACGTCAGATTTATCGGCCTAGTCGGACGGACGACGGATTTATCGGACTAGTCTAGACTCTTGAGTTGACAAGTACCTTGTATTAGCATGCACACAATGTATAAGTCAATGCATAAGAGTCCTGAGGCTATGAGGCCGTGTAATAGGAGTGTCGGGGATTTGAGGAAGCGTGAAGTGGGCATTTTGTCAGATATCCAAATGGGCATTTATTGTCATTATTTTTTATCTTGGGGGGGGGGGGGGCATGGGTATTCCTGTATTGTTACTTGTTGTTTGTAAGCTTCATTGCAAGGGTATACACAAGTCAACAAGAAGATTTCTTTTCTGTTGCAGTTTTCATTTCTTTGTGCAAGTCTGCTCATTATCTTTGCACTATATGTATATATTTATATTTAATAATTGTACTTTACGTTTTGATTGCTGTAATATTTTGGGCAAATTACCATGTGCAGTCAGTATTAATTCCTTTACAGTATTGCTAAATGTATATTCGTTGATGTGCCGGTGCAAACTGCATTATTCTGACCCACTTGTACAGTAACAAAAATATACTCCTCATGTGCCTTTACAAAGTATGTTGCCTACCCGATACCTTTGTCGATGTGTCAGAGAAGCAGGACGTTCATTATCCGAAGCGAACTCTACCCTACCAGGCATGCAGGTGACGTTTGTGAAACATTGAGATTTTAAAGAGCATATTGTCCTCGGTGTATAGATTTTTTTTTTTTGCTGCCACCAGAAACATGCTGCATCACCAATATTGTCTTAAATGAGATAATTCTGAAATGAATTATGCTTGCTCCCTAATTAAAAAGTGATTCACATGCCAACGGCCTTGGTATAAGTGCATGTACAACAACAGTGCTGTTAGCTTGCCTCCACTTGTAATTTATTTCTCATAACTTAGACGTTGCAATACCAACTAGACATCCATTCATCAGAAGGCGATCAGTGAGATAGCAAACACATGTGCACAATGCATTTGTACGTATTTTATATGGCGCGCGACGTCTAATCAATCCACTCTGTGTGAGTCACGTTCTGGAGATGACGTCAATGGTCACGTGACGTGCGGTTCGCTGAACTCAACTTTTTTGAGGGAGGGGCATAGCAAGTTGTGAAAAGCACGAGAAATGTTCGAAATATTGGTCTAATTATCCCATTGTTGATTTTAAAAAAGAAACATGAGTGATTTCTTCACTAGGAAGGTCAAGTTAATATAGAAATAACCAGAAAGTTTTGAGTGTCATGGGACCTTTAAGGTTCTTACTTTGGGTAAGGGAACTATAGTTTGAGGTTTACAATTTAAACAAGAGTGAGAATTGCTTTGGAATATTTGTCCCCAATCGATGTGATATTTTCTCAGTCCATAAACGGCATGACTTCGTGAAAAATTGATGGACTGCCCCGAAACTCGAACTTCTTCTGTAACTTATCATAATAAAACCATGTACCAAGTTTAGTTGAACATGTTGAAGGATATGGGAGAAAAAAGTCTGAAAAAAACCACAGGTGGGACGGAAGGACAGAAGGACAGACGGAGAGCAAATCTGTAGTCCCCTCCGGTGAAACCGAGAGGGGACAAATAAAGTTGGATATAGAATGTTGTGAAATTACCATCATTTACAGCAATCCTTTAAATTATATTATATTGTTGCGAATTCCTGCCCGCTGGCGTGCGATCGACCGCATGTAGCCAAAAGCGGCCGCCTCGCCCACCGGAACGGACAATTCAGTCATGACCCTCCGGGAACTACAGCCCAGAGCCAGTCACGGGTGAGGATTTAACCTCACCACGATCGTGCCAATTGCTCACCCACGCAGGATAAGGTTGCTCGCCAAATTCGACCTACCTAAGTACCTGCGCGAGTGGTCGACCGGGCGATCGTACCACGCCACAGGCCGACTCCAGACACGAACCGCTTAAGCGGTTCGTTCCGTATTACAGGGATAACCGAGCGGAGTTATCGTCGGCCTTGATGGTTCCGATTAATAACCGGGCGTTTTAAACCCACTATCAATCCCTTACGTGATGCAAGATGGAGATTCAATAAAAGGAAGGAGATGAAGCAAAGCGGGAAAACAGTTCAACAAGTAAGCACATTTATTCACACACAAACAAGCACGTATATACAGCCATACAGTCATGCAACAAAAGCAAATGCAATAGAAAGAGTTACAACGAATAAAAGGGGCAATGTACAGGCACAGACACTTAAGCAGTTCTACTTATTGGACACGGCGCTACAGCATGCATTCAACCCGAAAGAAAGAAAACCACCCTCATAGGCAAGGAGGCAGACAGGTCCGTAGACCAAATGTACGTGGATCCTGGAGGATTGGCCAGGTCCATGAGACCGGGAAGGTCTTACCCGCGTCCTCGTGACGCGATGGCGGGCAAGCCGCAATGTTCGCACAGCTGCGCCCCGACTCCATGGCCCTGGCGTGGTCGGCGAGCCCTCTCCGGCATGCTCCGCGCGAGCGGTTTTGTTGGCACCACATTTAGGGTGGGGGAGGAACGGGGCCCCCCCGGCACTATCTCAGCACGGATGGGGGGGCGAATTGCTGATTCTCAGGGAGAGGGGAATGGCTGGCGGCTTGGACCCCGTGAGGAGACGAGCGACCCCCACACCGCAACCTCGTTGCTGACCGCCGTCTTCCCTTGACTTGAACTTGAACTCGACCAGCCGCCTGCAACCGAACCGCGCGAACTCCAACTCCCTCCAACTTCCCTGCAACTTCTCTCAACTGCACTCAACTCTGAACTCAACTCCCTTCCAACTCTTCATGAGTCGCCTTGCGCTCGCATCTTTATAGGCCTCAGGAGGAGCCTATATGCAAATATTCGGATCAAAACGCGATTGGAGGCGGGGCCACGCCACCCTCTGTTCAGCCATTGGTCGGGCAAAAAGGGAGGCGTGAAGCATTCCTGATCCGCTTTTCTGGGCGAAAGAAACGCATTCACAGTGGGTTCGGAGGCGGGGCTACACTACCCGATGCTCGGTCATTGGACGGATGAAAAGGGGGCGTGAAGCATTCCTGATCCGCTTTTTGAAGCGAAAGGAAGCCATTCACAGCCCATGGCACCACGTGTGGTAGAAGGGTGGTAGAAGGTGGGAGTTTGGTTGTTGGCGGGCGTCGTTTGAGAATGGTGGTGAAGCGATGTTTGCGGGATGGAGCTGTGGAGGTAAAGAGGCGAAGGTGGTGGTGTTTGAGTTGTTGGCCGGTGTCGTTTGAGAATGGCGGTGAAGCGATGTTTTTGGTATGGAGTTGTGTAGGTAAAGAGGCGAAGGTGGTGGTGTTTGAGTTGTTGCGGGATTAATGGTCAAAAATAACAATAGAGAAAGAAAAAATGGCTAACTCAAAGCGTCACAGTCAGGATAAATCACACATATTCCCTCTATACAACGGGCTTGGGCCAACTACACATGGACTTACCGAGATATCTCACCTGTGGACTATTTATGGTGTAATGCAAATTTCCACAACCGTAACAATATTTTAGGAACAGTCGATACTGTACAATTGTGTGTGTGTGTGTGTGTGTGTGTGTGTGTGTGTGTGTGTGTGTGTGTGTGTGTGTGTGTGTGTGTGTGTGTGTGTGTGTGTGTGTGTGTGTGTGTGTGTGTGTGTGTGTGTGTGTGTGTGCGCATTATGTGACATGTGACACATTCCTGATCTTGAAGGCCATGTTGAAACGTTCTTGTTCTCAGAATCCTTGACTGTGAGCGGTGAAGTAGAGTTACAGTGTCATACCTCGTTTCTCTTTAGCCCAGCATGGTTCAAGTTCAGACCTAACTCCAGTCATGCTAGCTCACTACACAGCTAGCCTTGCCCACGATCCTGTGAGGCCTGCCTCTCCTCATGAGAATGATGTAGCGACATCATCAGGTATTAGTTACCAGCTTTAAGATGGCACTTTCTCGTGATAGTACATCATACCCTCATGACATCAGCTTGGAAACGCACCAGACATACGACAGTGCAGTGACCTCGCTCTGTCAGGGCGAATTTTGCGTGGAAGAGTATGGAGAGATCGAGGGGGAGATGGGGGGTTGTTGTGGCATTGAGTGCAGTAGAGGAAGAAAGCTTACTCCACATTTTAGTAAATACGTACATTTGGACAAGGTTACTTGCATTTTTAATGGAAATCTTACCAAATATCTCGCACATTAAGACAATGCAAAACTTCCTTGCAAATGCAACACGTTTTGATAAGAATGACTTTTTTTTTCAGCACATGCCATCATTTTGCATGTGATGATGATCACGTGATTAAAGTACCCCCCCCCCGCCCCCCTTTATGTCAAACGAGAAATTGATAATTGATCATGTAAGCACAATCTCCTCGTGTTACACTGACGAACCTTCACCATAAATGCCAAATTACAGTGGAATTATTTTACACAAACACATAAATGTTGACAGTGAAGGTCTCCTTTGAGTACATGTCGAAAATCTCTAGGATGCCATTGCTTCTGAATCCTGCACAGGTGACATCGGTTTCGTTTTCCCACGTTGGATTCCCTTCTGTCGGTAGTCTTACGGAGATTAAACAACTCGTCGGTAAGTTTGTTCCCGCATGCTGTCCCATAAGACATAGATCTGCTGTTTCATCCCTTCGTTCCATGCTGTATGTCCGGTGCAAGTTTGAAACACAGTGACGTTAATTAATGCTAATTAGCTGGGAAATTCAAAAGGCGAATATTTGATGTCTCTGTTGCAACTGTGTTTCCTTTCGTGCCTCTTTCAGGCAACTTTGTGTATGATTTACAGTTTGCTCATGCGAGAACATGTTGAGGCTCATAAGAAAGTACAGAAGTTGATACTTACAACTAACTCTTCAAACACAATGTGGGGCTATCTTGTTTGGCGTTACCATCTGAGCACTTAGCTCATGATGCTGGGATATTTCAGGCTCAAATTCCATGTCTTGTGTCGATTTGTACCGTCATTTGAATTCCTATAACAGTACACTGATGTCTTTGTCCTTCATGTCATGTATATTCAAACTCCTCCTTCAGCCATTAATCCCTGTTGACAAAGGGAGGAAGGAAAAGATGGAGGAAAGCTGCTTTCTTTACAACCCGAGCTTCCACAAGCATTATAAAAATCTCAACCATTTTATGGATTGCAACGAAACTTGCTCGTTGCCAGCATGACTTATGATACGTCTCTCATCGTGTTCCCACTAGTCTTCATTCTCGATTCTCATTCAATCCCCTGTTAGTTGACAGCACATCAATATGGAGTGGATGATCCCTTATACTAACAGCGTTCTCTTGTTCAGTTTTTACATTTCGAAGGTATTAGTGGGATGGCAAATCACCAGCTTGCCTGTGAGTAATGTTTACCGATTCATTAATGAATCAAAGAGCAGTATAGATAAACATAGCCCAGTTACCATGGAACTGGCAGGTGCACACACTCGTCTCCAAGCTGTCTCGCCTGGGTTCGAATCCTGACCCCGCGATAAACTGCTATCCTAGTGTTTCACAGGCAGGGAGATTGCTACCGTTAGTTGGTGAATGTTAAAGATCTCATGGTGTCCTTCGTGAAGAATAGGAGAGCTATCGCCAGCATCATGAACAAATTCCAAATTCCTGCCCTAACTTCCTGTGTCGGAGTGGTTACCTGTCCAAGATTGTAACCCTAGCCAATAGCCATATTAACTGATTTTGCAGCTCTGACGCTCTGTGTAAAGAATGCTTCATGATCTGATCAAGTTATCATGCGAGACGTAGTGGTAAATGCAAGAGAAAGGATAGCTGAAGACAACGCCTGCATAAATGCATTGATGAACTACAACGGCTCTCGGTAGAGCGCATACCTCCACCAGATTGAACAGTTTACATTTTGTATCCCACTGATATGCCGGATCTAGATCTGGGCCTGAAACAAAATCGAATAGGCTTGCTCTTGTCGCCTACCCAACTCATCCACATAGTTTTGTTATAATCCATCCACAACCTTTTGAGATGTCATGCTATGTACACGTAGTTTTTTGACCCCATATCTCAATGGTGAAGAATCACTTAAAAACAACAAATAAAAAAAAAAACTCGTTCCCAGAAGATCCAGATCTTCACCAAAATCGAATCAATTTGTCCTCGTCACACACCCAACCTGTCCACTTATTTCATCCATATCCGTCCACAACTTTTTGAGATATCATGTTCACAGACGGACAAACAATAGTGAATACTAACCTCTGTCCACCTTTGATGACGGAGGTAATGACTTTCGTTATGGTGCAGTGTTGAACTTAATAAGAAATTAAAGTGTGCTCAAAGCGATACCATACTTTCCTCAAAGACCTAAAACTGCAAAGGCTCCATCACAGCCACAGGATTGCTCTTCCTCATCATGTTCAAATAATGATTTGTCTTTATCGTCATGATTATGTTTTTTTCTATCTTGAATTTTTCCATTTCTTTCATCCCATGAATTCAAACATTCATCCCATTCCTAACTTCATCTCTTCCCGCTCTTTTCTCATTCTCTTAACAGATCCATTTCACAACAGACGTACTTCGTAATGTACAGGTGTACCACATTGGAGGCTTCGCCATACCCCATGATGTAACCAACACTTGTGCACAATTGGATGTCTAGATGGATTAGATTAGAGGCTAAGAATTTTTTGTGTAGTTGTCACAACTTGTATGTTGTGATGTTGCAGAAAATCGTGTGTTCAATTATATATGTATTTCAACTCTCCTACCTGCAGGTGACTGTTTTTTTCTCTTTCTTTCTCTTTCTCTCTTTCTTTCTCTTTTTTTCTCTTTCTGTTTATTCATTCCCTTGTCGATTGCATCCAACTGTCTTTTATTGCAACGTTTGATGCCTCTTTGCCCTCCCCTCCCCACCCCCGCTACATCTCCTAACTCTTTCATCGTGAGACTCGATCTTGACCTTGTATGCAAAAAAAGAATCACCAGTATTTTATTTTTATTTGTATTTGTTGCAGAGTTGCACCAAATATTTCCTCTCATGCAGAATCATGGTATACATATCAGAGGTGCTCTTGAAACGCTTTTGTTATCGGCCAAAACTACAACACCTTCCTTTACCTTACATTTTCTGTCCACCATAAAATTTTGTGCAAGTCATTCACGGCAGAAGCGCATGCCATCTGCACTCAATTTGCTGTCTATGATCATGTAAAAATGTACTCTGTATGTAAGTCACTCTTTTCGAACGCAGTCAATGGAAGAGTGAATTTGAGAAAAACAATCTGGTTTATGTTCAGTTGCAGGTTACAGCTTTCACCAATCATGGCTGCAGCCACCGATCTCAAGACAGGTACACAAACCGAATATGTATCTACATTTGAACAAAAATTAAGCACCTGCTGTTTTTTTTTCAGGATTATAGCAATAAAAGCGAGAAAATTATTCACACACTTTTATGTTTATCAAACGTAAGCCTTATATTGGTAAAGTCTGGATATTCGACAATTGATTAGAGGAATTCAGGTTCAGGGGAAGTGTTGATTTTTTTTTAAAATCAGAGAATAAGGATGTATATAATGGCACTGTTTTACACAATAAAACACGATGACTTTCCAATGGGGATGCGCTTAACACATCCTGTGATGTAGAGCTCAAGACCAGTCAATAATGACAATGAAATTGTCCACTCTGGGACCAATGATGTCACAACGGAATGCATTTCTCAAAAGGTCAATAATGTGTATAAGCACCATTAGATTGAATGACTGCAACCCTCCTCATCCCCTGAAGAAGCCACCAGAGAGATTACAAAGAGAGTTGTTGCCATTCCTGGTGCAAAGCATCCACGAACTGTCAGAGTCTGCACAGGAGGCTCCATTTTCTTAAGTATACACCCAATAATGTCCCAAACATGCTCGATTGGATTTACATCAAGACTCCTTGCTGGCCAGGACAATGTTGTAATGGTATCGTTTCGTAAGAAGTCGGTAACTGCACGAGAACGATGGGGTCACCCTGCCCACCATTGTCATCCATGAATATAGGTCTTGTGAGAAATTATTGGTTGTCAAAATGTGGAACAACAACCCATCCAAAATGTGCCTAGGGTACTTTTCCCCTGTCAGGTTGCCCTGTGCATGGACAAGTTCAAGGTTAAAATTGTAACAGGCAGCCCCGTATCATAAAAGTTTTCACCACCAAATGGGATGTTATTGGGTGCATAGGCTGTGTTAGGTTGCAGCCAAACCTGAGTTCTTTCTACCACTAGTTGGGTGCAGGAGAAATCAACTCTCATCAGATCAATAGATCTTCCTTCAGGATGCGAGATTCCTGTGTGGACGTGCCCAGAGCGATGCCAAGCGGCCTGTTTTGTGTTCCTGGGTGCGAAGGTGTCATCTTTTCTGCCTGCTGGCATTGTAACCTGCAACACTAAGCCGGTTCTGGACAGTTATCTCGGTTAACTTCCGATGGAGATTCCATTCATGCCACAGCACTTTTATTTTTGTGAAAGGAATAGTTTGACAAGCCTGATCAGTGCTGCATTTTTTTTTCTGTTGGACGTCATCCTGATAAGTCACCCGATCTTTAACATTATGGGTTTGATGTTACTTGAACTTTCTGCGGATAACCGTCTGATGGAAGCCAGTTTCACTGTCGGACATCCCATCATTGTCCATCCCAATAATTTGCCATCTTTGGGCTTCACTAAGTCTTATAAAGGCCATAATAACACAATCTGCCAATGGAATTATGCAACGATATGATTACCTTCTCCAGACCTTGAGCAGGTGAAAATAGTAGACCAGCCAAGAAGCAAAAAGTATTAAAAAAAAAACTTTAACCTGCATGGAATGTTAATAGCTGGCACCCATGCTAAATCAATCAGTCATAGGTCAGATAGAAATACTAGGGTGGATGCCACTAAAAATTTTGACCTTAAAGGTCATTTCAAGGTCATTTTGTGCCCCCAAAAAGGTCAAATTTCAAAATCATCAAAATATAGTCATTTAATATATCAAAAGAAAGGTATGGAAGAGACAAACCAGTTGGTACTATTTTTAGGTCAGAATATTGATCTCAGAAGTAGGTCATGTCGGTCAAAGTCCACCCTAGTATAATAATATATAGTCCACCCTAGTATAATCCCGAAAAGTATTCAGGAAAAAAATACTACTACTTTTATATAATACTTATTTAAATTGCCAAGAATTAATACAAACAGATGCATCTTTTGAAGTATTATTAAAAACAAATGGCATTAGAATATCAAATTAGAACAAATGAATATATATTTTTAACAAAATTTGATGTGTATGCAATATGTATTTGACAGAAATAGTGTTCAATCTGATGGATTACAACAGTCAATAGAATCGCAGCCACAGGCATTTGTACATTTCATATTGTTTTTGAAGCTGGTGCATCTAGCAGTGTTGCACTTCGTTTTGCAAGAGCAGGTCACAAGTTCGAGGCAGGACAATGATACAGGAGGTAGCCTGGTCCATTGAGGTTTCAGACAACCTGACTCCTTCTTCCAAGCATCTGGGGCAATGTCACAACAATAGTTTCCATCTCTGCTTGAAGCCAAATCTTGGTCTGGTAGTTGGCGCATTGCACATGAAGCTCCAAAGCATCACGTGTTGGAGGAAGCAGTTCCAGGCCTGTCTTGGCTTTGCTGAACATGTTCAATCTTGCACTATCAATTGTTTGCAGCCCTGGACTTCCATAGAGGTTGCAAACAAACTGTTCAACCAGTCCAAACTCACCATCGTGGCCAATCCCTTCTACCAGTCATGGGTTTTTCAAAAAAAATTCCAGCAGGTCTTTTTTCCACATCTACTGAATGAAGAGGTTGTGTCGCAACCTGTAAGTGCGTGGAAACTCAAGAGGTTATTCTTCACTGCATCAGGAACTTTTTTGCTACTTGATGAATGGGAATGCACTTCTGCTTCCTTGCAGTCCCAGAGATCATCCAGACTTCACTTGCTTTAGGGGGGCGGTGAAGTGCAAAAGGAGAAGCATGACATCAGTATCTCTGCACTTTACAAGAATTCGTTGATAGCCCAAATCCACTGCTTCAGAGGCATGAATAATCAACCTTGTGTCTGCTTCTTCATGATTCCCATTGAGTTTGAGGTCATCTTTGGATCTCCTGGTTGATTTTGCCCCAGTGTGGTCCATGAATCCACCTCCAGTTACCATCTCGTATTCTTCTGGAAGATCTTTGGTTTTCTGGATGATCATTTCAGAGAGGAAA
Organism: Eptatretus burgeri; assembly: GCF_056783735.1. Lineage (NCBI taxonomy): Eukaryota > Metazoa > Chordata > Myxini > Myxiniformes > Myxinidae > Eptatretus > Eptatretus burgeri. Next base: position 102,872,498 of record NC_140962.1, on the reverse strand, counting down.
TGTGCCAGGTCTGCCTTGTTTTCATCCATAACAACAAATTGGCTCCAAACCTGAGGCAGTGGAACATCTGGTCCATCGATCAGCTTTCGAATAGGCTTCTTCTTGTTCACTCGTTTTGCTCTGAAACCAGATTTGATTGAATCCCCACCCAGATAGCGATCAAACACAATGTCAACTCATGTCGTGTTATCTCCAAAATAACGTGTCACTGAGCGAGTAAAAGCAGCAGCATAGTCTCCAAATGTTTGACATCCATGAGGCTTTCCCATAGCTTGCATGAGTGCATGACTATCAATGAGAAAACAAGTCTTCATGTCAGATTCTGGAAGTTCTGAAGCAGTTTCAATTTTGTTCATCAAAACACTGATCAGTTCTGCTTTATTTGTTGAATTCATCTCTCCTCCAGTGTTTGCCAAGGAGAGTGGGATTGGTGACAGTTCGTGTTTCAGGATATTTGTCAATTCCACTGTTCTACCTGCAGTCAGGTCAGGTCAGGTATGGGAGCATGTGCCAGAACAGCGCGTCGCTGCGTCCACTTTCCGCCGGTACTCCAGGGGCCTCCGTCTGGCCATCCCCCAGGCAGATGCCAGGCCCATCCCCATCTCCTTGAGATGATGGTCAACCTGCTGCAACCATGAGGCACGTGGTCGGCCCACTGGCCTCCTCCACTCATGAGACTCCCTCGCTGAGAGAATCTGGTGAGCAGGATCAGCGTCAGGAAAACGAGCCACATGTCCATACAGCCGCAGCTGACGCTCACGGACTATGCAGGTAACAAATCTCATCCGAGTCTCTCTCAGCAACCGCTCGTTGGACACAAAATCCGACCAGCGATAGCCAAGGATTCTCCGAAGAGACCTGGTACCAAAGGAATTAAGTCTCCGTCTCAGATCCTTGGTCAAAGTCCAAGTCTCGCACCCATAGAGCAAGACTGGAAGTACCAAGGACCTGAAGACTCGGACTTTCGTCCTCCCGCACAGGTACCGGCAGCGCCACACCCCATGATCCAGTGAATCCATGACTCCCCAGGCCCGACCCAGACGTCTATTGACCTCCGGCTCACAACCTGCGGAGACATGAATATCACTGCCAAGGTAAGTGAATCTATCCACGACCTCAACATCCTCACCACAAACAGACACAGACAGGACAGCAGCATCCAAGATGTCACCGAAAGCCTGGATCTTTGTTTTGACCCAAGAAATCCGTAATCCCAACGGCTCCGACTCCTCATTCAGCACCTCGAGGGCCCCCAAGAGGATGTCTAAAGTCTCCGCAAAGATGACTGCATCATCTGCAAAATCAAGGTCCGAGATCTTGACATTGCCAAACGATGCACCGCAACTTGATCTCTCCGACATCCTCCCAAAAATCCAGTCCATACAAGTGCTGAAAAGTGTGGGGGCAAGTACACATCCCTGACGAACTCCAGTAACAACTGGAAATAAGTCAGAGGCGGTACCACCACACTTCACAGCACTCTCAGTACCAGAGTAGAGTTCAGACATCAGATCGATCAGTTTCGGTGGCACCCCACGAAGACCAAGAATCCTCCAGAGGACATCCCGATTCACTGAATCGAACGCTTTACAGAGATCAACATAGGCTGCAAGCAGCCCCTGCCGAAACTCTCGTCTGCGTTCAGTGAGGACACGAAGTGCAAGGATACGGTCACCGCAGGACCTGCAGTCACCGCATTCAAAAGACGTTGAAGCAATTTTCGGTCTGCTTTAATAGTCTTTTGGACATTCTGTTTACTTGAGACAGTCACGTTGTAGATATTTTCAAATGTTTTGGACCGAATTTTTGGGAGCGCATCATGAAATCCAACTTTTTGATCCACTAATCACTCTGTCAAAAGAAGCACCCTTTCTTGTTTTCAGAGTCAGTGTGCTGCCTCTTAGTGGTCCTTCTGGTGGAATTTTCACTCATGATTATTGTGTCATCAGTTCAGAGTCTGCAAAAGAAAAGACAAAATGTTATTCGTTGTATACAGTAAAATGTATACAGGTTATACATTGTAATAATTTTATTATATTATTATATATTTGTGTATATATATATATATATATATATATATATATATATATATATATATATATATATATATATATATATATATATATGTATATAATATAGGTGCTTTTTTGTTTTGCAGTCTGGTGTTGCCAAATCGAATTTATTTCACTGAATTAACCTAACCGAGGTTAGGTTTCGTTTATCAATTGGCAACACCAGACTGCAAAACGAAAAAGGCCCATAATATATTATATATTATATAAATTATATATTATATTATATATAATTTACCATATATTTTTATATATTATATATTTATATAATCTCTTCCGTACCTTTCTTTTGATATGTCACATGGCTATATTTGGATGACTTTGAAATTTGACATTTTTGGGGGCACAAAATGACCTTGAAATGACCTTGAAGGTCAAAAATTTTAGTGGCATCACCCTCGTATTTCTGTCTGACCCATGACCGATTGATTTAGCATGGGTGCCAGCTATTAACATTCCATGCAGGTAAAAGTTTTTTTTGAAGCCTTTTTGCTTCTTGGCTGGTCTACTGCAATAAGTTGCCCTTTTCACATTCAAAATGCAGCTTCTGATTAATTTGGTCTATTCCATGGATGGATATATGGCCTGAAGAAAGGCAAGATCGATTTTTATCTAAAAAAGACTTTAAAAACATAAAAATGTAATGTTGGTCAGTGAATCAATGATGAAATGTATTTAAAATTGGGATTGTATGTCACAGTTGCCATTGATAGGGTGAACAACGCTTAACATCATACCAGCACGGCATAACTTCCATGTCAATGGCATGATAAATAGTGCAACAGCATTTGTGTTAGATGATGCAAAAAAAATTAGCACCTGCACCCTCTTGCATGCCAGAAACTCATTTATTCATCATGTTTTCTAATATCCAAGTGGAAACTTTGATCAGTCGATTTAGTCAAACCCAATTAGTGATTATGGTCAACATATTGTTGTGGAAATCACTCTTCGCCCCTCGGGGATAAAAATGTTTAATATAGCATAGTTATCTCCTTAATGTGAGTTTTTGAATAAGTGTGAAGTAATTAATTGGGATGTTAGATATGCATCCTTATATATTAGAGAGAGAGAGAAATTATTGTTTTTCTCCTCCTCATGCATGTGTCTAAAAATCCCATCCAAAAATACCTTTTATTTGATGTTTTTACCCTCTGATTTCTGTCATAAATATGTTTTATAGTGTTTCACTCGTCCAAGGAGCTGTCAGGGTGGGAAACGCCTCCGTGGCCTCAAGTCTCTCCGAGGCATTGTCACCAGCAGTGGGAGGGGAGGGGGGGGGTCCTTGCACCCATCAACCATCAGCCAGCGCCCTTGCAATGGTGTGAGAGAGAGAGATGGCAGGGACACGGCGTGTCACACATGATGCGCATGCCCATAGGCATAAAAGCAATTGCACATGGAGGAAGAGGAAGGGTTTACCTTGTCCCTGGCCTTGCTTGCTGCACCAAACCAATGAGGAAAGCAGCGAGAGATGCCAGTGACATCCCACCACACAATCTCTCTCTCTCTCTCTCTCTCTCTCTCTCTCTCTCTCTCTCTCTCTCTCTCTCTCTCTCTCTCTCTCTCTCTCTCTCTCTCTCTCTCTCTCTCTCTCTCTCTCTCTCTCTCTCACTTTCTCTCGATCTCACTCACTCTCTCTCACTTGTCAGCCAGTGGCATGAGACATCCGTCCAACCTCCTCTCAGGACTGAAAGGAACCTGATCATTTTGCCAGGCTGTCTTGCGTTTGCCCGACAGTCTCTATTGTCTCGTCATTTCCCCATTTATATCTCTTGTGGAAGGTCCATGGGCCCTAAGGCTTATATAATTAAGGATCTGCCATTCGTCATTTGGTATTGTGAGCACGTAGCTCAGGTAGTAGGTTAAGGGGAATATGCATTGATTTATGACATATGCATTTTGTTGATTGCTTCCCTTTTGTTTCCTCTCCCTGTTCTATTCCCCTTGCATAATAAACCATGACTTTGTCTTAGGTGAATTCTGGTGCAGTGATGGCTTCATTTGGTGGTTTTAATAACTTTCGTTCAGGGTTTATTGCTGCGGTCCACACCTTCAGGTTTGCTCGGCCTAATGAGATCAAGGCACATGACGCCTATTGGTGTGTCACTCGCCCGATTGCAGGGACCCCAATCTGCACAGAAATGCGACTTTGGATGTGAGGATCCGGCAGGGGTCTTTGAAATGGTTGACTGTCATAGTCGCTTTGACCCGACCCACTGGACACGAACTGGGAAACCAGAAAGACCGGTCGCTGCAACAATATAACAACATATATTACCCCCCCCCCCCCCAATATATGGATTACGATGTTCAGTATTGATTGTCTAGACATGTTGATGTTAAGACCCCAACATGGTTTATCCAAAATGGTTTGGGTATATAGACTGTGGCTTGGCAGTATTGTGTTAAGTTTCAGGTCGAGGAGGATGGCACGGTCACCCACATCCCTAATGGGATAGTCATTGAGATGGACCGTGGCCTGGTGTTTTACACGGGACAGCCAAAAGTACGCCGCAGGTGTGGTCAACTGGGTCACCTTGTGTCTGGGTGCAAAGTACAATTTTGTTCCCAGTGTGGCCAGTTTGGATATTTGAGGGAGCACTGCACCACGCAGGTGTAGTGCAACATCTGTGGTGTACCAGGGCAGAGCTACGTGAGTAAGACGCATGCATCTGCGGGTGGGGTGGGGATGTTTCCCTGGGAAGGATGGAAGGTGTGGTGTTTTGCCTTGCTTGTTATCACCCCCCCACCCCCTCCCCACAGATAACGTGGAGCATTTGGTGGAGGAGCAGAGAATTGTGGGGAGGGACAAGGAGAGAGATGATGGCAGGATGAGGAGAGCAGAGAGCAGGCCGCAGTCCCTTCACCCCGAGTAGCGCAGGACCTCAAAGTGGTTACGTTGGGTGCTGAGTCCACTGAGGTTTGAGGGGAGAACATTGCAGCAAAGGTAGTTGCTCTGGTGGTGGGATCTGAGGGAACAACCTCCATTCAAGAGACCCCTCTCTCCCTCTTCCCCCCTATTTTTCTCCCTCACCCCTTTAGTATTCCCATCAGTGAAGCGACGGGTGCTATTTGCTAATTGATAATAACATAAAACAGCTGTATAACAACATAAGACCCAGCAATAAGCATTTAAAATATTGTGTCAATTTGTTTGAGCAGAAGATTGTGCTGTCTTGCATTTCAATTCTGGAAACATTGTTTCGGTATTAACGGGACATGAATTCAAAAATGTCCTCAACTGTTTCTCAGTCGTAGCTGCTAATTGCTGGAGTTGACTGTCAGCATCCATCAATGTAAACTTTTGATGTTGATCTTATGTGGACATTTGACATTTAGCTGTCAAGTATGGCATCACTTGTATGGGTGAGTGTATCTGTTCTTGGCCACTTTCAACAAACATCATTCACAGTCATATGTTAGGGATTATCTTTTTGGGCATGATATGTAATCATATTTTGGCTCACCCTTGCAAGTCTTTTGATGTTTGTTTTTTGTCAAACTTATGTGACCTTTTCTTAGCAATGTTTGAAGGTGAGGCGCTTGTAAATATTGTTACCAAAATGGTTTACTGATGTCGTGAGTTTTCCGTTTTTGTGGAAATGTCTTTTTTTTAATGCATTCGTGTTTCTGCAGAGTTATTTTGATGTTTAAGGTCAAGAATATTTGTGTAGTCTCGTGTTAAAACCCAGCAGATAAGAGTGTAGATGCTGAACCAATGCCGAGAGGAATTTAGTGAGGCAACTTGCCATAAAAGTGAGACAACTTTACAAGGCCTCCCCCAAAGACCATTCCCCAAAGAACCACTATGTGAAGTCCATTGGCCAAATGAACGATGCCACTGATTGGTGGATAATTTGTAAACTTCGGTGAATGGCTGTGCAGAAAATGCATAAAATGCCGCACACAGAGAGGGATTATAAACCGAAGATGATGATGCGGCTGAAGGGTTGGAGAGAGATGAGGCTCAGAGGTTGGTGGTGTAAATATTCAGGCAAGTAGAGAGAGAGAGAGCACTTGGAGCTACACAAGTGGAATGGAACAAAGAGCAATTGTGGCTCGCTTGTCTGGGTCTGTTGCAAGAAGAAAAACAGAGACCAGCTGCGATTGGAGCCTTCACTGCTCTGCCTCCTTGCAAACCATTGCTGCAGTGTAACTGGTTGAGCGCATCCCAGTGTTTCCAGCACAGGCTACTGTCAGTATTGTTATGCTGACATCGTATTTTTTTTTTAATTACCGATGCTGCTGGTTCCAAAATCCACAGGCAGGGAGGGATGCCTTTTTTTCCCCCTATGCCTGCTGGTACACAAGTGTTTTCTGGGAACACCATCGTATTGGAAAATCCATCTCTTTCCTAACCACACTCAGGCTTTGGCCTCCTTGCCTCATGCGGTCACTAAAACAATTTGCATCTGTATGTGATTCTGTGCCATGACTGTCTGCTGAGACCTTGACACTGTTTGTTATCTTCCATCTTCTGTTGGATGCATCACTTCTGTCATTTTTCAGACGTGACCAACGCCACCTCCACCAGTTACACCACCTCTTTGTGCCAGCTATTACCTGTTCTTCCTCCCCCTTCTTTGGACTACGGTACCGTTTTGTTTACACACACACACACACACACACACACACACACACACACACACACACACACACACACCATACGAAGAACCCCATGAGCTTGCTGTAATGTTTGCTGTTATTAAACAAGTTACTAGGTACAGTTAGGTTTGCTTTGGCTGTATCGTCGGTTTGTGATTTGTAATGTTGTTTTTATTATTGTTATTATTATTTATTTTTTCATTGCAAACAAAGACGTTGATTTTTTTTTTGAAAACATTAATTGTAGCTTCATCTGTCTTCTATGTGCTCGTCTCGCCTCTCAGCTATTCGAGTCACTTGGCTCTGTGCTCAGGTGTGTGACTCCCACCTCAGAGGCATTGCTCCATTGTGCCTCCATGAAGAAACGTAGCATCCCAACACTGTTGGGCTGTTTTCACCCTTGGTCACATTTGTATATGCAAGAAAGGCACGAAGAAATCTGTGTTTGGATACAATAGACAAATGGACACAGTGCCTGTGATAATTGATCCCATCATCAAGATCTCTTGAGTGGGTAACACCATGCCTTGTTGCATTCCCTCTGCCAGTGTAGTAGATTCGATTCCCATACCTGTTCAGCTGGCCAGGTAATTGCAATACAAAGTAGATAATCATGATCTCTGTACTCAGACTGGAACACCCAACAAATTATCCATTGTCTTTGAATATCTATTTATCTCCTCCTCAAGCATCTTATCTTCCCAACCCTTTGTTTTTTTTATTCTTCATTAAGTTTCACATAGTTTTCAGCTTTTGCCTTTCCGAACAAAGAATGCCCAAGCAAACAACCGTATGTCTTTGTGGAAGACCTATGGGTGAGTATACATGGCTCGGAGCAGTTTGGAAACACGTCTCCTTCTATTTTGTCGCTCAAAAAAAAGGAAGAAAAAGCTGCAATATTGCGATCGTGGACTAATTTGCGAGACTACATGGTCCAGCTGTAATTACAGCTTTGTGCCTAATCACGTGCCTATTAAGTGGTTAATTGCGCCCATCTGCCGGATTTCATTCCATATCACTTGTAATGCTAATGGCCATGTTGTGCGAGTCTTGAAATGAATTTTAACTATTGTGCACAAAATGAAATTTTGAAATCGCCATTTCTCATACGCCACTGTTTTCATTTGCTCCAATGACTGCTACTCTACGTGTGTGTGTGTGTGTGTGTGTGTGTGTGTGTGTGTGTGTGTGTGTGTGTGTGTGTGTGTGTGTGTGTGTGTGTGTGTGTGTGTGTGTGTGTGCACAAGACGAAGACCTTTTAAGACCCAAAAGAGCCTGAGGACTCAAAAGACCCAGATAACCTAAAAGACCCCAAAAAACCCAGATGATCAAAAAAATCCCAAACACCAAAAATACTCGAATGACCCCAAAGATCCAAAAGATCCCAAAGACTCAAGAGACCTAAAAGACCCCTTTTACCTTTAAGACCCTTTCAACACTTTAGACACCTTTATATCCCTTCACCCTTTCGACCTTTTATACCGTTTTGACCCCGAAAACCCTCACACCTTTACACCCCTTTAGACCACTTGGACATTTTTACAAATAAAGACATTATCAGCAATATTACAAATTTGTACAAAATAAATGTTTGCGTTATGATTGGTGAAAATCTTGACAACACAGCAAATCTGCAACGTCAGTCTCTGTTCGACATGTGGACAGGCGAGCGTAGCGAGCCAATCCACGCTAATTATATCGCATAACTCATTAATTGTACTGTATTGTTTGTACAATTCCCTTTTATCATGCAACACAAGCTCAGCTTTCTAATTCCTCGTCCAAAACCATTTTTCCCCCTTTTCATTTCCCCACCCCCACCCGCAGTTTTCCCTATAACCCATCCGTCCAGCGAGCGATTTGGCACGATTGGCAAAGCAATTTTGTTGCAACGCCGATATCGTGTCATAATGAAAAGATTCGAACGCAAAACTCAATCCGGAGCTACAGCCCATGCCATTGTTCATTGCCAAGGCCTGGTTTATTCTGCCTTTTTATTTCCTCTATCGACTTGCTATTGAATTGCTGTTTGTACGCGGCGTTGACACGCTGTTCCCCGGAGGCGCCGCACGACCTGGGTACCCCCACTGTGAGCACAGGCATGAGCAGCTGGATCCGAGGCTTCGAATTCCTGCACCGGTCGGTCGGTCGCACGCACGCACCGACGGAATTCTTGCGTGTACAGCTGCGCGCCACGTCCGGCGCCTTGCATTGTGACGTCACAGTCGCGAGATTTCGTAAGTGTGACGTCGCCGCTCATTCTCCAAAAGCCTTTTCGGCCGCGTTGCCGCGCCGCGAACGCCAATGTCATCTCGGTCACGACGGTGCCCAAGCCCGTGCGCTTGAGCAGGGCGTGCAAGATTAGACAAACATGGGGAAAGACGCGTTTGAAATTGCATGTCGGGAATTGCTCTACGCTGCTGCTCAGCAGTCTGCTGGTTCGCCGCGACCTTTTATCCAGGGGGGCTCACAGTGAGTGCGACGACTGATGGGAAATTACCGGAGGGATGAGCGACTTGTTTCCTTTTCACGTTTCGATTCCGACAAAGCCTGTTGTCAAGAATGAGCTCCCCCCCACCTTCCCCCGCAAATATCACTCTGCGGTGATGAAAACCAAATTACAAGGTCCACGGTGTTCTTGACTAGTACTAGATACTGTATGTGCCACTGCAGAGTGGTAGTTAGCAGGTTTTGTGATTGGCATCACAGTAAGACACAGCTCTTCCCCCCCCCCCCCCCCAAACACACACCCCTAAAAGCAAAGCAGAAGAAGAATGGGATAAAGAGAGCTTCCTTTTTCGCTGATTGCTTCTGATTTAAAAAAGATTGCCCAGCGGGCTTTCGGAGAGAACAGACAGGAACGCCTGCTGGCATCTTCTGCAGAAACTTGTAATTTGAATCAAATCAGCCGTGAAATAAACTGCACATATTTATTGCTTATCAGAGCCACGCGGGTTTCGAAGCTTGCTCTGTTTCCGTTTCCCGCCAGAGGGGTGGGAGTGTGGCACGTGGTGTGGTTTGGGGGGGGGGTGGTGGGAGTAACCTCCTGGATTCGAGCGCGAAAAGTGCCAATAGTTGTTGGGCAGCTGAGTTAATTAGGAATATCTCTTAGGAGTGACCCTGGCATTTTGGCTAACTCCAAAGCGCCTGTAAATGGCTTTCCAATGGCGTCGGAAAGAGTTAACGAGTGTTCTATTGACTGCCTTGTGAGCTTCGCCTGTTCGGCTCCTTGAGTAATGTGCAGGGCAGATCGATACATTGATTATCTGTTTCAAGTGCGATTTAAAAACCCGTCCATCCTCTTATTCAAAGTTTACTCTGGCGTTGCGCTGTTCGCCTTCAAACATGTCCTCTTTTAGCGGTTTATAATTTTTTTTTTTTTTACAATTTCATCTTTTTTTAAAAAATATACCAGTTGCAGCCTTGTCTCAAATACCAGGAGAATGGTTCTTTACTTGCTCGTAACAGGAGGTGACAACACTCGAGGGGACATTCCGCAAACCACTACCGACGACCACCGCTCAAAAAGGACCTCAACACAACCAACGGGTCAAATTTCATTTGCCAAAGTTTGCATCAACACCAATCAGTGTTGCTCAAAAAAAAAAAATAGTGAAAAAAATATACAACTGCATGTTGAACATTCATGTCGTTCGTAAAACGTTAACAGGTAGTGTAGATACTCGGAGAACAGCTGAAGATCATCATGTCCCAGAGGGAAGGGTAAACGGAGTTCCTGCGAGGAATGAGAATCGCCTCTCGGAGTAGTGACTTCCATCAAGATGATTTCAACCGTCTGATCCACCACCAAATCAACTGGAAGGAATCTCATCAAACGTGGGAGACAATGCAGACAACAACACCCCTGCCACCATTGAAAATCGCATCAAGGATGACAAGCAAGATTCCATCATTTGAATAAGTTGTCTCAAAATTATAAAGAGTAGGCCATTGTGTGCTGGCATGGTGGGCAAATTCCCTGCTTGGGGGTTACCTGTATGCTTCACCTGCGTTAGTTTGGAGCACGTGGACGGGGCCGCAAAGCATGGTTCTCTTTTGGTGAAATCATTGTTGATGATCAAACAAATTCCCTTCCCCGAGTCGTGTCTTGCATTCATTTATAACGCCGTCGTGGTCTCTTTGCGTGCTGTGAAAGTCCTTCTCCATTTTCGGTTGTGGACGGTTGCTTACTTTCTTTCGCCATTTTATAATTATTTAAAATAAGTACAAGAAGCAGGTATCTGCCAGCCAATGGACCACCACCTGTACCAGCCAGGAAAGCCACCAAACGGGAGATACGAATCATACTTTCTTCGAAACACTTTTATAAATTTATTTATGATCCTCGAATACCAAGTTATACTTCTCTTACACCTTATTGTTATTGATGATTCTGGCATTAGCATCTAACACACTGTGTGTGTGTGTGTGTGTGTGTGTGTGTGTGTGTGTGTGTGTGTGTGTGTGTGTGTGTGTGTGTGTGTGTGTGTGTGTGTGTGTGTGTGTGTGTGTGTGTGTGTGTGTGTGTGTGTGTGTGTGTGTGTGCAGAAATCATACAAAAATATGCCAATTCCCAATGTGTGTGGGTATCCTATGTATATCTGAACCATACTTCGCATGGGCACGAGGTGGGGAGACTACTTGCAATGTTTACCTGATCATGTGGCATAGTGCAAGTGCTTTAACCACTGACCCCTGCTGGAAGTAAGGGCGATTTGTTTTTTTTCTTTTACAGGAGTGAGGCTCCTTGACACCACCTTTCACTCCCGGAGGAAGCGGGTATTACTATTCATACTAAAATTTGGCAATCCTCCATGGGTGTGTATGTCTGAACCTTGTAAAATTGATTACTGCTTGGGCGATCTCCACGAGATTAGGCAAACTTGCTGGGGGTGACCAACATGAGGGCATGTGCACAAACTAATCCATAACACCCCCCCCCACCCCCTTCCTTGGAAGGGTGGGTTGGGTATCAAGACGACTTGGGATATTCGCCTGTTCACTTGGCGGAGCACAAATGGGTTAACGACTGACCTCTGCTGGAAGGAGGGGGTATTGAGATTGGGGAAACAATGACAGACAAAGCATCATATCATGCAAGTGATTCACAACACCATAGTTCACCCCCGAAGGGAGCTGGAATGACACGTAGCTCAAACTTATTAGGACCATTCAAAGATAACTTGAACTAGATACAATATAGTCCAAGACATGCCAATTGTTTTTGTATATATATATATATATATATATATATATATATATATATATATATATATATATATATATATATATATATATATATATATATATATATATATATATTTGGAACTAAAATTCTGTGGTTTGTTAAAAAAAACATAAACAACCTTAAAAAGTATCCCACCAGAGGGTGGGAGTTCCCTGCTTGGCCCATCTTCAGTGGACAATGTTCTGCGGCACATTCTTGGAAATGCACTTTTTCATTTTTGTCATTTTTGAAAGAAATTTTATTGATCACAACATATCTTACTCCATATCTACATGTATAAAGTTGTAATTTCTGTCTGTCTGCCAGTTCATTAATAGAATCGGCCCCACCAGTAGTAACCCCATCATATTGCATACCGTTGAAATCCCCTTGGGAAATGAATATGCAAGAAAACATTTTCAAACCTATAGGGGAGGGGGTTCAGGGAAAGGGGAAGGTGGGAGGTGGGTGAGGGGAGGGGGGGAGACTACAATTCTCTCGATGTAAATGTGTGTCGTATTATAATAAAATCATCTTCTTATATCTAAACTCTAAATTCCTTCCACACAAGGTGCGAGTACCTTTCCTCGTCATAAGATAAAGGAAGACTATTTGTAATACTGCTTGCCACCAAAGGTGGTGCTATTTCCACCACACGTCAATTATGGAGTTTCTGTGACATCCACATTTGCTCCATTACAGTCAGAAGATATACAAGAGTGAGGTGTGTGTGTGTGTGTGTGTGTGTGTGTGTGTGTGTGTGTGTGTGTGTGTGTGTGTGTGTGTGTGTGTGTGTGTGTGTGTGTGTGTGTGTGTGTGTGTGTGTGTACTTTGATTTTTATACGATTCTCAACCCCTTGACCAATATCCACCAAATTCCACCCCCAGCCCCCTGCACATAAACTCTGTATGTATGAATGTGTAATCTGAAAATCATACAAAAAAAAATGGCTGACCAAATCAAAAACCAACTTTTGAAAACGTGCTGAGGATACCAATTGTCAATTCATGGAAACAGCCCCCCCTCCCCCCATACACCCTCTCCCCTCCAACGAGAATGGGGAGCCAACTTATGATTTCTGCCTCTATGGGTGGGGCAATCCTCACCAATGTTCACGTACATGCGGGGGGGGTGGGGGGGGCAATTGCCTCCCTGTCGGACACCCAAACAAGTATCACAACATTGCTGAACTAACAGAGAGTGTAACAGGCTTCTAAAATGCATCGTATTGTTACAGTCACCGGTCCTCCGGTTTCCCAGTGTGAACTTGTTGAGTTGTTTAATCATGACCAAAGAGGTCAGTTGAGTTGGCGGGTTCGGGTTTGGTCATGGCCTTTGATTTCCACTACCTTCCCTCCTGGACCTGTTGAGCCACCAAGTTGACGCTATTGAAGCACCACCGCCCCTTACCAAGCAAGCCAGGGGTGGCTTGTGCTAACCGGGGTGCGGAAATGTTTGCCGCAAAAAAATTTACCCTCTAAACAAGTATTAACTGACCACCTCAAGAGAACCACAACAATCAGAATTCACCTGAGACCATGTCAGGTTTATTTAAAAATAAATACAGGGCAAAACACTTGTGTAATAAATAAATGGCCACACAATATAAATCATCAACAATAAACTCACCCCTTAACCCCTACTGAAACGTGCCATCGATACCAAAGAACGATCAGAAGATTCTTAATTTTCCTATGTCCTTAGGGCCCAGTAAATCATATGGCAAGAGATATTGATAGGGAATTGACAGGACAGGAAGAGGTCATTATCAAACATAGCCGGCAAAGCCATGCAGGAATTTTAAAAGGAGGATTTTGGTCCAGCAGGTTGCTGACGTCCCACGCCACTGGCAGAGGAGATCAGGAAGGAAATGCGAATGCCAAAGGATAAGTGATGCAGCCGATTCTGCCTCCCTTTGGCAGTGCAGTGAACATGGATGGACAGGAACAAGGCAAACTCCTCTGAAAACCTCCTCTGGTCTCATTCCCTGACCCCCCCCCCCCCCCGACGCTCTTGCCTTTTTATTAACTCCGGCATATGCATTCTTAATGATGCACCACGCACATCCCCTCTCCATTGCTATTTGTCATTGACCGTGTGTGGACAGAGTGATTTCACCACAATGGCTCCATCTCGAGCCATAAGAGTTTCACAACAAGTTTCCTGTGATGAACTGGACGCCTATAACAGCTCCCATCTCAATCTCCCACCACAACAGCATCAGCTCACATGTTGTAAAAACCTGCTCTGCTG
>NC_140962.1:102843337-102855837 GCF_056783735.1 Eptatretus burgeri | reverse complement strand
AAAAATAATCTCCCTACAAGGCTGGTGTTTGCTTTAAACAGAACATAAAGGACAGATTTTGGAAAAAAGAACATCCAACAAAGCCAAAGGTTTGTTGGGTGTTGAAACAGACATGATGGAAAAGTGTGGGGTGTGGGGGGTCACGTCTTTCTATCACATATACAACACATATCTATTGTACAAACAGTACACCATGCTTATACTCAACAAATACTAAGAAATGATTAAAATCATACGAAACAGTTTTACCCCACGAGGGGCATTTCCACATCAATATCCTTTGACTGCCAATAATTTTGTCCTCGCAAGTCCTTGAGGCAGACCTCGAAATGTCCTCAAAATCATTGGCGTATTCCAATTTGTCCTGTTTTTAGTCTATGTTCGCTGCGCTGAGACACCACATGTAACCTGACAGCAAATGATTCTACTTGTCCAGTCTATAGCTGCCATAGAGCTACGTGTAATAATGTGCTAGGAAAGCAATAGTGCTGCATTGTGTAGTATACTAACACTAATTGATTGATCTGATTGATAATTAATTCTCGGTCTCACGATTAATTAAAATAATCTTACCGCATGTGAGCGCTATCACTTTTTGGGACCTTTTTTGTGTGCAATACTTGAATAGTTCAGTTTTGATCACGAATGTCATGATATACTCCTGTATGTGTAATTCCTATGACGTTTTTTAGTTTCAATCTGAGGCCTCATTTTCTTCTTCAATTTGCATCTTGCTGTTTATCTCCAGATATATATTTTTTTTCTCCCATAAATTTATCTCCAGATTTTTTTTTTTTGTGATACCAAGAATTAGAGGCGAGGTGTGGTGATGCTATGTGCAAGGCCTTGCCCTAATTGCCTTGGTGATTGTAAAGATAGAGTGCTATTGCTCACCCTCAAGCTGAACTCTGGATCATTCTCCAGTTTTGATAACAAAAAAAAAAAAATAAATAGAATAACCTCAGAAAACGATTTTGAATAAGAGGTTCATTTAATTTGAGCCGATATTCAGCACAATTGGTGGAATATTTACCAAGGTATTTATATAATCGACATAAATAAACCACAAAGGGGATACTTACGGGTATTTGGTACAATGCAGAATTGGTTTTTTTGTGCATCCTTTTGTCGGGCAATTTATTCTTGGGTTAATTACTCCCACAAAAAGCACCAAACTGGACATTCATTTTTTTTCAGGATATTTTGCCCTCAAATAATTTCTCACGCTCCAGTGTCTGTGATCACAACTCAAAGTCAACTAAACGTGGGCAGTTAAAATGAAGTGTTGTCGTTAACTTTTTTTTCACTCAAATACACACTCAATCTGCCTGTACTTCGAGTACCTCATTCTTTATCCCTTCCTTTGGTCAATATCTCCAAACTTAATCTTCATTGATTGAAATGCTTCTTCCTTCAGAATCTTTAAAAACACGTGATAAAATGCACATTCCTTATTTCTCCGTTAACAGTGATTTCTCCCGCAATGAGGCTGAGTCTTTGGGCCTCTCGCTCTCTCACCACAGGCTGGTCGATGGTCTTTCTGTCTTCTCCCGTCTCCTCTCCAGCCCCCCCCCCCGCCCCCGCTCTCTCTGCGATTTGTCTCCACCACATTTCCGCAGGGCGCTCAAGGTCCACCAACAACCCCCTTCTGGTAAAACTACCAAAATCACGAATCACTGCTCACCTTCACTCTTTCATTCCTCTTTTTTCCGGCCTTTGGAATATACTCCCTCACGCTATTCAATCCCATTCTTCCCTCCAGGCCTTCAAAACAGCTGTTCACCACCACCTCTTATCATCCCCCATCCAAATCCTCGATCTTTTCTACCCCTGATAATCCACCCAAGCTCACCTCCTTCAAATTCCCTGCTTTCCTTCTTGAAAGTCCCTGTAATGTCCATCTTCTATTCCCCATGTTCCCCATCCCATCCCTCTCCCTTCCACAGATCTCCTAATGTGTCTGTTCCCCACTGTTTTGTCCTTCCCACTCCTGCCCCTCTTGTCTCATGTCCCCTTTGCTGTGCGTTGTGTGTTCGCTCTCACACGACCCTCGACAAGGCATACAAAAAAAAAACAGTCCACTTGTTCTTTTTCTTCATCACATTCTCTTCCTCATCCTCTTTTTTCTTCTTTACTAGGATTCTTTTTCCAAACTTGTCTTATTCCTAAATGCTTGGTCCATCAACCCTCCTCTCATACTTACAGTACCACTATCCTCAGTGCCTTCAACAATCATTCTTTCCACCCCTCCCATGGTGTCTGTCTCCGTAAATCCAGGTTGAAGAGAGCACAGTTTTGTTTGTTTGGCAAGCCAGTCTGTGTGGGCTTGTGTCCTGTTTCTAAGTTTTTCCGTACTCTCGTGTGAGCATTTCTTGTAAACCATAAACGCATCGTTTATAACTTTAAGAAACGATTGATGCAATCGTCACCATGGTAATTTGTTGATTTAGTTCGGTGATGAAGATTTCCATCCAACAGTGAACGCAGACCCACTGTGTGAATTTACGTCGGTTACAAAGGTCACGTAGTGTGGCAGCCATGTTGGAAAAACGGGAAAACTTTGGATGTCTGTATCTCTGAAACCGCAGAAAGGAAAAAACTTGAAACTTGGCACAGAGCAAGTACTCCTCATGGGGGAATATGTGTGATTTTTCTCATGATGTCATAGGTGCCTTCTTTATGAGGTCATAATTGCATATATAGAAAGCTACATCTGATCAGGATGAAAATTTTTGAGGGTCATCTTGGGATAAATTGGTCCACAGAAAAAAAATTGATGACATCATCAGTCACGTGATTCATCAACCATACTGTTATAAAAAAAAAAAAAAATTCCAAAATCTTCTTCTCTGAAGTGGCTGAACAAATCAAGGCAAAACTTTACACGTATGACTGCCTATCCATGAGGAATAAAAGATTCACACATGTGACGTCATCGGTTACATGGTTTGGCAGCCATATTGGATTTACCCTAAAACCCCTAAAAAATCTTCTCCAGAACAGCTGGACAGATCGAGGGGAAACTTCACACAAATGTTCCCCGTCACGGGTGTACAAGTTCGTTAAGGAATAATTGATTGGTCACGTGATTTGGCAGCCATATTGGTTTGAAGAAAATATTAAATGATGTTTTCTCTGGAAATGCTTAATCAATCGACGTGAAAGTTCACAATTATGATATAGTCATTATGGGGAATACATGTTTTAAATTTCAACTTGATTGAATGCATGGTCTTGCAGCCAAAAGTATTTAATTATTTTTGATCTGGGTTATTTTTGATGATTATTATTATTATTATTATTTATTGTTTTTAATATGGCTCACTTGGTTGTGCCTGGATGGGTTTGAGGGTAGATGAGTAGCAGCTGAAACGCGAACCCTATCCAGGTTCCTCCTGATGACTTCCTCTTTGCTTTTTGCTTGTTCGGGTTCCTTCTGATGACTCCAAAGCAGGACTTCACCAATTTGGTCTTTCATTTGATTTGAATTGAATTTATTTTAATCCCATTCCGAATTCAATTGAATCATAAACAACAAAAACATGGGTCAGGGTCAGGTGTCCAATCAAGGCAGGGTTGCATCAAAGTGGGACGGCTTGGTTCCCGGTCATCACTGCCAGAAGTTTATAAAGTGGTAGTTCTAATTATATTACGTCTCTTATGAGTTACGTCACACACCAGTACAGAAATGCCATACAAAATACACCAAACAAAACTACACAAACACCACACAAAACAAGTCCTGGTGAGGGTCTGCATTCTCTGTTTTGTTTTTTTTTACTTTAGTTTCATAGTTGTGTCTGATATGGTTGGAATATTGTGTTGTATTAATCCTCGTGTATGAACTTAATTGATTACTTTTGTTGATACTTTCATTGAATTGATTACTTACTAGATTACTTACACATTACTATCAGAAACGTGCACTACCGATGCTCCCAAGCATGTACCACCAAGCTTACTTTGTGTAGCTTTCCTTAGTTGCTTTATGCAACTTTCTTTGGCTGGAAAAGCATGGTGGTTATTTATTGGAATCCTAGTCACCAAAGATGATCGATTATGTGAGAGCTGATTGGTTATTCCCTCCAATTACAGTTGAAAGATGTGATTGCTCTTCATATTTATATGTTCATGGCTATTGACATTGCATGTGGTACATGCATGGGAGCCTCGGTGGTGTGCGTTTCTGTCTACGCTGTCGCTGATGACTTACCAACGAGTGATGAAACTGGTCCAGCAGCTGAAAAGGGGTGGCATTGGGATTCTCATGCATGTGCTACTTGTGAATGTCTGCAGCTGTTTCCCAATGTGTTTAACTTTCAAATCAATCCACACCACACAACTTGACTTCAACATGGAGCATGAAGCAAAGAAAGATAGTCACATTTGCAGCCATTACTTTATCAGCGGTGAGTATTTTGTGAAAATCACCTTTCAACTCTTCTGATTGTCAAGAATGTTGTGCACATGGGCTAGTTTCCCTGCAATCTCTTATTCACTCCTCCTCCCTCCCCCCCCCCCACCGACCACCCCTTACCCCTTGCATGTTACTTCCTTTACTGTATGTTTATGTATTTAATGATTTATGAAGTCGTTTTCATCAAGCCTCTCTGCTTTATGCATACTTAGTTTCTCGAAGTAGGCGTATCAGCTTATAAGAGCATTGTTTCACTTATATTATTGTCACTAATTAATTTATTAGAAAACCCAAAAGTGTAAATTTTTTTGCTCTTTTGGTGGATGCAATTAGTTTAGTTTTTGCTCTCTTAAAATTTGGAGAAAGATGTATTCATATGATCGAAGTGGGGTGTGCAGTAATTGGCAAATCGGATGGAGTTTTGAGAGGCGTGTATATTGCCTTGGAAATTGCGATGAAGACCTGGATGTTCCTTCGTCTGAACCTCAAAGCAAAAAGATTCACCAACAAGGCAAGTCTGTCCATATATAAATTACTTTTATAAAAGCATTCAAGTTAATTTTCCTGATCGATGCTTAACAATTCACTTATAAAATCCACCGTGTCCCTTTTTGTACAATCGGAGCACTCACTGTCGTATTCATAGCAAGGTTTTTGTACAATGTGAATTATATGAATTGTGCAATAAACGGGTTGTTCTAACACAATAAATAATCATATCTTTACGAGCTCTGTGGATCATTCTTCAATTCGATTCCTATCTATTTTCTTCTCGGGTTTCTATCCTTTGCATTTTGGCAATTCAGTCTGCTTTTCCTATCGTCCATCTCGGGACCAGAGTCCTTTTGATCGTGTGTCAGTCCGTATCATTTGTATCGTCTTTCCATCTTACATAATCGATATTCTTGTACATATATATATATATATATATATATATATATATATATATATATATATATATATATATATATATATAATCACCTGTTTCACACCTTAATTTGACGTTGTCAGCTGTAAAATCTGCTTTCTTCAAGCTGCATGAATCAATGCCTTCACATAAAGTAATCCTCTGTCTATATCTATGCCTTGCATCTGTGGCTAAATCATCAAAATATTTCAAAAACGCCATCACAAGAAAGCAACTATGGGCTGCTCAATCAGACAAGTATACCATCAACATGGTGGACACATATTTGTTTTAACCAACAACGCACAGTGATACCATGTCATTGCAATGCTCCCATAGGTGGTAGGACGATCAAGTGCCTGCAGTCATGGTGGAGATGGTGCAGTGAGAGCTGATGAGGTGGACAAATGGAAGAGAGGAAATGGAGGTGCCAGTTGGTGGTGGAGATCGAGGTGCTGTTTGTGAGATAGGGCCAGGTAGCGAGAGGTGGAAGAAGGAGGGTTGAGGGAAGAGGTTTGGCAAATGCTCGTGATTGACAAGTGGCAGACTGAAAGCGGCAGATGGTATTCCCGGAGGAAATCTGCGTGACAAGGTTGCGGCCCAACATTGTCAACGGGGCAGTTGCAACAAGGCAGGTCGTATTGGGGGAGTTTTCGGTGCGTTGGGAGGAGAATATAGAAAAGGTACATGAGAGTAAGAGGGGAAGGTACTGTGAGCTGGAGGAGGAGTGTAGGGAGAAGGGGTGGAAAGTTTATTGCCAACCATTTGAGCTGAGGTGTGGTAGATAGATATCTTGGTAAATTTTTAGGTGTTTCTATCTCGACTTGGAGTGTGTGGGAGGGTATTAAGAAGGAAGATGTGTGAGAAAGTGGTTTAGGTCATGGTGAAAGGCTCACTGTGACGTTGGTTGGAAGCTCCAGCATTTATTTCTGGTGCAGTGGATTCTGGGTGTGAAAGTTGTTGGGTGTTGAGTGGAGTTTGTATTCTCGTTGGCTGGGGGTGGTGGTTTTTATATGTGCAGTTGCTGCATATATATATATATATATATATATATATATATATATATATATATATATATATATATATATATATATATATATATATACACACACACACACACACACACACACACACACACACACACACACACACACACACACACACACACACACACACACACACACACACACACCATATTTACACGAGTGTGAGGGTAACTGTTACTTCTTTTCTATTTTTATATTTTTCACTAAATGAGACGTTTTTATTTCAGTACATCTGACAATCGATTGCACAGTTGAGAGAGAGAGAGAGAGAGAGAGAGAGAGAGAGAGAGAGAGAGAGAGAGAGAGAGAGAGAGAGAGAGAGAGAGACAGAGACAGAGACAGAGACAGAGACAGAGACAGAGACAGAGACAGAGACAGAGACAGAGACAGAGACAGAGACAGACAGAGACACAGACAGACAGAGACAGAGAGACAGACAGACACAGAGAGACAGACAGACACAGAGACAGACAGAGAGAGAGACAGACAGACAGAGAGACAGAGAGACAGAGAGACAGAGAGACAGACAGAGAGAGAGACAGAGAGAGAGACAGAGAGAGAGACAGAGAGAGAGACAGAGAGACAGACACAGAGAGACAGAGACAGAGACAGTGACAGAGACAGACACAGAGAGACAGAGACAGAGACAGACACAGAGAGACACAGACAGAGACGTGCAATGTCTCTGAAAGAGAAACAGGTTGGGGTGAAATGGGAAAAAAGAACACTGTCATCACTCAAGTGAAAACTGAAAAACACCTTTTTGAACTCTGAAGAATAAGGAAAAGTTTGCACCTAGATAACTATATTAATTATCAATTACTATGGAATTAATGAAATAGGAACAGCATAGAACTGAATGAAGTGGGAGTCATCGATGACGAGGAAGAAACGGACAGAACAGAACTAGAGAACAGAACCAACTAGAGCCACCAATGAGTCTTTAAGACTTTGGCAGCCATCGTCAAAGTACCAAGTGATCAGAATAATGATACTCAGGTGTTGGAGAAGTGATTCATCACTGTGTCATTGATCTCTTGTTTTTCAACCCTTCTTAGAATTATGCAATATTATTTAGTGCAATCTTTTTGGACATTGGTACAGCAGATGTAAATATAAGATTGCATGATCCAGCATGTCATCATCCACATGATCAGAATAATGACAATTATGAATGCAGAAGAAGAGTGATTCATTACTCATGTCATTGATCTCTTGAAGTTTTTTTTTTTTCTTTACAGACATTTTTATTCAAGAGTTTCCCAGTTGGACCTTATATGAACTTTAAAGAAAGATGTGCCTTGCATGCCTAAGTATTACTTTATTATCTTTTTCAAAATAAAAATGGACAAGTGCCTTACATTTGGAGGTGCCTTAGAATTGTGTGTGTGTGTGTGTGTGTGTGTGTGTGTGTGTGTGTGTGTGTGTGTGTGTGAGTGTGTGTGTGTGTGTGTGTGCGTGCGTGCACACGCATATGATGATTATTGTTGTGTTGCAT
This sequence comes from Eptatretus burgeri, assembly GCF_056783735.1. Lineage (NCBI taxonomy): Eukaryota > Metazoa > Chordata > Myxini > Myxiniformes > Myxinidae > Eptatretus > Eptatretus burgeri. Next base: position 102,847,969 of record NC_140962.1, on the reverse strand, counting down.
TTATCCAGTCAGAAGAGCCTGTTTTGGGGTCTTGTTATTGTGACCGACCGCAATCCCACCTCCTGGTTGGTGCACAACAAGGTGGAGACAATGTGTTGTGTGACATATGGTCCTTTTTACTCACAGTTCATGCAGTTTCGGCTGTTATGCGATATTATCTGTGCCTTGTTGCTCCATCAACCTGAAGTGTGCAATACATAAGTTAACCGACGAAATTTGCATTGTCAAAAGTATAGGATTGTATGGTATATCCTCCTGTCGATCCCATAACAATGGCAAAACCATGATCTATGACCTCTTTGTCCTTTACTTGTGACATTTTAAATCCTCAGTCTTTAAAATAGACTTGAGTGTGGCCCGTGGAAGTCATCCAGAATTGGTGGTGAAGTGGTGCACATACATAATATTGTCAGGTCAGGGCAGATCAGATCTGTGACTTGCTCCAAATATCATGTAAACCTGTACGAACCTGATTCATGGTCGGGTTGTCGGCGACTAAACCATCTCCTCCACCAGGTTTCCTGGTGAGGAGGGTCTATGATATGCACACCGAGCAGGATTAAAAACAAAACCTGTCAAAGGGCGGAGGAGCTCCTTGTGAGCCAACATCCGTCCATATCTGGTGCCCAACTGTGTCTGCGGACGTCCTCCTGCAAATGGGTTACTTTTTTTTAAGGAGGTTGGTGGCAGGATTTGCACTCCAGCCACCGTAAAACCCTTTACTCCAAAAAACATAAAAAACCAGAAAGAAAATTGAAAACCCACTCCGCGGTAGTACCTCCTGTGCAGCTCCCTCCACCGGGCAGCTCACCGGATGATGGAATTGGGGCAAATCCTTTGGGACCCCGACTGAGGTGAGTGATCTCACTGTGAAGGATGCATTCTATGCAACACTTGAGTCTGGTTGATCAGTTGCCCAGGCGAGATACTCTTCTTGTCTGGGGGATTTCAATGTATCGACTGGAACTGATAGGGATGGTTATGAGATGTGTGTTGTTCCCCATGGGCCTGGAACTGTGAACCAGAATATGCATGAAGTTCCTTGACTTTGCTGGAAGTCATGGACTGAGGGTGGCTGGTTCATGGTTTCAGCGCCCACAGGCTCATCGCTGGACTTGGTATTCCAACGCTGGTGGTGTGGCAAAGGAGATTGACCATGTGCTCATTGATGGTCGTTGGAGGATGATGCAGAACTGCAGAATCTACCGGAGTGCTGAGTTCCTCAATACCGACCACAGGCTTGTGGTAGCAACTCTGAAGTTACAACTTAAATCCGGGAGAATGGTACCATCCCAGCCTCGGCTGGATGTTGGCAAGCTCAAGAATGAGAGGGCAGCTGAAGAGTTTGCAAACAGGCTGAGTGGGGATTTGGGGGGTCCGAGTGCTTTGGGGAATCCTGAAGAGTTGTGGAGTGCCTTCAAGACCACCATCCTTGATGTTGCCAGTGGATGTCTTGGGGCAAAGAAGAATTTTGTCTCACAAGGGACACTGGATACCATTGACCAGAGGTGCAGGGCCAGGCTTAATGGCAGAGCTGAGCTGTTCAGGGAGTTGAGGCGTAAAACTGGATGTGCGCTGAGGGTGGACAAGGAGGCCGATGTGGGAGGAATCTGTGAGGGGGAAGATAATCACCTCTGGTCAAGTGATTCTCATCCTGCTTACAGGGGAATTTGTGCATTGCGTTACTCCAAGCCCGTCCCTCATTGTATTGCACTTTGAATGGAGGGTGGAGGGCTCTTGACAGGGGAGTCTAAAGTGAAGGCCCGCTTGGCTGGTTACTTTGAGCAGCTGTACCAGGCTTATCCACCAGCTGTTGAGTTGGATGTCAGGAGTGTTACTATTCCGATTGTTGACCCTCCAATAAACTGTGATCCACCTTAGTTTGCAGAAACACAGGTTGTGGTGAAATGGTTGAAATGGGGTAAAGCTCTTAGGATCTGTGGCAACCATGCTGAACTTCTCAAGGCTGATGGAAATTGTGTACTCATGTCGTTGCATGCGGTTCTGTGCTCTGCCTGGAACACAGGCATCATTGCAACGAACTGGGAGACTGGCTTTGGTGTCCCTCTCTGGAAAGGGAAGGGTGATCGCCAAGACTGCAACAACTACCGAGGGGTGATGCTGCTCTCAGTGCCGGGCAAGATCTTTGCTCGGATAATTCTTGATCAGGTTTGCCACGATCTGCTTGAGCACCAGCGCCCAGAGCAGTCAGGCTTTACACCAAAGAGGTCAACGATTGACCGTATCCTTGCTCTTCGGGTCCTCACCGAACGCAGGCAAGAGTTTCGGCAGGGGCTGCTTGCAGCCTTTGTTGATCTCTGCAAACCATTCGATTCAGTGAATCGGGATGCCCACTGGATGATTCTTCATTTTTGTGGGGTGCCACCAAAACTGATCATTCTGATGTCTGAACTATACTCTGGTACTGAGAGTGCTGTGAGATGTGGAGATACCATCTCTGACTTATTTCCAGTTGTAACTGGAGTTTATCAGGGGTGTGTACTGGCCCCCACACTTTTCAGTGCTTGTATGGACTGGATTCTCGGGAGGATATCAGAGAGATCAAGCTGTGGTGTGTCATTTGGGAATGTCAAGATCTCTGACCTTCATTTCGCAGATGATGTCGTCATCTATACGGAGACTGGAGATTATTTTGGGGGCCATCAAGGTGCTGAATGAGGAGTCGGATCCCCTGGGATTTTGGGTTTCCTGGGTCACAACTAAGATCCAGGCTTTCACTGACATATTTGATGCTGCTATCTTGTCTATATCTGTTTGTGGTGATGATGTTGAGGTCATGGAGAAATTCATTTACCTTGGCAGTGATATTCGTGTTTCTGCTGGCTGTGAGCCAGAGATCAATATATGTCTGGCTCAGGCTTGGGGAGTCATAGATTCACTGGATCATGGGGTGTGGTGTTGTCGGTACCTGTGCAGGAGGATAAAAGTCTGAGTCTTCAGGTCCATGGTGCATCCAGTCTTACTCTACAGATGTGAGACATGGAATCTGACCAGGGATATGAGACGGAGACAACTCTTTCTTTTGCAGGTCTCTTCGGAGAATTATTGGCTATTGCTGGTCAGACTATGTCCAACGAGCAGTTTCTGAGAAAGACTCAAATGAGATTTGTTACCTGCATTGTCTGTGAGCGTCAGCTGCAGCTGTATGGACATGTGGCTCATTTTCCTGATGCTGATCCTGCTCACCAGAGCCTCTCAGCGAGGGATTCTCGTGAGTGAAGAGGGCCAATGCGCCGACCACGTGCCTCGTGGTTGCAGCGGGTTTATCAGCATCTGAAGGAGATGGAGACAGGCCAGACGGGGGCCCCTTGAGTCCCGGCAGAAAGCAGATGCAGCGACGCGCTGTTCTGGCACATGTTCCCAGACCTGACCTGACCTGGTGCACATGTGCACATGACACTTTGTCGTGTTGCATTTATCAGGTCGGAAATGCACACTTTCATTTTTTTTTTTTTTCGTCAGAGGCTCACAAACGTAATATGCTTCTGTTCCAGAGACCTAATGTCTCCAGGAACAGCCGAACAATATTTTACAACATGTATATGTGGATACATATCAATATGTGGATGTATATCAATATGTGGATGTATATCAATATGTGGATGAATATATATATATATATATATATATATATATATATATATATATATATATATATATATATATATATATATATATATATATATATATTTACATATGCAGTATGTGTAATAGCCACTGTATGATGGATGCCGTTGTGTTTGAGGAATGCGGTTCCCAGAACCACAACAATATATTTGTATATATATATATATATATTTATATGTGTATGTATATTTGTATGTATATATATATATATATATATATATATATATATATATATATATATATATATATATATATATTTAACCAATAACTCAACCACGTGACTTAGGGTCGTCCGTCTAATGGAAACCGGTGACCTAAAATGTTCATGTGATCCAATTACCAGGGGACAAGCTCTCGCTACACCTTGTTCAAACTGGATCACCTTCCCCGTTCAGATGCAGCCGAGTGTAACTGCCAAGGATGTACCCGCTACAAAACAGATCATTGGGGGATAACGTCCAGGCTCGACTATGATACAGACCATGCTGGACCAATGAAGGAAAAGCTGAAAACAAGCTGGAAACATTTCTATACAAGCATTTATTTACAATCATGCGAGGAAAGGTATGTGGCACATTAAATGGGTTTTATTATTGCTCGTATGTACAGCAGGGATAGTATGGAATTCACGGGGTGCGACAAATGGCAAACAATTGACAATAGAAGACACAGAGCAGACTTTTCACGCTAGAGCTTCTTCAATCTTAACTTACACTATGACAGGCGCCATCACATACACATAAAAACACACACACACACACACCAGATAAAGATAAGATAGCCAGAAGAAAGACGAGCAGATGAGGACGAACGACCTCGCAATACCTCGCATGGTCGGGCGACCGTGCAACCCAGTATGCTTTGGGGGACGTTCCGCTTGAGCGATCCCACATTAAGAGTTGGCGCGTTATCTCCTGCTTAATCACTTTGCCGGGGCTTGTGGAAACGTGTGCTCCACACTGGTCTCGAAGAACATCTGTCGTG
>NC_140962.1:102835837-102838337 GCF_056783735.1 Eptatretus burgeri | reverse complement strand
GTGGCTGCAGGTAAACTCCAAATAAAATACAGTGAAAATGATGCATTTTTCTCACATATGAATGGATGTAAAGTTCAACAGTTTTTGAAATTTGACTTTTGGTTCCCTTAAAACTGTACCTTCCTTGCAACACTATTTATCGATGTATGTATCTATCTATTTATCTATCTATCTATCCGTCCATCTGAATGAACTGCAATTTTTTTATATCAGTTTTTATTTGCTGCACAAAAATTGCATGCAGAATCCCGATGAGTTGGGACCAGTAATGTAAGTGTTTTATATCTTCCTGTTACAACTGTGCCTTGTTTATGTCTGCACCTCTTCATCTTAAAGCACAAGTACAATAAACAGGACTAATCCTTTCGATCAAGACAGTGACAGAAAGAGTTGCAGTGCCTGGCTGTCGATCTCAAGCTTGGCAAGGGCCGGAACATCCCCACCAAAAGGCCACCAATGGTCAAACTGCAGGCCATCTGACTACATCGTTCCACTGTCAAGAACCACCACGAACTCACGAACGGAATGTAACCATGGTGATGGCAGTGCCGTTTCCATGACAACACCAATTGGTTTAGGAGTCTGCTGCGTGCCTGCTTCTGTTCATGCTCTGCGTGTCGTTTCTTCACGCTTGATCTTATAATATAGGAAGAACCATTTCCAAACTACATGGTGAGGCTTAACATAGAAACAGCCAAATAAAATAAGGGCTATTGTTCTGTGTGAAGTTTAAAGTTGTAAAGTAAATATATATATATATATATATATATATATATATATATATATATATATATATATATATATATATATATAATGATTTTTGCTTGATGTTCGTCATTGAATTTAGCTAAATAATGACCTTACCAACCAATCATCTTATACTCAAACAATTTGCCTCCAAATTTGCACCAAATTTTCATTGTATTTCAGCCATTAACAGCAAATCTTCTGTGTTGTGATATAACCATCATGACTGCAAGACCTTAATCTTGCTTAGGCTCGGAATGCATGCTGTTTGGCACCTGCTGGCTTTCCTTCGTCAAACATGTTACAGAACCACTGCGGGCATTTCACCCACATCCTCCCTCTACTGCTTTATATATTCTTTATAAATTGACCACGGCCCCATCAATTATTGAAGGTGCACTGCGTTCTGTTTTGCTGTTCCTGCTGTGTCCAAAAGTTTTCAGTTCCTCTTGTAGCATAGGTATACACACACACACACACACACACACACACACACACACACACACACACACACACTGGTTTAGGCACTGGCGGTGTGTGGGCAAACCCTCCTGCTGGCACAGCCACCCACCAACTCCTTGCAGCAGCCTCCACCTTTCCTCTTGCTTTGCTCACCCATAAACCTGCTCTGAATCGGGAAAACTGAAGCATTATCCAAAATCTTCAACAAAAACGTATCCCCTGTTTCCCACAGATCCTTCTTGCACCCCCACCCCCTGCCCCCCATTCCCTTGCTCACCTCACTCACTGCATGCTCACACGTTTCCCGCATGACATCCACAGGCGGGAAAGCGGAGCTTTAACCAGGATGCCGCGTCCTTGAGGCTGTCACTTTCCTTTGCGTAAATCTCCACCCTGGTGGCCAGAGTGACAGATTTCAATATCCCTCGGCAGACTTTATGAAGTCCCCGCTGGTCCTTGACAAGATCACCCACCGCCCAAGTCTGCAAAACGCCCACATGTTCGTGCAGTCTGGGCACTTTTTCTACTCCCAACACCTCAGTGGTCACTTGAAATGACTTGGTGAAACCTAATCTGACACCTGGACCTTGCTACAACACCCTTGAAGTCCAGAGCTTATGAAAACAGATTGCAGCAAAGAGAGCCACCAGGGCACAGAGAAATGGAGTCTTTGCGGTAAGCACATCAAGATCAATTGTGAATGTTTGCGCGTGAGTTTCCATACCTCAGATGTTGACAGGGGAGCTTCGAGACTTGACCTACAGAAGGATATTTCTCAGATCTCTGCCCTCTTCACAATGCCAAAGGGTAGCAGTCATAAAAGGGCCTCTGCAAGCTCCGTGAGAATTATGAGCCAGTCTGTTCATCTTGCAAGCTTTAATAATTTTGGGGTTTACATCGGCATGATCCAGATTTGTGCTACAAGTTTGACCAAATACAAGGTCTGCAGATGTACTGTCCCACGACAGCTATATAGCCCTCTGGGGAAAGGGCTGTGTAGGTTTGAACGTGAGCCTGTGTGAGACAACTCTGTCGAGCGGCACGGTGCAGGGTGACCCCACGTGGCCTTGGTGGCTTTCTGCACCGTTTTCTCTCGGCTTGACATAGAAATGCGCTCAAAACATCAAGGCACATGCACTTTCCATCTCAAATGTACAATTTTGTCTTTGAATACATCTTGTACACGTCCCGCCAAGCATTTGCACTGGTTTAATAAATCCGCTTTTCAGATATTCATGACATAATTCCCTGAATTCTTACCATTCTGCTTTGCTGAGAATTTCCAACAAGA
>NC_140962.1:102813337-102830837 GCF_056783735.1 Eptatretus burgeri | reverse complement strand
TTGTACCCTCGACCAGAGAGCTCTGGTATGGACATTCAGGAGACCGACCATGTAAGCATGATGGAGGACATTATACAGGAGTGGATGTGCGAGGTGGTTCGGGTTCACAATCTTTCCTGCTAAAAGCTTCTTGCCCTATATATTACTCGATATAAATATTGAAATTATCAATGTATTTTTTTCTTATAATGGTTCAAATTGTTGATAAACTTGAAAAATGTTTAAGTACAAATAAATACCATTTTCCTCTCTTTCGATAAAACATTGCCAATTATTTTATCAATATTTATAACCTGCAAATAGAAAAAGAAAAATGGACGTTAATTAAAGTACATTAATGCTTTGATTATGTTTATGATGTAGTAAATGTTTCCAAGCACATGATTTAGTGACTGGTGACGAAACAAATTTGCTTTTAATGAGGCACCAACTGCTCACCGACATATCCCCAAATATGTCACGACCATCCAAGCCGATTTGCCCCTTCCAACATCCACACTCGTTCATTATCCATTTCACATGCATACACATACACACTGGTTTATCCAAAAGTAAACGGGGATTATTTCCATCAGCGTCTGGTTGAGGTTTTTACACACACCAAGCGTTAAGTTGGCCTCCCCCTTGGCCATTGCAAAGACCTCGTCATTATCGCATTGGGACTTGACCCTGACGGGCTTGTGCTCAGCATGGAAGGTGATGGGATGGACCCCATGTTTGTTTCCATTGAGACTGCTTCAATTTCCAAATGTCTTTTCACAGTTTGTACAGGTGCACTGGTGGCCCTGAATTCCCTGGAGATCGAATTGTCATACAGTACTTCTCTCCTGAGATCTCACAGTGTGGGCAAAGGGAGGAGAGGGTTGATTTTGACTCGTCAACATGCTGATTTTGTTTATCACACGCAGAAAAGAGGGATCCAGGACAAATTAGGAAAGCACCACAGAAGTCACTATGTGGAGGGAGTGGTCTTCTGCCCTTCACTCAACCCTAGGCAACAAACTCCTTTATCAATTGCTGAAACTGATGTACATACATACATACATACATACATACATACATACATACATACATACATACATACATACATACATACATACATATATACATTCATGATGACCTCATGAACTTCTGAAATATTTTGATGGATGTCATAATTTCCATCTCAATGGTAAACTGATGTGATGCACCTTCTCTATCAGCAATTTTTAATCATGGCCGACAGAGGAAGTGAATCACACCACTTGATCACTGAAAAGTTTATGTCTTTGTACTTTTCTCATGTCCACCACCTGAATTTTCTTTTTGAACTTTTGACACAAAATCCTACTATATTAAAGAAGGCAATTGTGTGTGTGTGTGTGTGTGTGTGTGTGTGTGTGTGTGTGTGTGTGTGTGTGTGTGTGTGTGTGTGTGTGTGTGTGTGTGTGTGTGTGTGTGTGTGTGTTTTGAACCCATTTCAGTTTGTGCTGGGAGACAAGGAAGCATGTTTTTTTTTAAAACGTTTATGAAGAATTTTTTGAATATTTGAACAACAGTTTGATCCAGAGGTGAATGGGGTGGTCGTGTTTGTTGGTGGACGGACGTGTTATATTTAAGGCAAGATGTGCATGATTTTAATGTATTTTCATAAAATAGAATAAGTAACGAGAGTTATAACTATGCGATAACACATTAAATCCTCTGTCGAGTAAAGTCTGATTGGTGATGTTGCATTGATGGGTTGACTGACTGCCGCGATGCAACTGAGGTTGTGGATCCACTGATGTAGGTCATCTACTGATGTTGATCCATGACCAAGGTTATGGGTCCGCCGTTTGGAGAGGTTCTGGGTTGAAAGGATCGAAACCTTGAGGAAGTAAGGTGCCCAGCTGATGATCCATGCAGTTGGGAAACCATTGAATTGCAAACAGGTTAAGGTTCTTACTTTAAGTACGGGAACTATATTTTGAGGTTTACAATTTAAATGAAGTTGAATATAGGATGTTGTGAAATTAACATAATTTACAGCAATCCTTTAAATTATATTATATTTTAAGAATAGCCGACTGCACAATTAATGTCGTGTGCATGCGTGCGTGTGTGCGTGCGTGCGTGTGTGCGTGCGTGTGTGCGTGCGTGCGTGTGTGTGGGTGTGTGTCTGACTTGTTTGGAACTGAAAATGAAAAAACGAGATGTGTGCGTATACGTCTGAAAATTAGAGAAAAAACAGGGTTGGCCCAATCTCCACCAAATTTAGCATACGTGTTGGTGGTACCATAGGCAGATCATGGACACAGCCCACCACCCCCGACGATGGGGGGATGGGGGGGGGAGGATACGACTTTTGATTTACACCTGTACACGTGCCGCAGTGCAAGTGATTTATTGAACCCCTGTTGCAGACAAGAAGGATAATTAACCATGGCACAAAATGTATTTGCACTCCCCACCCCCACTTCCCTCCCCTCTCTACACCCACTCCCCCCCCCCTCTCCACACCCTACTTCCTGGCTGCTCTAAAAGGTAGCACGTGTTTCTATAAATTGAAAATTCACCAAACTTCGTACTTTTGGATCATCTTTCTATATTTTAATGCATTATTATCCCCACGCTTTGTGAAAAAACAACAACAGGGGATATTGTGATCGACTCCACCTGTCTGTCTGTCCATTTGTCATGCTACCTTCTCCTAAACAGTTGTGTGGAAATTCACCAAACTTGGTAGTTATGATTTTACCACATGGCAAGAAGGTGTGTGATGAGGATCATTTTTGGCCCCACCCTCTGGGGTGAGGTCAAATCCTAAAAAATGCGATTACAAGCACGTTTTTAAACACTTTTAAAATGAAACTTTGTACATACAATCGACATTGGGGGGCGTATGAAATATGAAACGGGTTTATTTGGATTTGACCCGAGGTTCATGCCCAGGGGGTGGGGACTTAGGGCCACAGGGGTCAAAATGGAAAAAAAAATACTCAAAATTTGATATTGCGTCATTCCTGGTGGAACTTTTTGCTGTCTTTCAACTTTTGCTTTTGATGGGAAGCATGGGCATTTTCGAAGGTGTGCCATCAACTTCGTTCTAGTTAATACTGTCATGTGAACGAAGCCTACCCGAAAGGGTATAACCACAATGAAGCGGTTACCAACCATGCTGAAGGCTACAGCTTCAGAGATAGCCAGTCGAGCTGTTGCTGTTTATTCACAAACCAACGTCGGAACATGCTCCGGCATGATCTAGCACTGCACCGGTTTAAATCAGGATTATTACCAATTTTTCTATACTGTACAGGTACACCAATTAAACCTACATGTCGGCACAGCAAAATGGCAGTAACATGAGGTGCACACATTCTCTTAAGAAATAAATAATTTTTGAACACAAAAAACACTGCAACAGAATCATGAACGTACAAAGACAATTATTAATCACAGCAAGCTACATAAGGGAAACAAACCCAGCTATACGATGCCGTATATGCAATGACCATGCCCACCAAACCAGGCCAAAGAGAAGGAAAGGCACAGGGTGTAGATTTCAGGAGGCAGCAGGACTTGAGCTTGCAGTACAAGTGTAAATCAAAGTCCTGACAGGACGTGGGTAGAAGAGAAGCGGAGAGCTGTCCCGGCTGATGTAGAACCGAATGCAGGGTAGAGTGCACAATGAAAGCTGAAGGGTGGAGATGAAAAAGGACGAAGACCAAATGGGAAGAAAACTAAGAAGACCGCGACCATCGTCCCATTACAGAACTCAACATGCACTTACATTTCCGCTCACCCCCTCTCCTCTACTAGATTGAGACTGAAACAAATGAAGGAGACTGGAGACTAACCCTAAACCCTACCAGAAGTTTAAAAAAAACACTTATGATTACCTTTTTATACACTCACTACTGCTGCTTAACACTAAACTGAAAGGGAGGAAACCCGACGTTCTTGGGGCATTATATGCTAATCGCATCCATACAGACTAACGGACCCGAGCCTATATCTACTGTAATCTATATACCCCGGAGAGAATCATAACATGACTCGTCATGCAACTCCCTTATGAAGCGCGTGCATTCGTACATATAAATTGGATGATGCACTCCCCTCACGGCGGTACTAAGGACATCTTATCCAAGCAAAACGTACTTCATACACTTAAAAAAATAAAGTTCTAAGAAACTACACGAACATATAAGGTGTCTCGAGCTTTACTTTAGTCTCTCTTCCCCAGGAACGTAGCAATACTAACTATTAGTCGTTTACAATTCACTAATTTCAATGAACTTCACCAGCATGATGGCCATTTGGCCACTGTGAAAGAATATAAATTTTTAACATGCGTATTGCAGATGGGATGCATACATCTCAAGAACAAATTTGTTTAATTCCGTTTCATTTTATAAACCATTCTTTGGAAGATATTCTTGGGCTCATTTTCAAAGTAATTCTCAGAAACTTCATTGCCTTCACGCTGTGGTGGTCAAGAACCTTCCAATCCTTATACCTATCCCACAGAACCCTGCAATACCAAGGAGTGACCTCTTATCGACGTTTTTTCAAACTGCACTTAGCCAATTGGTACCGTGAACAGGCGCAATTATAAAGGCACAGTTCCACCTTTCACCTTAATGAGATGATGGTTAAGATTTAAAAAGACAAGTATATATAGCATATCAATAATGTTTGGAAAAACACACGGGTTCCTTGAGAACGAACACTCGAGCTTTCCTCAACTACCACCCACTTGAGCTCGTAAGCTCAAAATCTTGTCCTTTTTTTACAGCCATCTCAGGTATATCTGAGCTTCATGTCCTATCATAGTGTCCGTGTCGGGGCACGCCCTAGTGTGAAACTAATTAGCAGGTGCTACAATCTCCGACTTATCTGCTCGCACTGCGGACAGAGGGGCTCGAGATGTCGTTGGCACGGAGGAGTTCGTTTTAACGGTGCGAATCGCACGTTGGCGTAGCGGGCTGGGCCTGGTTACCTGTCTTGGCCTTGGTCTCTGCGATCGGTGTAAATTTGCACTCTCATGGCAGGGATGTTGCCCGGGCGTGTCAGCACGCCTTACCGAATTTTGGCACCGACTGGCAAGGCGCGAGCATTCATCCACCTCTCATGGACGGTCTTTCGATTTCCCAGCACAATTCCATCACACGGTAAATGCTTCCTATCTGTCTCTGGTGCCTCATGGTACAGATGTGGCAAAAATTTGTTTGGTTTGTCCATTGTGTAGGTTTGGGAGGCCATATTGTACAAACTCATTTGGTGGTCCTATACGTGTAGGCTACAAATGCCTTCTGTGTACGCTGTTTAGTGTTTATCTAACTTACATCATGTAAAACACACACACCTTGAAGCTGAAGAATGCTGAACTTGTACCAGTGATAATTGGAGCAATGGGAATGATGAAGAATAACCTCATGGAGATCTTAAAAGCCATCCCTGGGAATATTTATGACAAACTATCTACAGTTGGAGGCTGTCTGTGGCTCGTTGACGATCCTGAAAAGAGCCTTCTGTCTCAGAACAAACTTTGAGAACAAGAAAACTTCACAACTTCATCGATGAATTGTGATCCCTTCGTGAAATGGAGGTGAATACTTCGAGACCTGGGAGGACTCCATTCCACCTTCTGAAATCTGCATATGGAGATAACTAACAAACCACACACGCTATTCTTATTAATGTATTAAAGTAACGTTAAAAAAAGGAATTAAATGTAAAACACTACACAATATACGGAACTTGGCATTATCTTAACAGCATATGTCAAGGTAGTTGCAGGCCCAAAGGAAGAACTTCATTAATTTGCAACAAAATTGGCCGATCTTACAACTCCCTGGACCAGTTGTTCTACATCGACGTCCTGACCGGCTTTTCTGCCCAGAACCCCACAAAGGATTGTGTCCGTGAGTCTCCGACCGAAGCATTGTCTCGTCGGTTCATTCTGCAATGCACGCGCGCACACATCAACATCAAGTGGGAACGTTTTCTTTTCTATTGTGCGAGTGATGACGTTAAAGTAGGACCAACGTCAGGATATGAACAAAAATCACATGGCATCAATCTTCCCATGATGCCACCAAGCATTTGATACCGTTGTACTCATCTGTGGAAGGTTGGTTCATTGCCCTTGCGAACGAAACAAATCTCTGTTTTGTAAAAGTAAGGAACAAAATGCAAGGTTTCCATTTCTTTGGTGACTTGACATGTCATATTCGTTCTGAGTACATTTCCTGTGATGATTTGTTTATTTGCGCTTTGGCTTGTATTTTGATGTATTGTATGTTGCAAATGCTAATAGTTATATCGACGAGTCACTCACAATGTTTGCATTCTTCCTCTGGATATATATCTATACTAATAAATGTCAGTGTGTGTGTGTGTGTGTGTGTGTGTGTGTGTGTGTGTGTGTGTGTGTGTGTGTGTGTGTGTGTGTGTGTCAGTCAGTGTGTCTCCTCCTTAACACCAAAGCCATGAAACCGAGCAACTTGGAACTTTGCATGCATTGTAAGGGAGCTCCAAGGGAGTGCATGAGTGAAGATCGGGTGTTAGGGTTAATTAAAACACTCCCTTTCGAAGATAATTAACAGCCTTATTTAATTATTTATTTTATCAGGTGCCTCCTCGACCACCCCGCTCTCCATGGGGTCTTCAGGCGTATAAGGGGTGACCTCACTGGGGTCTGAAGCCGTCATGTTTTTTTTGGCCTGCTCAACAATGTATTGTCTTGGAACAGGCTGCAACAATTTCTTCACGATAAAGTTTTTGTGTTTTTTTTCTCACTCCACTCACTCCTTTTATCGATACCTATGAATCACTAGATACATTACAATGCTTATGAACGGCCGGAGATGCCAGTGTTCTTGGCTTTATTTCATTTATGCACGTGCCATAACCTCAAGAATCTCTTAAAGTAAGCCAAATTACAAAATTTAAGCTCCAGATATCAACTGAGCAGCAGTCCCAACTAGAACAAAGTGTTCATTTGTCCATTTCAGACATTTGAGATTTTGGGTGTCTCTGGGAAATTTAATATGACTGTTCGGAGAATGCTAATCACTTGCCAATCGAGCAGTTCCTTATCAACCGCTTCATTGGAGTGCTTCCTCGAGTGCTTCAGCCAATTGGTGAGCACTCCACAATATTCACACCGTCACTGAATACCGTATGTCGATCGACTTGTACAATGTTCAGGGGGGCACCTGCCTGCATTGGCCCCATATTGTTCTGTGACGTATCAGGCAATGGCTGGCCAACAGTTAAGCTAACACCAGGCTTTTAAAAGCTTTGATTCCAAATCTTTAATGCTCTCTCTCTATCGAGTGCAGCCTGTGGCTGTTGGTTGCATCATTGGTTGGGACGCGGATATGCCGCTGATGCAGTGGCCCCCTTACCAGTACACTGGTACTCATTTTTCCGACCTCGGAAGGATGACAGGCTGAGTCAACCTCCTGGTGTATTTTAATTCAGCGGCCAACGGGGCTTGAACTCAGGACCCTTGGATCCCAAGCCGCCACCCTAACCACTAAGCCAACACCAGGCTTATCTTTAATGCTGTAAAATCTTTTTACCATGAATAATTGCAAAAATTGGAATTTATAAAAAATTCTTATTTTCATTCATTCATTTTCATTCATAAAACAGTTCGTTCATTCATTCATTTTATTTAAATTTGTCGAAAGAAACAAAAACTAAGTCCACTTTTAAAACGTTGCTTAAATCCACAACCTCCGGCATATTAGTTCAGTGCTCTCAACCTCGCCATCATGCCACCACCACACTGAGAAGGTATATTACTTTAGCATGAGTGAAACATGGTTGAGTTCATCGAAGCTGATCTGCACCCATCATGACTGGGAGCTGCACAAATGTAAAGCAAAACATTTTAATTTCAAATATTCTTTCCTCGAAGCATTGGAGTGAAGGAACTATTGCCGTTGTGCTTGGAAGGCAAATTCCACCTCGTTTACAGTTGTGGTGTGTCGGAACATTTCACCTTCATTTGGTGCCACTTCTGCCAAAGAAGGAACGACAAAACATTTGGCTGGGATACAAGGCGGATTCGCTGCTTTGGTTTGAGACCCCTTGAAGTAGTCCCTCAAAGAATGACCCATTGTAACCCAGGCATGGCCTTCCTACAGCCCAGACACTTCCATTGATCAAAGGGATGGAGGAGGGACAGTGTAGGCGACAGATTCTGCCCGTATCTCTCCTGGCGTGCTTCGTGAACTCCCCTGTGCACAACGACACGAGTCAAGGAGGTTTGATGGATTTATTTGCAGGAAGTATCTGTCTGTATTCTGCAAGCCACAAATATGGATGATATCTTTTCTATCAAATTTTGTGTAAAACGACATTTATTATCAGCAGAGAGAGTACTTGCCGCAACATCAAGTGCAAGTAAAACGCACCAAGACCGATACAAGAGATAAAGACCTTAAGGGCCTGATTGTTTGTTGTTTCGTCTGGCAGGATGACCTGTAGAGGAACGCACACTCATCTCTGAGCCGTCCAGCCTGGGTTTGAATCCTGGCCCAGCTACAAACAGTCATGCCGGTGTCTTGCAGGCAGGGCGAGGCATCAGTGTGTCTGCCATCCCTCAGATGGGCGTTGAACTGTGAGTCGTGTCTGCCATCATTAGTCGGTGGATCTTGAAGATCCCACAGTGTACTTCGTGAGGAGTAGGTGAGCTATCGCCAGCACGATGAGCAAATTCAAAATTCCTGCCTGAACCAACAGAGTGTGTTGCATCAGCGGCACAGCCGCACCATCCGCCAATTATGCTACTCGAAGCCTTGTGCTGCATGCGAAAGAAGATGATGCTATTTCGTTGAACATGGATCTGAGGCTCAGAGTTGAGCTTGCAGTACATAAATCACACGCAGGAAAAAGACATTCAGAGACCATTGTTGGTGCTGCACAGCCACGATGGCCTCGTCTTGCATCAAATTTCGTTTGTTTTTGTTTTTTCTTTGAGATATCCATGAACCTGAACATGAATTACTGAGACAATACATTAGATGACAATGCACAAACGAATAGTGTATGGAATTCGGATCTGTGATCCCAGCATCGTGAGCTGTGATTTTAGCTGAGAAGACAAAACCGATCAACCCAAATTTATGTAATTTTTATGAAAATCTGACCATTGAGTCAGTCATGGCCCTGACAAACAGGATTATAGGAGAGAACATAAGACGATGGGTATTGCAATCAAAATATGCCGGCTGTATTGATTAGACAAGTTTCACTTTCATATTTTATAACATCAATTGAAGAAGTGTTAAACTTTAATAGAACAAGTATTACAATTTATCCAGAATTTTCTATGGTCATAAGATGAACACAAAACAAGCCTTGTTCTGTTCTTGCATATGGCAGTTTGGCTGCTGGGGTAGCAATCATTTCTTGGAAGAACGACTGTGCCGCTGATGTGGTGCCACTCTGCCAGTACACCGGTACTCGTTTCGCCAACCTCGGAAGGATGATTGGCTGAGTCAACCCCAACCTGGTGTTAATTCAGCAGTCAACGGGGATCGAACTCAGGACCCTAAGATCCTAAGCTGGCCCACCCTAACCACCAAACCCACATCAGGCTTTTACAAAACGAGCCCTGAAGGCGATTTCTCCTGCAATTTCACTCAACTTCAAGTATAGTATAGCTTTTTGTATATACAAACGTCGCTCAGCTGAGCCTGATAAACTAGTCTCAATAACCAGTTTACTTCACCTACAGTAGATCTCATGGACGATGGAGGACAAAGTACAACCAGGTGGCAGTACATCCTCCCTGCTGACTGTTGGCTCACAGCCCAGACAACTTATGTTGTTTTCTCTATAATGCATGTATGGAATAGAAATACATTAATCTGTTTTCCCCAAGCTCGAGCTTCCACAGTCCACTATGATGCAAGGCTGGCGGATTAAGTCCCATTGAAATGTGTTTGTGTCCTGCAGTGTTTATTGTTCCATTTGCACAGATTTGCTCTACCTATAAATCCTATTGCAGTTTTGTTTGTCTGCTTGTTGATTTCATGTATTTCTTTACCCCACTATCATAATACAATGCAAACAAGATAACAACAACAAAAAAAAAATAACAGCTTCATTCCTTCATGCCGATGCTCCGGTTCCATGGCATCGCTCAAGCAGAATTCTCCGCCAGTCTCTTGAGATTCCGAACATCATCCCCTCCGAAACGTTCATGCAAAACAAATTGTCAATGGAGGAAAAAGCAACGAAGGTGTACAACACGAGTTGATTTCTGCGGTCATGCTAAATCCATCGTAAATGTCAGAATCTAGTTTAGAAATCAATTTTATTGGAATCCTTTTTAATCTTTTCTTAACAGCTTCATCCTTTACTGCAATTCACGGATGGTGTTTGTGTTTTTCTTTCTTTGTTTCACTACCACTCCGACAGTTCTGGCCCAATTACATCCAGACTTGCTACATCGGATCAGCATGACCCCAATTAATGTATTGGGGTGTTTTTTTTTTATCTTTGCTGGTGCTCTTGGGGGGGGGGTGGGGTGAGGGGGATGCAAATTCTTTATGTAAATGTGTATCCTGTAGCACCACCTTCAGGTGGGGGAAGGTATTACAAGCCCCTCGGCCCCCTACCCTTTACAGTACAGTATTCCTATCTCTATGCTATCCAGTGCTTTGAACTATAAGTAGAAAGTGTTTTTGTTTCATGTGCGTAACCCAAGTTATTTTTTTTTTGTGTCTACAGCGCTGCCAGTTGCCTATACACCTCCCAAATAAAGGTATGCGTCAGGAGAACGTGTTGCATGCTTGGAACAAGATGACCCATAGGGTGGGTACTCTGCTCGTGCTTATAATGCGTGTTCCCTGACAAGGAACTCTGCAGGAGGATGACACTCGGTCTATCAAAGGCTGCACTATTATGACCAAATCATTATGGTTCTTTGTCTATACTGAGCATAAATCAAGGAGGCAGCACATTACCTTTTTAAAGTCTTTGTTATGACTCGGCCGGGGTTCAAACCACCGACCTCCCAGACTCAGAGCAGATGCTCTCGCCATTATGTATGCCACCAAGACTGGTTTCTTATCCAGTATTCTGAAACTAGGCTCATCACTGAACATGTTGTTGTTTCTATGGTGTATGTTGTGAGATGACAATTAAAAGTTGTATCTATTATTTCATTATTTTGTCATAATAAAGAAATGAGAGTCCACAACAAATCCAGTATCCCTGTGCGGTAAGATAGCACAGCTTCAAAGGCATACATTTGTCAGGTGTTCATCGCAAATGTGAAGAAGCAATGTTTTCATTTTTTTATTGGTGGACGGAGGTTATGTTTTCACCCCTATTTGTCTGCAAGTTTGTCTGTCTTTGAGCAGGATATCTCAAAAATCTGTGGACTTGTGTGTGTGTGACAAGGACTAATTGATTAGATTTTGGTGAAGATCCGGATCCAGACATGAGAATTTTGAATTTTTTTAAGTGATTCTTCACCATCGAGAGATAAGGCCAAAAATGATATGCAGCACAATATCTCAAAAAGTTGTGGAAGGGTTATGACAAAACTAGGTGGATGAGTTGGTTCGGTGACGTGAACAAGCAGATTCGATTTTGGTTCAAGTCCAGATGCAGATCCGGCCTATCGGTGGGATACAAAACGTGAACTGTTCAGCCTGGCGGAGGTATGCACTCTACCGAGTGCCGTTATAGTTCTCTTCGGTGTGGGGGTCATGCGTGTGCTGTATCACGTGATTGGGTTTTCCTGTATCATGACTCGCCTGCTAGGGGTGGTGTTGATGTACATCCGGTCGGGCAATAAAGCGGAGTTACTGCTACGCTCTCGCCCTCCATGTTCCGCTGCGCCTCGGACACCACAATTGGCGACGAGGATGGTTGATCGACGAGTCACGCGCACGGACAGGTGCCCGTTTTTGTCGGAGACGACTTCGAATTGTTTTCAGAACAGTTGGGGTGCTATTTCCACGCGAATGATGTGATCGACGAGAGCATACAGAAGTCGATCTTGCTCGCCTCGCTATCGGCGGAACATTATCGACTACTGAGTGATTTGGTGGCGCCGGACAAACCCAGTGATGACGGGCTGTCGTTTCGGGACATTGTGCAGACGATGAAAGCACACATGGCGCCGGAGAAGTCATTACAGCTGGCTCGATACCAGTTCGATCGCCTCGCGAAAGGTACAGGGGAGCGCGTCGCTGATTTCGTGGCGCGAGTGAAGCATTCTTCCGTGGCCTGCAAGTTCACGGCGGAGGAGCGTCCGGCTCGGCTCAGAGATTGTTTTATTTCTGGTTTGCAAGATGCGAAAATGGTTTCGGCGGTTCTACGGCTGAAGGGTGAAGCCATTACATTTACCTCGGTGGTCGACATTGCTACAGCTGTCGAGCAGACTCTCGGAGATGTTCGGGCCATCACCGGCCGTGGCATGCCGGATGGCCCGGGGGCCCACGCGGTGTCACGAGCGCCCCGGGACGCACGCACGACCTTCGGTGCAGGCCGGGGCCAGACGTCACCGCGCGGCCGCAAGAGCGGCGAGGTGACCCCGCGGACGTGTTTGGGATGCGGAGGTCGACACCTGCGCCGTGTGTGCGCGTTTAAAAACACCGTGTGTTTACGTTGTCACAAGGTTGGGTCATCTGAAGCGTGTGTGCCGAGGGGCGTTGGCCACCGTTAAGGTCATGGACAGCGATGTGCGAGCCGACCCGGGGCGAAACCGGCAGCTGTTGATGGGCCTGTTTTCAATTAGTCCTGCGGCGGCACGCCCGATGACGGTGGAAGTCGAAGTGAACAACACGCCGATCACGTTTCAGGTTGATACGGGAGCGGCGGTGTCGATCATCGACGAGCAGACCGTGCGTCGACTCAACGACCTGAAGCTTATCAGGTCCGACCTCACAGTGTTCACGTACACCCGCGAGAAGATAACGCCAGTCGGGATGGCAGACGTGTCTGTGCGGTACCAAGGCCAGGTCGTCGCGCTTCCGTTGTACCTCGTGCGGGGGAGGGGTCCGTCTCTCCTAGGCCGAGACTGGCTGACCCGCATCAGGCTAGACTGGGCCGCTGTTCACCTTGTGCAACCCGTGCCGAGCCGATGGGAGGATCAGTTGGAGAAGATTCTTCAAAGACATCAAGGTTTGTTTTGCGGCGACCTTAGGAAACTCAAGGGCATGGAGGAAAAGCTCTTCCTGAAGGAGGGGGTGGTTCCTCGTTTTTGTAAACCACGACCGGTGCCGTATGCTCTGCGGGACAAGGTCAAGGGTGAACTGGATAGGCTGGAGGCCTGTGGAGTGATCGAACGGGTGTCGTACTCAGATTGGGCCACCTCGGTCGTCACGGTGCCGAAACGGAATGGAGACGTCCGATTGTGCGGGGACTTCAAGTCCACGGTTAACCCGGGGCTCAGCGTGGAGCAATATCCACTGCCGTCAATCGATGAGACATATGCACGATTGGCGGGAGTCAATACTTCACGAAGCTTGATCTGCGTGATGCATATTTTCACCTGCCAATGGATCCTGGGAGGAGCGACCTTTTGACAATCAACACGTGTCAAGGGCTCTATCGATATACCCGACTCTGTTTTGGGATTGCTTCGGCCCCCGCCTTGTGGCAGAAAGCTATGGATCAGGTTTGCATTGGCCTGCCCGCTCAGACCTACCTGGACGATGTGCTCATTGCGGGGAAAACGGCGGACGAGCACCTTGCGAACATTGCCCAAGTGCTGACGAAGCCAGAAGCGTGCGGCCTGCGCTTGAACAGGGACAAGTGCGCGTTCTTCAAGCAGCGCTTGGAATACCTCGAGCACATCATCACGCCGGAGGGGCTGTTGAAAGGCCCTCGGAAGATGGAGGCGATTCAGCACATGCCACCGCCTCGCGACAAGAC
This sequence comes from Eptatretus burgeri, assembly GCF_056783735.1. NCBI lineage: Eukaryota > Metazoa > Chordata > Myxini > Myxiniformes > Myxinidae > Eptatretus > Eptatretus burgeri. The sequence continues at coordinate 102,816,962 of NC_140962.1, read as the reverse complement.
GCAGCTGCGCTCGTTCATTGGTATGGCACAATATTACCAAAGATTCGTGCGCGGGCTCAGCTCACAGCTTGCGCCGTTAACGTGGTTGCTCAGGAAGGATGAGCGCTGGGCCTGGGTCCTGCACACCAGGCGTCGTTCGACCGCGTCAAGCGGCTGCTCACAGAGGATATGGTCCTCGTGCACTACGAGCCTGCGCGTCCGCTCTTATTGGCATGCGACAGCTCTGCATATGGCATCCGGGCAGTGCTCTCCCACAGGATGGACGAATTTTCTTAGCATTGTTTCCATTTGTTTGATGATCCAACAGGTTTCTAGAAGAAAAACATGCCAGACTATATTGTATAAACAAGTTTTAATTCTTCTTTATTGTTTTTCACATCAGATGATACAGTGAACAATGGCATCCTGCATTTGAATGGTTTTCCATCTTCGATGTTTTCTTAGATCCTCCTGGTCCAGGATTTATATTTATTCTCCCCCCCCCCCCACCTACCTTTGTCTCTTCCATGGAACATCCGAAAAAAATCATAAAAATATATAATTTCTAAAAATTGAAATTATATTTATATTTCGACCTACCGACCCTACATTTTAGCTGAAGAACTGCGTAAACCAAGTTATAAAATAACTAAAGCCTTATGTGGAATTTGAAAAACATATTTAAAAAAAAATTCCACACCCCCCATTATGTTATCGTCCGCTACACCGCCAGCTTCATCAAAAACAACCAACCAGGAAGTCTTCTCGCGCTACCCACGGTCTGGTTCGTATTTCCCTGAACATCTGTTTCTCTCTCTCTCTCTCTCTCTTTCTCTTTCTCTTTCTCTTTCTCTTTCTCTTTCTCTTTCTCTTTCTCTTTCTCTTTCTCTTTCTCTTTCTCTTTCTCTTTCTCTTTCTCTTTCTCTTTCTCTTTCTCTTTCTCTTTCTCTTTCTCTTTCTCTTTCTCTTTCTCTCTCTCTCTCTCTCTCTCTCTCTCTCTCTCTCTCTCTCTCTGTCTCTCTCTGTCTCTCTCTGTCTCTCTCTGTCTCTCTCTGTCTCTCTCTGTGTCTCTCTGTGTCTCTCTGTTACGTTTTGTTTCGTGTTGTTTTGACTTCCACTCTGTTTGCCGTCATCTGAGGTAATGTCAACAAAAATAATGACACATTTTAATTTTGTACTTAATTCGTCCCTAATTTACTCGAGCCGATTTTTGATTTAAGTTTTATTTTTCAAATGGTAGTCCTCAAAAATAGGGTGTCTTTTTACCGTCATTTTTTATGAGGAGTGCCAGTTGGCAAAATACGCAATAGGAAAAATCTTGCCAGGCAGAGGAACAATTGTATGTGAACCAATACGTCTTGGCAATGAATCTTCGTCGGTGGATCGGTCAGAATGAAAAGCATCGTATCCAGTGCTTCGATCCTCGCGGATCCCTCGTCGCCTCCCGGCGTGTGTGTGTGTGTGTGTGTGTGTGTGTGTGTGTGTGTGTGTGTGTGTGTGCGTGCGTGCGTGCGCGTGCGTGCGTGCGTGCGTGCGTGCGTGCGTGCGTGCGTGCGTGTGTGTGTGTGTGTGTGTGTGTGTGTGTGTGTGTGTGTGTGTGTGTCTCTGCAACGCGAGGCTCCACAGCACAAACCAGCAAATCGATTTCGATGAAACTTTGCGAACAGGAGCCATATGGGCTGGGAGTGTGCACGTTTGAGTTTTGTTGCTAAGCAACCACCCCTTGCTATTCAGCGGCCGAAAAACCGCGTACGGTATTTTCAATACCTGTCCTACAGTTTTGAATGTGGAGAAACGAGACTTCGGAATTAAACACCGAGATATTTAGAAAATTTTACTCGAGCCGATTTTTGATTTAGGTTTTATTTTTCAAATGGTAGTCCTTCAAAAATAGGGTGTCTATTTACCGTCATTTTTTTGTTGTTTGTTTGTATGTCATGGACAGCTCTGGAGGCCAGAGGAGTCAACCGATTTTGATGAAACTTGACAGGTAGGTTCATACCAGGATAGAGTTCTGTGCTTTTGAGCACCATTGCTATGGACAACTCGAATCGCGGCACGTCGCCCACCGGACGGACAATCCAGTCGTGACCCTCTCGGACTAACGCCGGGAACCAGTCACGGGTGGACCTTTCGGTCTCACCGCGATCGTGCCAATCGGCCCCCGCGTGGGATAGGGTTGCTCGCCAAATTCGACCTACCTAAGTACCCACGCGGAGGGTAGACCGGGCGATCGCACCTCGCCGCAGGTCGACTTCGGACACGGGCCACTTTAAGCGACTCGTTCCGTACTATCGGGATAACCGAGCGGTGTTATCGTCAACCTGGACGGTTGGATTAATTATCGGGCGTTTTAGCCCACGACCAACCCTTTACGTGAAGTAAGATGGAGATTCAATAAAGGAAAAGACGAAGTGAAACGGGAAAACAGTTCAACATAAAGCACATTTATTTCGCGATGAACGGAAAGCACCATATACAATTACACCAAAAGCAAATGTAAAAGAAGAAGAAGAAACACACAATAATACACAAAAAGCAAATGTAAAAGCAAAAGACAATGCAGAGCTAACCGACTACCGAGCACACGGCAACACTTATACAGTTTTACTTCACAGACGGCGCCGACAACACATATACCCAAAGCAAAAGAAAAAGAACCACCCTCAAGGATGAGGGGGGTAGGTGGGCCTGGGGCCGAGACCGCGTCGGGCCTACCCGTCTGATGATGAGCCGCAAGATGGCGGTGGCGCCCCGACTCCGCGGGCCTCGCGGACAGTGTCTGGTAGGGGGTGGGAACGGGGCCCCCTTCTCGCACTATCTCAGCGCGGGGGAAACAGGAGGGGGTTGTTGATGCTCGGGGGGAAGGAGGATATCTCCCTGTCTCGGGTCCCGCGACGAGCGTCTCCACCACGACCTCGGTCGCGCCGCCGGCCTCTCCCTCCGCAGCTCCCCGACTCCGACACGAGCACCCCCTCGACCGCCTTCGCCGCCGCCACCTCTCCACAGCTCCGTCCAACCGCCCGCTCCGACTCCTCTCTTGACTCGTCCCAACTCTTCACTGACTCCGAACTCTTAACTCTCTCCCCTCCGTACTGCTCTGTTTGGCGAGCGCGGCCCCTTATATGCCCCGTGGCCTCGCTCCTTCACCTTCGACCCTTTTACCTCCGACCCTTCACCTCTAACTGGCTCCCCATTGGACCGAGGAAAAGTGGGCGTGAATGCTTTTTGATCCATGAATTTGCATATAGCGATATTACTCCAACGCACCTGGAGGCGGGGCCAAATCGCCCCACGCTCGCCAATAGGACGGAACAGAAGTGGGCGTGAGTCGTTTTTGATCCATTTTCTTCGGAAAGGCCGGCGCTTTTGCACCCCTGCTCGGTGCGCGCCCTGCACGAGTCCAGTATCGGTGCCCACAAGCGGCGTGGGAATGACGGTGATGCGATGGTTGCGAGGGCGAGTTGTGACGGTAAAGGTCGTGGCTGTTGTTGTGAAGCGGCGTTGCGGTTGGTGGTTGTTGTGTGATGGCTGTTGAGACGTGGTTGGTGGTGGTAGTAATGGCGGCTGGTCCAAAATAAAGATAGTAAAAGAAAAACGGCTATCTAGAAGGGTCGCAGCCCGCATGAATGACATTTATTCCCTC
>NC_140962.1:102800837-102803337 GCF_056783735.1 Eptatretus burgeri | reverse complement strand
TCATCCCACCAAATTTCATGAAATTCGGTTTAATACTTTTTGAGTTATACGAATCACAAGATTACAAATAAATAAATAAATAAATAAATAAATACACGCTGACCAAAACATAACCTTTCGCAGAATGCGAAGGTAATAAATCTATTCATCATGCCACATATTTTTCCTCACCTGCCTGAAATAAATCCCTCTTGTAGAAATGTTCCCAGCTCGTTTTTGTCTTTTCTTCCATTGATCCAGCATGGTCCGAATCCTTGCTTCGCCGGGACTTTATTCCCAATGATTACGTTCCTTTTAGCTGGTATGTTCTTGGCATTATCACTCGGCTGCATCTGATCCGGTTCAGACAAAGCATACCGATGGCATGTGCCCCGGTAATTAGATCAAGTGATTATTTTTTAGGTCACCGGATAAACTCAACGGAGGACCCAAAGACACGTGGTTGAGTTATTGACGTTCACGGTCGGTTGGCGACCCACCGTTTTACGAATTATCCGTGTGCGATGGCCTGCAATTCTGGGGAGTGTCGAGGGAACCCGATATAGCTCACCCCATATATATGTATGTATATATGTGTTTTTTGAATATATGTATATATGTATGTATATATATATATATATGTATATATGTATGTATGTATGTATATATATGTATATATGTATGTATGTATGTATATATATATGTATGTATGTATGTATGTATATATATATATATATATATATATATATATATATATATATATATATATATATGTATATATGTATGTATATATATATATGTATGTATGTGTATATATATATATATATATATGTATATATATATTTGCATATATATGTATTTATGTATATATATATTTGCATATATATGTGTATATATATATATATATATATATATATATATATATATATATATCTTCTTCTTCTTTCGGCTGCTCCCGTTAGGGGTCGCCACAGCGGATCATCCGTATGATCCGCATTGTGATTTGGCACATGTTTTACGCCGGATGCCCTTCCTGACGCAACCCTGGTCGCCTCTTACGACTCTTACGATATATATATATATATATATATATATATATATATATATATATATATATATATATGTGTTTATTGTGTATATATATATATATATATATATATATATATATGTGTTTATTGTGTATATGTATATGTATATATATATATATATATATATATATATATATATATATATATATATATATATATATATATATATATAATTATCCTGGTGTTGGCGCAGTGGTTAGGGCAGCGGCTTGGGATCCAAAAGGTCCTGAGTTCAAGCCCCGTTGGGCCACTGAATTAATACACCAGGGGGTTGACTCAGCCTGTCATCCTTCCGAGGTCGGCGAAATGGGTACCAGTATACTTGGCCAGTGTATACCCCGGTTAAAATAGGTATACCATACCCCTGTGTCGTAAGAGGTGACCAGGGTTGCGTCAGGAAGGGCATCCGGCGTAAAACATGTGCCAAATCACGATGCGGATCATACGGATGATCCGCTGTGGCGACCCCTAACGGGAGCAGCCGAAAGAAGAAGAAGATGTATATGTATATATATATATATATATATATATATATATATATATATATATATATATATATATATGTATATATATATATATATATATATATATATATATATATATGTATATATATATATTTATATTTATATATATTGTTATGGAAATGGCCCTTCGTATGCTGCTAAATATAGGATTAACTCAGATCCCCCATTAAATGCATGTTAAGCTAGGTTGTTCAGTAAAATGGACGTTACATGTGTGTCGGGAGATGTAGGGTGCATGTTTGATTGTTCATACAGTGGTGGTGTGCTGAGGGCTCCCTCTTCTCCCTCCCCTCTCCAGGCGATAGGCCCTGCCCAGTCGGTTGAGAGGGTGTGGCCAAAAAGAGGAAGTGAAACTGAGGGGAGGAGTTTGTCGGCTTTGTAAAGGGGAAAGAGCGAGTGGCTTCCAAGCGAGCGAACGATGACCTGGTAAAAAAAAGGGTTCAGTTTGGGCCAACAGTCGGTTTTCGAGGCGTGCTCGTGTTTTTGAAGCGAGCGAACGAAGGAGGGACAGTGTTGGATCTGCGGGGAGAGACGCTGAACCTGAGCGCGCTGAGTCTGCATTTTTGGCAGTAAGAGAGGCTGCCTGCCCATCAAGTCTGCCTTTTTGGGCAGTGGGAGAGGCCGTCTGCACGTCGATTTGGCGATCGACTCTTATGAGGAGGTGTTTCTGTCGTGAGAGAAATGGCAGTCGGCTTTGAGAGACGAGGTAGAAAAGGAAAGAAAAGGTGATTCTGCAGTGAAAGAAACTGAGAAGAAGGGGTTGAGATGTCAGGCTTCGAGGCGGGAAGGCAAGAGAGGAAACGACAGAGCCTCTGACGGTCCTTACTCACCTCACGGCTTGACACGTTTGCCGATCCGCTTGCCGGAGCCCGGCACCTCGATTTGGGTCTTGTCTGGTGCACAGGCCAG
>NC_140962.1:102785837-102795837 GCF_056783735.1 Eptatretus burgeri | reverse complement strand
AGACAGAGGGTTTGTAACTAATCAACAAAAGTTGGGACACCTGTAGGAATTGTTTGCATCAACTTTCAAGGCGTAATTTCCTTCCATTGCTGCAGAACAGCTGCAGTTGCTAATCCATTACTTGTTCCCTGAAAAGGGCTTTTTTTAACAACTCTGAAATATACATTATTTTTCAGTTTTTGGTAACCTAAACTTTTTTTTTTAAACCTCTGGCAGTTTTCCGCTTCGCTTTGTACCATTTCAGGTTATTCATTTGGACTTGAACTGCTTAAATTTCAGTAAAAACTGGAAAAATGGTGGTGTTCTAAAACTTTTGACCAGTTGTGTATATATTTGACTGAATCGATGAAAATGGAAATCTTGACAAAATAAACTTGTCGCATTATTTTATTGTCACAAATCTCTCCCAGTCTGGAATTTCCAGGCCATGGAATAGGAATTAAAATCATCATTTCAGGGTCGGTGTTTGTTGCTTCTTGAGCAGCAAACCTTGTCTGACGTGTGCACACGACTGCGCATGCTGCGCTGCAACCCCGCAGTACAAATGGGGAAAAGGATGGGTCACCTTGGGTGCACAAGCCCCTGGTGTGCTGAAAGCAAAGTACTTCACGCCACGGTGCCATTTGCTCATTATATACCTGGCTTCGTGTCTGAAACTGTGCGCACATGCGGACCTTTTGGTGTGCAAATCATGATTCTTTATTCATTTGTTTAATTTATTTTAGCATGGCTCGAGATTTGGTATGTGCATTACAATAACATTCCAGTAACTTGTTGGAATCGAATTTATTTAGTCTGACTCAATACAATCCTATATTTGCTGCATATATCCATCCTGTATTGTAATGTGATCGACACAAAGCTACCCAATCCCCTCGAAAGTCTCACTACAGACTTAAAAAGACTGCAAATGGCAAGTACGGAGGTTAATCAACAGGTATTGATGCTTACGAAAAAATCTGACAGCTCATTTAACGAAACTGGTATTGTTGAATCTATTTCACAATTTTTTTTTGTAACTTTTCAATATACGATGTACATGGGACAGTCAAAAGTTTTCCTGAATGAGATACAATGGACTAAGACATGCCAACTTCTTTATATTTACTCCGTGCGTGTGCAGCATAAAGTAGGGTTCAGCATTTGGTTCACTCTGTCTGTCTACAAACATCAGTTTATGACTGAGGAACAACTTGATTTCCATTATCCAAAAAAGAGGTTCAAAAACATTAAATTGAAAATTTTAATGTTATATTTTGAACAGAAATCGGAAACTTTCGCGGTACTTTGGCACTGAATTCGACCCGATCGTGCATGCACAGATAGGATTCAAGTCAAAAAGAATTTCTCTGTCTGGCAGTCAAACAAAATTGAAAATCATTCCAAACAAGAAAGTTACTGTTTTTAGAGACATCGTAAAGGACACAACCAACAGACACGAATAACTCATGTAACATGTTAAATAATGTGGTGCAAAAAACGCTGCATCAATGGCAGTAAACTTCTGAATTCTTTTCTACTACAACTTTAAAATCTTTACGTTGTTTGAATTGAATTATATATTTTAACACTGAGGAACACAAATTGCTGTCTTGGCACTTTCAAAACCCTTCCATTTAGCAGGACTTGGACAAATATATTATGACATTGTACATTATCTCGACCAATCAAATTTGCTGCTCGCAGACCCTGCCCATGTCCTTCTTTCTCAAGACTGCACCGGGAAAAGTGTTCTATGAACCTTCTCGTTTAATATGTAAAGTGTATATCATTAGTAAGAATAATATATTTGCACGAATTATTTATATGCATTTATTAAAAATTAAATATGACGTTGGAATGTCTGTGCATTCTCTTTCATCTAACTTTTTGAACATCCACATCCTGTGGATGTGGATTCCACATCCCTTTCAACTGAACAATGTTAACTTTCCATTTTTCAAACGATTAACATAATTCTTAGCATAAAGCAAATAGTATAGTGTTCTTAAGATCTTCCAAGATAGATCCTGCTGCTGCTAAACAATCTTCTTCTTTTAATGGCCACAGTTATTTCCATGTTTTTGTGAGGTTGGCCAGGGGAGGTTTTGGTCCAAGTCTTTCATGAACCGGTTGGCCAGGCCTGACGTTCGTCTAAGATTAGGGCAAGAAGTTGCTCCCCTAATCTTCACGAAGGACACCGTGGGATCTTAAACGTCCACCAACTAATGCCGCAGATGGGATGTCCAGTTTAACGTCCATTCGAGGGAGGACAAACATGTGGCTGGGTCGGGATTCAAACACAGGCTAGACAGCTCAAAGGTGAGTGTGCGTACCTCTCGGGTCGAGGTCATCTTCTCAGCTCCGTTCAAGTCATGTTTAACAATAAATGCTCGTATACGGCAATGCAGTACGATTGTGTGGGTGATGACATCATATTTTGTCAAAACAAAATCGAGGTGCACTTAAAAAAAAAATTGTTGTCGTTTATGATTAAGCCATATAACTGCGTAGAGGTTCAAAAATACATTTTATAGATTTATAGAGATACCTTTATTTCTTCATTACTAACAAATGCCTTACACATATTGCAGGCCCAGGAGCGAGGGTGTTAAAATCAGGAAAATAAATTATTTTGAGAAGAGGAAGAGAAGGCTGGAAAACAGAGGATGGTGCAGACAAGCTGCGAGGCAGGCTACACGATGTGTAAGCGAAGGGAGAGGGTGGGGAGAAAATGCAATGGAGGTTTTGAAGGAGATGAGAGTAAAGAGGAGCAGAAAGGTCCCATATAGAGCAAATGAATGAGGGAGGGAGGTCAAATATTCTGCCATTTTGCATACGAAATACATCGTTGGCCTCTTAAACATGCTGACTCCATACATTTATGGTACAATGATTTTATTTTATTTTTATTCTCCGAAGGCGAAGCAACTGATTGATATAAAATCCAATTTGGATTCAGAAATTGACTTTCAATTCATCCATCACCTTATATTCTTTGCCAAACATAATTTTCTCGTTCCCCTTATTCCATCGGATGAATGGCCACATGCGGAAGACATGATTCCAAGCTCAATTCGGCTGCCTTCCCCGGGCTGACAAATACTTGACACGAAATTCAAAAAATTTCTGGCTTTCCGTGAATTATTTGCGGACCCGTACACGCCTGCCCTCCATCGGGTCAGATTTGTTTGCGACACGTTGCCGCGATGCGGTGGAAATGTACGGATTGTACATGGTGGAAAAACAATACACTACATTAAAAATTCATCTTCAGCGTCTCCCTCCAGATGTAAAAATGGCATCCTCCAACCTCAGCCACACCGATTTTGAACGTCCCAATTCCCAGCAGATAGACGCACGGGAAATATAAATGTACATCATTGTGTACAAGCTTCATGTTTCCACAGCAATATCGTGATAATATCCATGGATATATCATCAAATAATATTTCTGCTGGTGTATGGCATAACAAATGATTGTAAGAGGCCCAATTTTGACGTAATTGTAATGAAATTGCCTCATTTGCACATGCTAGTCTTTGTTGTAATTTTGATCCATTTTCACTGGAGACCAAACATAAAGAAGTGATTATCGTACCTTTCCTGAGTATGCCATACCTGAGTGGTCATTGCGGAGTCCATGGAGAGCAAGACAACAATCTCTGTGATTGGGAGGATCTCCCACAGTCTAAGCACGTGTGTGTACTCTTGTGTTTTGAGTGTGAGAGGGACCATGAGCCTGCCCATGAACTTGTCGAGCATGCAACAGGAGACCACTCCTCCCTTCGAAGCTTATATGGTAATCTGGTGTTTAACCTCCACTTGTGAGCCAGTGCATTGTACTACCTGCTCATGTCTTTCTTCATTTATATTCTAGTTATTAGAGCAGCCTGGTATTTAGATTCTCAATTCCATATTTTGTCATCCTGGGCCAATGCAATCCTCACACCAATATTTTTCCGATAATTCTAGCTTCATTAAGTCTTCCCTAAACTGTCTTTTGATTTTTTTCTTATTAATATTTTGGCTTGTTTTGCTTTCTCTTGCTTCAATTCCCAACGGTCGTTTTGGCAGCATTTCTTCATTAATTTTCCAGGGTGCCCCAGCCAAATGACTATATCCCTCCATATATATCTGGGAAGGCGAGCTCTCTTGAGAAGTTTACTGTTGGGCAAGTGCTGCCACCTACAGTTTCATCACTATCCTCATGCATCATTGGTGGAATGCTTCAAGTTTCTATGTTCCTGGCATAAGTGTACTAAGATGGACCACCATAAAAGAATGAGAGGATGGTCAGAATGCGACAGAAAATGGTCTTGGAGTATCGCCAATAGATGCACACACAGCTTGAAAATTATAGAAATCACATTGAAATTCATAACTAATTTTGTACATGTCTGATTTCAATACAATTTTAACCACAAAAACTTTAAATATGCACATATATCATGTAACTATTTTGTTCGATTTCATTTCTTAGCAACAGAATTACAGGGATTCAAACCAGGAATAGATACGCGTGCCTGGTGTTGGCTTAATGGTTATGGTGGTGGGCTTGGGATCCCAGGATCCTGAGTTCAAATCCCACTCAGCTGTTTAATTAATACCAGGTGGGGTTGACTCTGCCTGTCATCCTTCCGAGGTTGGCAACACGAGTGTCAGCTTGCTGGTATCCTGTGTTGGAGTGGTGACCTGTCCAGAATTGTGTCCGATAGCCAAGGAGACTGCTGAAGGCAGCTCCAATGCTCTGCACAGAGTATGGTCCCAATGAATGGATGGAATAGATACGCTGCCCACCCTGTATATCAGATATATGAAGTTACAGATTTTTCTGGTAAGAATTTCACTGAAAGCAATTATGGCTGGAATACCACTTATTTGATGACATCATCATTATCTTCTTATATACCCAGTGTGTAGTTGTTGAGATCTGCCAAGTTTCAATTTTTTTCGTTGAGCGGTTTTGGAGAAAATGATGTTCAAATTTTCCCTTTAATCCAATATGGTTGCCACACCATGTGACCGATGATGTCATAAATTTAATTATTTACTCACATCGGGTCATAGATCAGATATAACAAGTTTCAGATTTTTTTGGATAAGGATTTCAATTTAACTAATTATGGCTGGAATACCACTTCTCTGATGACATCACTGTTATCACTCTATATACCCCATGGGAGTTGATGACATAACAAGTTTAAATTTTTTTCATTGAGCAGTTTCAGAGAAAATGATGTCCAAATTTTTGCCTTTATTCCAACATGGCTGCCATACCATGTGATGTATAATTTCAGAGTTGGCAACAAAATATTATCCACGGGGAGTCTCTCCTATGTTTAAAGTTTCACATTGATTGGACAAGCAGTTGCAGAGAAAACCATTTTAAAGCGACAATATCAAGACATGGATACAGATAGACAGACAGACAGACAGACAGGCATTGCAACAGTCTTGTATCCTCTTCGGGGCGAGAGTAATGTTATCTTTCAATTGAACTGAACTATTTGTTGGATTTGCTTCAAATCTGATCACTCTTTATTTAATTGTTCAAAGAACAGGTACCAGGACTACAGGATCATTTTCTTCTTGGTCATGATGCGACCAGATAGTGCCAATATTGGTTAGAGTCCTCCCTCAAGAAAGTCACCACTGCATAGTTTCCAACTCTACGGCTTTTGGTGGGAGTCTACCACTTTTTGTATACTTGAACAGCTGACCAATTTTATTGCCAATAATAGCAAAAAAAAAAAAACGCTTCACAAAATAATATCTCATCGAAGTTTTTGATAGATTTTCATGTTGTGACAAGGTTTCGGGTGGTTTCCTTTGACGCTGCATGAAAAATCATATCAGTAATCTCATCGCATTTGATGAGCGACAGCTAATACTTAAAGTACATGGAAGCAAATGACAAATGCTGTCCCATTTACAAGCATTATTGACCCCAAGAATGTAGGATGATTCTCATTGGTTGACTGACACGATGTAACTCAGAAACATTGTGCCAATGAGAACCGCACCTGTGCTGCGTTATCCATACGCACAAGTTGCACGCACAAATCATTGTGTTAGGGCCTAAGCATCCCAGTGACATGAGATGATAGATCTATCTCAATCCAACAAAAGTAGATCGACATTAAGTCTATTTTTCTTAATACATAGTCACGGCTCGTGGAAGAGCAAGTATATTGAATGGATCAAGATGTAACAGACACAAACAGGATACAAAACATGATGGAAAAGGAGCAGGAGAGAGAGAGTGGGGGGGGAAACACCAACATCAGGGTTGAAGTCCAAAATAGAGTGAGTCTTAGGCAAACAATGGATGTAGGGAGGAATCGGGGGCAGGAGAGGACCAGATGGATACATTAGGAAACCCCAAGAAGGGAAAACTGGAAATTTGGAAGGAGGAGGTACTTGGGTGGGTTAACAAGGGGAGAAAAGATCATGGTTTTGGATTGGGGACAATCTGAGATGGTGGCGAACAGCTGTCTTGAAGATCCAGAAGAAGTAATGAGATTTAAGAGAATGTGGAAGTTGGTTCCACAGGTGGGAGAAAAGAGGAATGAATGAGTGGAGGTGAACAGTGATCCTAGATTTAGGTAGTTTCACCAGAAGGGGGTTGATGGTGGACCACATGCATGCTGCAGAAACCTGGAGTGGGGGGGGGGGGGGGGACTAAAGCACAGAAAGAGCAGAGGGTGCAAAACCAGAAAGGAGGAGGTAGAAGACATAGAGACCACCGACCTGTCTGCAATGGCAAAGTCTTTGGTCCATAGACTCAGCTTCTTCATGGAGAATCGATTATTGATTCGGTATTGGAGAGTAGAGAATGGCCAAGTCTAAGTTTACTACCTCCGCCATCAAAGGTGGAAGGAGGTTATGTTTTCACCTCTATCTGTCTAACTGTTACTTGGCAAAAAAATTTTTTGCCAAGTATTTTGTTCTGTAGTGTTTGTCACACGATTTTTGGCCACAGTTTTCAATCAATCAATCTGAATTTTTTGTGTTGATGTAGGTGACCAGCAAGGACAGCAATGCTTAATTTTGGTGAAGATCCAAATCCGGATCTGGATGCTAGAATTTTTGAGTGATTCTTCACCATTGAGAGATAGGGCCAAAAACTATGTCCTGTATAGCATGATATCTCAAAAAGTTGTGGGTAAGTTATGACAAAACTACAGTCGGTGGATGAGTTGGTTAGGTGACAAGAACAAGCCCATTCGATTTTGGTTCAGGTCCAGATTCAGATCTGACCATTCAGTGGAATACAAAACATAAACTGTTCAGCCTGGCGAAGGTTTGTGCTCTACGGAGTGTCATTCCGTTTCGCCAAGTGTCACTGAGTGATTTTTATTTTTCCTTGGCGAAAATTTTTTTTTCACTAAGTATGTTGATCTGTGGCATCTGTCTGTCTGTCTGTCTGTCTGTCTCTGTTTGTCTGTCTCTTTGTCACACAATTTTGGGCCGCAGTTTTCAAGCAATTGTTCTGAAAGTTTTTGTGTTTGTAGGTGACTGGCCAAGGACAGCAACGCTTAATTTTGGTGAAGATCCAAATCCGGACCCGGATCTGAGAATTTTTCAAGTGATTCTTCAACATTGAGAGAAAGGGCCAAAACGATATACAGCACAATATCTCAAAAGGTTATGGATGGATTCTGTGGAATCTTGATGACAGGTCGGGAGTGCCACATTGAAGATTTTATTCAATGCTGGTAAATATCGGAATCTAGATCCGGAGCCAAAAATTATTTAATTGCAAAGTGATTTTTCACCATTGAGAGATGGGGCTGAAAATGATATTGCATTGTGTCTCAAAAAGTTGCATATGGATTCGGATGAATCTTTGTGGATATGTTGGGTGTGTGAAAAGGACCAATTGATTCAATTTTGGTGAAGATCCGGATCCGAATCTGAAAAATTTTCAAGTTATTCTTCACCAATGAGAGATGGGGCCAAAAACTATGTCCAGTATGATATCTCAAAAAGTTTCGATGTGTTTTGACAAAACTCGGTGGATGAGTTGGTTCGGTGACAAGAACAAGCCAATTCGATTTTGGATAAGGTTCGGATTCAGATCCGACAGATCAGTGGCAAAGAAAATGTAAACTGTTCATACTGGCTCAAAGGTATGCGCTTTACCTAGTGCTGTTCCGTTTCAACAAGTGTAACGGAGTGATTTTGCATTTGTTATCTTGCCAAAACGAAGTTTTTGCAAGATATGTTAGTCAGCATGTATGGTTTTTTTATTTTTATTTTTGTTTGTCTTTAATCACGTAGAAAAATTCTGCAGAGCACAGTTATCATTGGAAATTTTTGTAACTTCGCATATCAGAGGATTATAGAGGTCCCTTTCAGTGCACAAAATTTTGAAGGTCAAGGTCACTTTGTCGCAAATCAGGGGAGTTGACGAAACCCTTATTTTTTGAGTAATTTCAATCTAATCGTCTCCAAACTTTATGGGAATGTAGTATATGGTCTGGCGCTCAGCTGATAAGTTTTTGGTGGCGATTGGCCTTGACCTTCATGGTTAGCGCCTGAGGTCAAACATATTTGACCCCAAGGTCAAATTTTCAAGTTTTAGGAACCATATCGTGTAATACCTCAAATTGAACACCTCGATGAGTGCTTTCTAGATATGTCAAGCTTGAGACATTATGACGTCATTTGGTGACGTTATGAGGCAAACATATTTTTCATGGTTACTCTGAAGAACGATTCTCATCGGAATCTCTCGTAGGCAGATATTCCTCAAGGAGTCACTCCTGGTGGATAGCAGCTCTGTTCACCTCAGTGTGACCTTAAAGAAGTCACATGTGGTCACCTTTTGGCAAGATACAGGTCACCCTGCGGGTGACATTGGTTTATTTGTTTGTTTGTCTGTTTTTACTGCACATAACTTTCGTGTTTTTCTCCGCAACTGGGTGTCGGATTGACAAAATTTTTCATTACAGCAGTGCCGACTTATGTAGAATGTTTTATACGGAATATACATGTTTATATATATATATATATATATATATATATATATATATATATATATATATATATATATATATATATATATATATATATATATATATATCCTGGTGTTGGCGCATTGGTTAGGGCAGCGGCTTGGGATCCAAAAGGTCCTGAGTTCAAGCCCCGTTGGGCCACTGAATTAATACACCAGGGGGTTGACTCAGCCTGTCATCCTTCCGAGGTAGGCGAAATGAGTACCAGTATACTGGGCCGGTGTATACCCCGGTTAAAATAGGTGTACCATATCCCTGTGTCGTAAGAGGCGACCAGGGTTGCGTCAGGAAGGGCATCCGGCGTAAAACATGTGCCAAATCACTATGCGGATCATATGGATGATCCGTTGTGGCGACCCCGAATGGGAGCAGACAAAAGAAGAAGAAGAAGATATATATATATATATATATATATATATATATATATATATATATATTGTTGCGGTTGGGGAAATTCACAGATCACCATTCAGGTTCCCCAAAGATCAGTTATGTCAATAAGTGTGTGTCCAGATTATATTTCCCCACCGATGTCAAAAGGGGCATTATTCGTGTGCCGGGCAGTGCATGTTCGAATTAGTCATTATTCTTTTCTGTCTTTAATTTCAAACAAACACACCACCACAACGACATCTCAACAACCACGCCATCCCCACCACAGCACCAACCACACTACAACCACGCCACCACCACCACCACCACAACAGCATCTCAACATCTCCCGCCCCGATATCCCTCAGAACGGGTAAACAAGAATGACGGTTGGGCAACAACCACAGAGCCAAGCTGAGCTCTGCTGGAATTTCCCCCACGTGCCAGGAAGGGCGGGGAAAAAGGCGCGTCGACGATAAAAATGCAGAGTTCGCTCGGAGAAGGAGAATTGGGGAGGAGAGCTTAAGAATTGGTGAGGACACCAGGAGAATTGGTGCCATTGGTGGACTTGGTACGAGATTTGGTGGTGCCATTGGCGGACTTGGCTCTCTTCTTGGTCTCCTTGG
>NC_140962.1:102693337-102780837 GCF_056783735.1 Eptatretus burgeri | reverse complement strand
TGCAGCTACCCTTCTGTCACAAATCACTCCTGCAACTCTTCTCCACCCACTCCATCCTGCCTGCACTCTCTTTTTCACTTCTCTCCCACACTCTCCGTTACTTTGGACAGTTGATCCCAAGTATTTAAACCAATCCACCTTCCCCACCTCAACTCCTTGCAACTGCACCATACCACCACCCTCCCTCTCATTTACGCACATGTACTCCGTCTTACTCCTACTGACTAACATTCCCCTTCTCTCCAGTGCGTACCTCCACCTCTCAAGGCTCGATTCAGCCTGCTCCCTACTCTCCCTACAGATCATGATGTCATCCGCGAACATCATGGTCCATGGAGACTCCAGTCTGATCTCGTCCGTCAACCTGTCCATCACCATTGCAAACAGGAAAGGGCTCAGAGTCGATCCTTGGTGCAATCCCACTTTAACCTTAAACCGGTCCGTCATTCCTACCGCACACCTCACCGCTGTCACACTGTCCTCATACATATCCTGCACGATCCTCACATACTTCTCCACCACTCCCGACTTCCTCATACAATGCCACAACTCCTCTCTTGGCACCCTATCATAAGCTTTCTCTAAATCCACAAACACACAATGTAACTCTTTCTGGCCTTCCCTATACTTCTCCATCAACATTCTTAAAGCAAACATCGCATCAGTGGTGCTCTTTCCTGGCATAAACCCATATTGCTGCTCATAGATCGTCACCTCTCCTCTCAACCGAGCTTCCACTACTCTTTCCCACAACTTCATGGTGTGGCTTAACAACTTTATCCCTCTGTAATTTCCACAGCTCTGCACATCACCCTTATTCTTGAAAATCGGAATCAGTACACTTAATCTCCACTCCTCCGGCATCCTCTCACTTTCCAAGACTTTATTAAACAATCTGGTTAACAACCCCACTGCCATCTCTCCTAAGCACTTCCATGCCTCCACTGGTATACCATCTGGGCCAACCGCCTTTCCACTTTTCATCTTCTTCATAGCAGTCCTCACTTCATCCTTACTGATCCACCCCACTTCCAGATTCACTATCTCCACCTCTTCCAACCTTCTCTCTCTCTCATTTTCTTCATTCATCAGCTCCTCAAAGTACTCCATCCACCTTCTCAACACACTCTCCTCACTCGTCAGCACATTCCCATTTGCGTCCTTTATCACCCGAACCTGCAGCACATCCTTCCCAGCTCGGTCCCTCTGTCTTGCCAATCGGTATAAATCCTTTTCCCCTTCTTTTGTATCCAGCTTCTCATACAGCTCGTCATATGCCTTTTCCTTGGCCTTTGCCACCTCTCTTTTTGCTTTTCGACGCCACTCCTTATACTCCTGCCGACTTTCTTCATCTCTCTGACGATCCCACTTCTTTTTAGCCAACCCCTTCTTCCTTATACTTTCCTGTACTTCCTCATTCCACCACCAAGTCTCCTTATCTTCCTTCCTCTGTCCAGATGTCACACCAAGTACCTTCCGAGCTATCTCCCTCACAACTTCTGCTGTCGTTGCCCAATCATCCCACCCATCTTTACCACCATCCAGCGCCTGTCTCACCTCCTCCCTAAATTTCACGCAACAGTCTTCCTCCTTCAGCTTCCACCATCTGGTCCTTGGTTCAGCCCTCACTCTCTTCCTCAACCTCACCTCGAAAGTCATCCTGCAGACCACCAATCGATGCTGTCGAGCTACACTCTCCCCTGCCACAACCTTACAGTCACTAATCTCTTTCAGGTTGCATCTCCTACTTAAGATGTAATCCACCTGTGTGCACTTTCCTCCACTCTTGTATGTCACCCTGTGTTCCTCCTTCTTCTTGAAATACGTGTTTACCACTGCCATTTCCATTCTTTTTGCAAACTCTACCACCATTTGCCCTTCCACATTTCTCTTGTTGAGACCATACCTCCCCATCACCTCCTCATCCTCTTTATTCCCTTCCCCAACATGTCCATTGAAATCTGCTCCAATCACCACTCTTTCATCCTTGGATACACTCTCCACCACTTCATCTAACTCACTCCAGAAATCTTCTTTATATTCCATCTCACACCCCATATGTGGGGCATATGCACTGATGACATTCATCATCACCCCTTCAATTTCCAACTTCACACTCATCACTCGGTCAGACACCCTCCTCACCTCCAATACCCTCTTGACATGATCTTCCTTCAGGATTATCCCGACACCATTTCTCCTCCCATCCACACCATGGTAGAACAGTTTGAAACCACCTCCAATGCTCCTCGCCTTACTCCCCATCCACTTGGTCTCTTGTACACACAGTATGTCCACCTTTCTTCTCTCCATCATATCAGCCAACTCTCGCCCTTTGCCAGTCATCGTCCCAACATTCAGAGTTCCAACTCTCACCTCCACACTTCTACCCTTCCCCCTCTCCCACTGCCTCCGGACTCGCCTTCCCCGTCTCCTTCTCCTCCTTCGCCCAGCAGTAGCACAATTTCCACTGGTACCCTGCTGACCACCGGTACCGGTGGCGGTCGTTGGTAACCCGGGCCTCGACCGATCCGGTATGGAAATTCGTTTTGTTGTCCGCATAATGATTTGGCATCGGTTTTTACGCCGGATGCCCTTCCTGACGCAACCCTGGTCGCCTCTTACGACACACAGGGATATGGTACACCTATTCTAACCGGGGCATACACCGGGCCCAGTACAACTGGTGCTCATTTCGCCGACCTCGGAAGGATGGCAGGCTGAGTCAACCCCCTGGTGTTTTCGACTTGGTTTATATATATTTATATATATATATTTATATATATACACATTATATAAATACATATATAAATACATATATATATATATATACATACATATATTAATTCAGTGTCCCAACGGGGCTTGAACTCAGGACCTCTTGGGTCCCAAGCCACTGCCCTTACCACTGCGCCAACACCAGGCTATATATATATATATATATATATATATATATATATATATATATATATATATATATATATATATATATATATATATATATATATATATATATATATATATATATATATATATATATATATATATATATATATATATATATATATATATATATATATATATATATATATTACGGATTTCAGAATCTGGTCTGAAAATGCATCCACACATCCAGGTCCTCAGACAGTTATTTCCTTAAATGCATGTTCAGACTAGCCCCATCCCCGTGTCTAATGGGATCTTAAATGTGATGCGTTGAGAAGGGTAAAGGATAGATCCCTTCTCTTATGGGAAGCTTTTTTCTTTACGACAGGCACGTTCACACATATTTCTTTCACGAGCTCTGAAGCCCACCCTCATTTTCCCTCAGCAGCATTCTTTCACGAGCTCTGAAGCCCGCCCTCATTGTTCCTCAGCAACATTCTTTCACGAGCTCTGAAGCCCGCCCTCATTTTTCCTCAGCGGCAATCTTTCGTGAGCTCCGACACCTGCCTTTTTAAGAGCGCACGGGTCGTCATGGTAACTGTGCCCCAGTGGGGCGGGGTGAGCTTGGGGCAGAAGACACCCCACGGAGACAGCCCGGGGATATAAAAACGAGCGAGAGGTACGTTCTAGGGAGAAAAAGTCTGAAGAGAAAAGCGTGAGGAGAGGAAAAGCGAAAGGAGAAAAAAAAGTGAGGAGAGAAAGGAAGAGAAAAAATCAGAGGAGAAAAAGTGAGGAGAGGAAAAGCGAAAGGAGAGAGGAAAAAGCAAAGGGCGAGAGAAGCGACCAAGAAGCGGGTGTCTGACCAGCGCCGATGAGACAATTCGCCCTTCCCAGTGCTTCGGCAAGTAGTCCATTGGTCAATGTAAAAAAAATTAAATCTTGTCATATATTTGTATATAATCTTGGCAAATGCATTTAAATTCCTCTAAATAGTATTTAGGACATAAAAAAACATGTTGCCAGTTTTTCTATTTGGTCCCGGGGTGATTTCTGAGCAAAAGTATGAAAAAAATTTTAGATGCCGTAAAAATATTTTTCAATTTTTGGGGAGCCAGACTTTTGGCAAATGCATTTAAATGCATTTCAATTCATCCAACTTATCTAGTAAAATACGAAAACAAATATTGCCAATTTTTTCTTGAGGTATTTTGTGCCCGAAGAGTCAAAATATGGTTCGATTGTTAAAAAAATTTAACAATACAAAATACTACACTAATTCTACTAACAACTGATATTTTATGATCTTCGGTAACATACTGGGCTGCAGTCGCGGATCTAGGAAATTTCAAGGGGGGGGGGGCGTTGGGCCCGACTCACGAGTGCCGAAGGCGCGAAGTCCGTGAGGGAGGTCTGGGGGTCCTCCCCCAGAAAATTTTGAAAAATAGGCACCCAGAAATTCGTTTCTGCAGCCTGCTTGAGGCTCAGCAGAATCTGTAGCAGAGCTGGGGTGTATATGTGAGAAAATTTGGCATTTTTTTTGGTCTGTGGGGGGGGGGGGTAGATCCACCACTGGTGTCACCTAATTATTGCATTTGTCTCGTAAGTTACAGATGAATACGTCCCAGCTACGACTTCGTTGCTGTTAAAAGTTCTGATTGCCGACTTGTGTCAAGCCCAACAACTGCACCTTCACAGAGAACATAAACGAAGATGGCCACCTCTGCAGCATTAGGAGAACCACCTATAAAGAAACAATCAATCGACTTTGACCTCTGCCTCAAATGCCAAGGAGAACAGTGGGTGAACACTAAAAACAAAGGGAGAGAGCTGGAGTCACTGACGTATCCAAAACGTGAAAGCTATCAGAAATGTCTTGACTATACCAGTCAAAGAGCTGAATATAGGAATCCTGACTTCGTTCATTTGAATCAACGGCTGCATGGTTTGTCAGCGGAGATCTTGGAACGAAACCATGCTGTATGGCACAGGACATGCTACAGTGAGGTGACACACAAAGGGCACACTGACAGAGACATAAAGCGGTACGAGAAAGCAATGTCTGCGAAGAGTTCAAGCGTGTTGTCATACAAGAAGGAAGGGGGACGACCCATGTCAAGTAGTACCACTATGCCTGAGAGCAGTGAATCTGCTGAGTCAATGAAAAGTTCACTCACACGATCCCACGTCAGTCCGTTCAACCGAGAGCTTTGTTTCTAATGCCAAGATATCAAACACGAAAAGAAACATGCCAGATCTGGTTCAAACCCAGAGCAGGTTCACTCATGCAGAACTTCAGACATTGGAAAATCAGTCAAAAAGATTGTAGATGCCAGTCATAATGACCAATGGAAATTGAATATGGCAGACATCCTTGTGGAGGGAGACTTCCTGTCCAGGGACATCAGGTACCACACAAGTTTCCACACAATGCACTGGCAGCGCTACGTGCAGCAGCCCCAAAGGCTCAGTAACGGGGACAACCAGTCGGACAAAGACACTGGCATCTATTTCGGCGGAGACTGAATTCTTTGCCGAATTAAAAGAGCGCTTGAATCAAGGAGACATCATCACACTGACCGAGGTGGCTGCACTGTACACCAATATGATGCACGATCATGGAATTCACAACGAGAAAATTACTCGGCAGGTCCTCTTGGAGAAAATCCAACAGAACATCACAAATTTCACAATCACTGATGCACGAGGGAGGAAGCCAGCAGTCCTACATTCCAATGAAGCTGGTCGCTCTGCTATAGACCAGGCAATAGAGGAGAGAGACATCAAAGGAGAGATGAACACAATCTTCCGGTGTTCCAACATAATTAGGCAAGCTGACCTACGGTCGAGAAAGGATGATCCATGGTCCTTTAATGGGTCACTGGTCGGATGCAGTGAATCAGGTGTACCAGCTGAACTGATCATCTTCACAAGATGGGTCTTGCAAGGAGCAAAAGCGGCAACAACCGAGACACGCATCGAACACTTGCACAACTCGTGTCTCATCCTGTCTCAATCAATAGTACAGGCCTGCGAGACATACAGACAAGTGACACTCACCCCCATGTCATCAGAGGCAACGTTCCACAGTATGTTTGAAAGTCCCTATGCTGTTGGACTGTCACTGTACATGTACCACAACTTCCGAAGTCAGAAGGCGGTATCGCTGTTGAGCAAGTTTGGCGTTGGGGTCTCTTATGACCGTGTCACTAAAATACGGAACAACATCGCCAATGCCATCTCTCAGAATATCAGAGAGTATGGTGTGTATGTGCCACCAGGCCTTCTGCGCAACAAGAGGATCCGGGCTTCCCTGGACAACACCGACAAGAAAGTGGACACCCCAGATGGAAAAGGGAGTTTCCATGGAACAGCCCTTGGAGTGTACCAGCGATCGGACCAAGGCGAAACAGTGGTGGACCCAGTGCAATTCAGTGAGAGTCTGACATCTGCAGGCCTACAAGATGTGCCACCAACTGTTATCGACATGGTTGCATGTACGATTGAGAGGAACCCAAAGCCCAAAACGAGTCCACACTACACCAACTACAAGATGGGAGTGTATGATGAGAGTTACGGCAGATCACAGACCAATGACATTGGGTGGATGGTGGCACGCTTCTTCAACAGGCCTCGTGTTCATGAGCCTGGCCTAGAAACACCGCCAACAGAGGAAGGTGAACCAGAAGAACCCACAGCTGACAGGATGGATGGAGAACAGCCTGTACCTGTTTGGTCTGCCTACAATTCACGCACACATATCCCACTGCCCGCGGATGCTCCCACAGTAGTGGACCAGGCCTTTGGGCTTCCCATCATCAATGCTGCTGCCCATGAATGGACCACTTTGGTCACGGCAATGGATCAGCTGTCAAGAGTGAATGATCTCGTGACTGGACCAGACAGCAAACTGGTGGCAACCATGGATATGCACCAGTACAAGAGGGCACTGAACCTTGAATACCTTGACCCCCAGTACAAGAACAAGTGGGTACTATGCCCTGGTGCATTTCACACTGTGCTATGTGCCCTGCGGTGCTTGGGCAGGAAAATTGAGGGGGGCGGCCTTGATGAGGCATGGCAGGAAGCAGACCTGTACAGAAGTGTCATGGTGAACCAGATTATCAATGGCAACCATCACAACAGGGCTCTTCGAGCTCACCAAGTAACACTGCAAGCACTGTTCGACCTCTGGCTGGGTGCATTCCTGGAAGACCATCCTGCAGTGCGTGACTCCCTATGGTCAGCAGCAGAGGAATTGACTGATGTATGCAGGGCCAACCAGGACGTCCACATGGCACACCAGGCATTCCTAGTGAAGCTGGAGTCTCTGAACATCGAGAAGCAGCTGCTGGAGTATGATGTCACTCATGACAAGGATCCAATGTACAAGTGGACGCGCATGCACATGAATCACGTCATGGTGCTGCTCCAGTTTCAGCGTGCCACATGTGAGGGTAACTGGTTCCTCTACTTGGCAGCCCTGAAGAAACTGTGTCAACTTCTTCGCCTACAACAGGCTAGATTATTCCCAAAACATCCCTGAGTACATTGCTTGCATGCATGAGATGAAAACCACAGACCCAGACATTTGGCAGGAGTTTGTGAATGGCGACTTCACAGTGAACACAAGCAACACTGTTCCATTCACTCGCATTGGTGTAGACCAAGCCATGGAGCACCTCAACAAATCTACCAACGGTCAAGGAGGAATCTCTGGGATCACGTCGTACCCAAAGACTCTACTCAAGTTCTGTCTCACAGGCCCTGAGCTGGCACGCCTCTCTGCAGAGACCGAAAGACTGGCTGCACTATCCAACAGTGCTATAGCACATCAACACCACTGCCTCTCCCAGGCCAAAGTTCGTCGCCAGGAACGAGCTATTGCACAGCTGAAGACGGTGCTAGCACAATGCAACATCTTCAAGGGGTCCAGTACTGAGCCTGATCCCCAGGCCATGACAGGCCGCATTTTCAAGCTCCTGTCAAAGGAGATACTCCCCAACAATGTCAGAGAGCATCCTGTCAACAGAGCAGGTTGGCATGGGTGTCTATCTGAGATTCGTTAAAGAACGTCTGACTGGCAATGAAAACCGATGGTCCAAGATGACAAAGGTCAAACTGCTGTCTTGGAGTGCATCTGCAAAAGAGATCAAACTGAATGCTGGCTCCGAAGCTGTGATACTGAGGCAACATCATCACTCTTTGCCAGGATGCTGGTGATAGCGCGGTCATCAAGAGAGGACATTGATTTGGAAGCAGTGATTGGCACTCACGAGTTTGCAGACACAAACCGGGTGTTGATGAAACCAGATGGATCGATCCACCCAACAACTGACAAAAGCACAGTAATCCACCTGCTGGAGAATCTTGTGCAGGCCGATGGTGACACAACCCAAGAAGCTACTACACACAAACCGACCGAAGAGAAGGGGTGCTGTCTCATAGTCGATGGAATGGCAGTCTTGCAGGAGTTGATGGCGGTCAAGAACTTCAATAACTGCAGTGACCTTGGCACATCATATGTCAAGTTCATCGACTCAAAAGCTCGAGGCTATGACCAAGTGAGGGTTATCTTTGATAACTATACCAAAGTATCTTCACTGAAGGAAGGCACAAGAGAACGGCGCAGAGGCAAGTCAAAGGGAATTCGATCCTACATAGTACAAGATTCAACTTGCATCAGAGACAAAGATACTTTTCTTGCAAGCAACAACACAAAGGATTCACTTACTCTGTACCTGGCTCAAAAACTCAGACATGAGTACTGCTGGGAACCTGGTGACCGTGACATGCAGTGGTGTCGTGACAAACTCCGACTGCCCTGTCTCTACAGGTGTGAGCACACATGAAGAGGCAGACACTCTCATGATTCTACATGCGGTGGAAGTTGCAGAAACAGGACTCAGAGTCCACCTATACCCCCAAGACACTGATGTCCTACTCCTGGCTCTTCGCAGGGTGCCACAACTGGGCATCGAACCAGCAGTAATCATGGGCACCAGGGAGCGCTGTCACAAAGTCATGCTGAAACCAATCTATGACCAACTTGGTCCAGATAAAGCATCTGCTTTAATCAACTGGCACGCACTGACCGGGTGCGATACAACTGGACACATACAAGGAAAGGGAAAAAAGGGATGCTTCACAGCATTCCTTGCATCAAGCCCCACGGTAGTTGCTGCACTGGCTGGGCTTGGAGAAGGAGCAGAACCGTCCGCTGAAGTGGTCAAGGGCTGTGAAGAGTTCTTGTGCGCAATATTCTGTCCTAGACGACTCCACATCACCCAGGCGAAGACCTCATGTGGCACCTCTTCAAACTACTGAAGCCTGAACAAGGAGTGGACACACTACCACCTACCCATGGTGCTTGATTGGAGCATATCAGGCGAGCACATGTGCAGGCGAATGTTTGGTCACAGGACCTGGTCCTAGACCCAGTCATCCCCAACCCTCTGGAGCTTTGATGGCAGCAGCAAGATGGTCGACTGGTGCCAGTGCTGACCGAGGAAGCACCAGCTCCAGATGCAATTTTGCAGCTGACGTGATGCAACTGTGCATCCACAGACAGGACATGCTCAGGCAGGTGCTCTTGCAGACACCACAATCTTGTCTGCACCGAACTCTGCCACTGCGCCGGAGATGAGGACAAATGTCACAACACACAACCCACTGTAATTGGACAAGATGAGGAAGAGGAGTAACGTAAGGAGCAAGGACTCAGGTGTAAATATATGTGGTTTGAAGTGGGACACATTGGTTCACAATAGGAGTGACTGATGTTTGCAAAATTCTTAATGCGACACTTTGTCCATTGGAAATTCAAATGCTCATCTTTTTGAGACTCCATGTGCTGGTACTTGTCGTGAACAATTATGCATTAATAGCATTTAACTGCACAATATTCACACACAGGGACTCATGACTATATGGAAACATACTCTCATAGTGGATTGGATCATCCTGATCATTTTAAGGGGTCACACGGTATACTTACAAAAGAAACTAAATTTTTGGTCAAATATTATCGCATTTTTCACACCAAAGTTAATTTTGTACCTAAAACGACCCTGGGACCACACAGAAAAACTGGCAACAACATTTTTTCTGATCAGTGATGTATTTAGATGGAATTAAACACAGTTGCCAAGATTCTATATGAAAATTTGTTTTTTTTTTACATTGACCGACGGACTAAAGCGAGCGTGTGTTGCGCGTGTGGGTGTGAGCAGCGCCGCCAACAAGTGAGGCACGGGTCGATCACCAACAGCACCAGGGTCTAAACTCATGACGGACGATCTCGGTGCTCTCCAGACATCGACTGGCGTCAAGGCTGCCCCGCGAGAGAGTGCACGGCAAAGCTGGATGCTGGCGACGGACGTGACACGCACGCACGCATTTTCAGGACGTTTTCGCTTCACAGACGACTTACTGGTGAGCGAGACGATTCTCCCCCTCCCCTCCCCCTGAATGATCTGCTGGGTACCCTTGTCTGCGCTTAGCTGGAAGTAAGTCAATCCCCGATAAGCATCTGCTCTTTGTCTCTTTTCTGGCATTTTGATTAATTTTGCTTTGAAATTCGTTCTTTATTTACCTCAGCAAATAAAAAGTTCTTTTTATTTATTTATTTTATTACTAATAAATTATTTGTCGATTTTCAACCTGTCCGTGTTTGTCCTTTTCTTCCATTGGTCTCGCATTGCCGAACCGAGATTGACTGGGAGGTAATTATCACAGATTTGACCAAAAAATAGTCGGCACGCACCAGCGGTTAAAACGCTCGGCCGCCCTGATTAAAATCTAATCAGATAACGTTAGTGCTTTGCCAAGGGCACGCTCCCCGCTCAGGTA
Organism: Eptatretus burgeri; assembly: GCF_056783735.1. Classification (NCBI taxonomy): domain Eukaryota; kingdom Metazoa; phylum Chordata; class Myxini; order Myxiniformes; family Myxinidae; genus Eptatretus; species Eptatretus burgeri. The sequence goes on along the minus strand of NC_140962.1, from coordinate 102,770,103 downwards.
ACCACGTGACCTCTAGTTAAATGGAATAATTTGACGATGGACACTGGAACCCGTGGTTGACTGGGTGGGGTTCGTAGTTTTAAAACAACCCACCGTACCACAACGTTAATTGTGAGCGGTGGCCCCAGGTCCAGCTCGACAGAGGACAACCAGGGATTAATCCCCCTGAGTGACAAGCTGGTGTCTCGGTGTCCGTGGCCGCAACAATATATATATATATATATATATAAATATATATATATATACATATATATGTATATATATACACATACATATATATATATATATATATATCTATGTATGTATATATATGTATATATATATATATATATATATATATATATATATATATATATATATATATATATATATATACATATATATATATATATATATATATATATACATATATATATATATATATACATATATACATATACACATATATACACACACATATATATATATATATACACATACATATATATATATATATATATATATATATATATATATATATATATATATATATATATATATATATATATGTGTGTGTATATAAAAATGTATATATTTATGAATAAATGTTAATATACATATATATTGTTACGGATCTGGAAACCATATGCATTCAACATACAGATGTCCCAAAAGTCAGTTACCTCATGAAGTATGTGTGTAGTCAGATCCCATTCCTTTTGTCTCCTGGGAGAATCAATGGTGTGTATTATTTATATATTTATATATATATATATATATATATATATATATATATATATATATATATATATATATATATATATATATATACATATATATATATATATATATATATATCATATACATCGTGTTACAGTTCTCGGAACCACATGCATCCAACATATAGTGGTCCCAAGACAGTTATTCCTTTAATATACATGTAGATAATCCCTTCGCTTTTGTCTTGCGGGACAACAGGGGCATGCATTGTGAGGATCTCATAGCTTGGTTTGCTTTCATCATTTCATTTCTAACTTCATTCCTACTCTTCTTTTCTGATTATTCCTGAGGTAAATCTGAGCCACATGCACCCTTTGCTGTGAGATGGGTCCTCAGCAAAGGCCAAGCAGGCATTACACTGGACACCCCTCCGTAGAAAATACAGTCTGCCAAACGCACGCGCAGCAGTAATTTCCACACAATGAACAGGAAACATACCCAACACGACGCCCACGCTGTACGGAACACATACCGAGGCATTAATTATATCGATCGGGTTTTTCCCCACACACATGATAGCAGAATCGGGCGAACGCGAGTGCTGGCCACGTGCGTAATGGCGGATCCACGAGCGCTGTATGGAACTTGCTTGAATGCAGACCTGTGCGCCGCTCGCGACTCTTTGTGTTCGTACAGAGCAGGGCACGAATGTGCCACTCGCGACACTTTGTTATCGTATCAGAGCAGGGCATGAATGTACCGCTCGTGACCCTTTGTTATCATACAGAGCAGGGGATGAATGGGCACATCTTACTGTCTGTGCATGGGTTTGCCATATTATCTTACCTTCTTGCCTCTACAGCCAGCGAAGCTGCGATTGGTGGAGGCATGTTGTACAGCTCGGGCCATGTTGGCGCATCACAGAGCAGGCATATTGACCAGAGCTGGTCGGGGGCGGTCAAGCGGGACCGACGCCACTCTCGGCCGGTTGTCAGGGCATGGCCCGGGGGTTCGTGCAAGGCAATTCATGACGCGGACTTCGGTGTGGGCGATTCATATCATGTCGCGAGGTCAGAGCAAGATATTTTTACGGCTTGGAGTCGTCTTGCCGGAAATGGTATGTTGCGGTTTCCGGCCATCGCGGCCGTGCCGCACAGGGGATCGGGGCCAATCAGAGCACCCGATTCGGGTGACGACACCGCTTCGGGGTGCCCCCCCGCTCCACTCCGCGGGGCCTATAAAGGTCCGAGCAGAGCCTTCGATCTATCTCTGCCCTGCTTCGCCTCCCGCTCAAGCTGGACTTCGATATCGACTCTGCCCTCCTTCGTCTTCCACGCACACTGGACCGCTTCCTGCCGTCATCGCTTGGACTCTGCCTCCTGTCGGCATCGCCTGTAGCCCACCCTCTCCACCCGAGTCCCTCCCTTCACGCCGACGGACGCATCTCCTTCCCCGGGCCGACGCCAGCTGCACAAAGCCCGCCGAAGCAAGAGACGACGTGCCAGCTGTCAGGGGGTACCGCACCACGGAGCATCCCCCAAACGTATTGGTGGCATGTTCGGGCAAGCGTGCAAAGGTACCGAGAGACCGTAGCCTCAACTCCTCTCCTGTCTTGCTGCAATACCTCCTCTTCATTGGGTTTTTTGTGTCTGTGTGTGCGTGTGGGTGTGTCCTGGCACTTGTCCACATAAGTAAGACTGCAGAAGATCATTATTATTATGAGTATCATTATTATTGTTATGATTATTTCACGTTCAGTCTACTCTGTATCTGCTTTTGTAAGTTGCTTGTACATTGCCGCACCTCACGTTTATTTCTTTCCATGCACAACACACCCCAATAAACTATTCCCTGTGCCACATACTTTTCCTCGCCTGCTTGTAAATAAATCATTATTAGAAATGTTCCCCGCTCATTCTTGTCTTTTCTTGCATTGATCCAGCATGGTCCGAATCTTAGCTCAGCCGGGACTTTATTCGCAACGATCCGTTCCTTGCAGCCGGTACGTCCTTGGCATTGTCGCTCGGCTACATCCGATCCAGTAAAGTGATCCGGTCTGGTGAAGTGATCCATTTCGGACAAGGTGTACCGAGGGCATGTTCCCCGGTAATTATATCACGTGATTAATTAGGTAACTGGGTTAACCCATAGACGAGAGGACCCAACGTCACGCGGTTGAGTTATTGGCGTCCACGGTCGGTTAGCGACCTGCCGCGTCACGGAATTATACGTGTGCGACGGTCTACAATTCCGGGGAGTCTAGTGGGAGCTGAGATAGCTTTCCCTCCTAGTGGTCTTCTCACCCAACCCCTGGCCCAGAACAATATGTATATTATATATTTTATAAATATATCTATTATATTTTATATATACATTTCAGTATAATATATTTTTAAAATATATTATATATACATGTAAGTGTGTGTATTAAAACCTGCTGTGGATATATATATATATATATATATATATATATATATATATATATATATATATATATATATATATATATACATATACATATATGTATTTGTAAATATACATGTAAGTGTGTGTGTATATATATATATATATATATATATATATATATATATATATATATATATATATATATATATATATATATATATATATATATATATATATATATATATATATATATATATATAACAATATATATATATATATATAACAATATATATATATATATAACAATATATATATATATATATATATATATATATATATATATATATATATATATATATATATATATATATATACACGAGGTGTGTTCAAAATGTATCCAACCTTAATTTTTCGTGCGTAAACAAATGAAGCTAGGGAGGCGTGGTTTGGTGCACGTATGTCGGCGATCCTAATTCGTATGCATGAATATTTTCCCGCCTGCAGAAGCTGTCAGTCGCCGACAGACCGCCGATGAGTGAGGAAGTGTAAGTGAGTGCAGTCGGATTTTCATTTTTGACGAAATTGCAGAAAAACTTGAACAACGCTACTGCATCAAATTTTGTGCAAAGCTTGGAGATTCCCAAGTGGAAACGATCCGCAAGATTCAACAGGCCTTCGGGAACGAAGCAATGGGCACCACACAGATAAAAGAGTGGTACAACCGCTTCAAAGATGGTCGCACACCAGTGGAAAGTGAAGCACGTTCTGGTAGGCCCTCAACATCCCGAAATGGGATCGTCGTTGACCAAGTGAGGACCCTGCTGATGCAGGATCGTCAAATCACGATCATAGAACTTGCAGACGAGGCGGGCGTCAGCATTGGATCCGTTCATTCCATTGTGACTGAGGATTTGGGCTTAAGGAGAATCTCAGCGAAGTTCGTGCCAAAGCTGCTAACGATCGAGCAGAAGCAACTCCGTTTGGAGATCGCACAGGACATGCTGGAGACTGTGAACAGCAATCCCAACTTCCTCAACGAAGTGATCACTGGCGATGAGACCTGGGTTTATGGGTACGACCCAGAAACCAAGTTCCAGTCATCACAATGGAAGCATCCAACATCCCCGAGGCCAAAAAAAGCAAGGAAGGTCCACAGCAATTTCAAAGTCATGCTGACCGTCTTCTCTTAAATCAAGTGGCGTGGTTCATCACGAGTACGCACCACACGGTACAACCATCACCAAGGAGTACTACCAAGAGGTACTGCGTCGCCTTCGTGACGCTGTGCGACGCAAACGGCCAGCCCTGTGGGCAGCCGTCAATTGGCAGCTCCATCACGATAATGCACCCGCCCATTCTTCACATTTGATAGAGTTTCCTGACCAAACACAACACACCTGTGCTTCGTCAGGCTCCCTACTCTCCCGACATGGCTCCGTGTGACTTCTGGCTTTTCCCCAAGCTGAAAATGCCCCTGAAAGGGACCAGATTTCAGTCCAGAGAAGACATCATGCGGAATGCAACGGACCAGCTGTGCGCCATCCCAAAAGAGGCGTTCCAGCGCTGCTTCCGACAGTGGCAGAACCGTTGGGAGAAGTGTGTGGCAGCCCAAGGAGACTACTTTGAAGGAGATTAATGTAAGTTTGTTGTATCTGGATATAAGTATTTTTTATGAACAAAGGTCGGATACTTTTTGAACACACCTCGTATATTGCTGCGCCACGGGTACTGAGACACCAGCTTGTCACTCAGGGGGATTAATCCCCGGTTGTCCTAGGAAGAGCCGGACCTAGGGCCACCGCTCACAATTAAAGTTGTGGTACGGTACGTTGTTTTAAAACCACGAACGCCACCCAGTTAACCACGAGTTCCAGTGTCCACTGTCGAATTATGCCATTTAACTATAGGTCACGTGGTTACCTGAGTGGGGAGCGCGCTCTCGGCAAAGCACCAATGTTATCTCGATTCGATTTTAATTAGGGCAGCCGAGCGTTTTAACCGTTGGTGCGTGCTGACTATTTTTGGTCAAATCTGTGGTAATTACCTCCCAGTCAATCTAGGTTCGGACAATGCGAGACCAATGGAAGGAAAGGACAAACACGGACAGGTTGGAAGTCGACAAAGGATTTGTTAATAATAAAATAAATAAATATATAGAACTTTTTATTTTCTGAGGTAACTAAATGAATAGTTAATCAGGCAAAATCAATCAAAATGACAGGAAAGAGACAGAGAGCAGATGCTTATCGGGGGGGTTGACTTACTTACAACTATACGCAGAGAAGGGTACCCAACAGATCATTGGGGGGGGGGGGGTAGAGTTTCCTCGCTCACTGGAGAGTAGTCGTCCGTGAAGTGAAAACGTCTGAAATGTGTACGTGCGTGTCCCGTCCGTCGCCAGCACCCAGCCTTGCCGTGCACCCACTCGCCAACAGCCTTGGATGCCAGTCGACGTCTGGCGGGGATCACCGAGATCGTCTGTCGCGGGTTTAGACCCTGGTGCTGCGACACGGGCAGCTCCTCACACCTCACGAAACTGGTGACGTCCAGTAACCCACACGGTCCGTCTGTGACTGACCCGCGCCTCACTCGTTGGTGACCGACCCGTACCTCACTCGTCGTCGGCGCTGTTCATCCCCACACGCGCACCACACACTCGCTTTCACGCTTGCGCACTCGCACGCTTCCTCGCTTGCTCGCTTCTTCCCTCGCGCGCTTCAACTCTCGCTTTCTTTTTGGCTCACTTGCCCGCTTCTTGCTCGCTTTTTTTCTCGTGCGCTTCCTCTCTCGCTTTCTTCTCCCTCAGAACGGACCTCCAATTCTTTTTATATCTGCGGCCCGTCTGGGCGGGCGCAGAGTCTCCCCAAGTTCAGCCCGCCCCATTTGCGCACCATTACCATGACATCCCATGCGCTCCAAAAAAATAGGCAGGCATCGGCGCTCACGAAAGAAATATGTGTAAATGTGTCTGTCGTAAAGAAAAAAAAAAGCTTTCCATAAGAGAGTGGATCTATTTTTTACCCTTCTTAACGCATCACATTTAAAATCCCACTAAACATGGGGATGGGGCTAATCTGAACATGCATTTAAGGAAATAACTGTCTGAGGACCTGGATGTGTGGATGCATTCATCAGACCGGATTCTGAAATCTGTAAATATATATATATATATATATTGTTGCGGATTCGCGCCCACCGGCGTGCTGACGGCCACGTAACTCGAATCGCGGCACGTCGCCCACCGGACGGACAATCCAGTCGTGACCCTCTCGGACTAACGCCGGGAACCAGTCACGGGTGGACCTTTCGGTCTCACCGCGATCGAGCCAATCAGCCCCCGCGTGGGATAGGGTTGCTCGCCAAATTCGACCTACCTAAGTACCCACGCGGAGGGTAGACCGGGCGATCGCACCTCGCCGCAGGTCGACTTCGGACACGGGCCACTTAAGCGACCCGTTCCGTACTATCGGGATAACCGAGCGGTGTTATCGTCGACCTCGACGGTTCGATTAATTATCGGGCGTATTCAGCCCACTACCAACCCTTTACGTGAAGCAAGATGAGGATTCAATGAAAGAAATGACGAAGCGAAGCGGGAAACAGTTCAACACAAAGCACATTTATTCGCGATGAACGGAAAGCACACATATTCAATTCCACAAAAAGCACACAGAAAAGAAAAACACAATGCAATTTACACAAAAAGCAAATGCGACAATGCAGATCTAATACCGATTACACGAGCACACGGCCACACTTATACAATTTTACTTCACAGACGGCGCCGACAACACATACCCAAAACCAAGGAAAAGAATACCCTCAAGGATGAGGCGGGCCTGAGGCCGAGACCGGGTCGGGACTACCCGTCTGGTGATGAGACGCGGAGCGGCGATGGTGCCTCAACTCCGCGGGCCTCGCGGGCAGTGTCTGGTAGGGGGTGGGAAAGGGGCCCCCTTGGTCGCACTATCTCAGCGCGGGGGGAAACAGGAGGGGGTTGCTGATGCTCGGGGTATAGAGGATTTTTATTGCCCCGCGACGAGCGTCTCCACCTCGGCCAGGTCGCGCTGTCGGCCTCCCTGGGGTGCAGCTCCCTGCACGACGCGAGCACCCCCTCGTCTGCCCTCGCCGCCTCTCCACAGCTCCGTCCCCTCCGCTCCGACTCCAACGCACACGACGACCAGCTCCTTCTTGCCAACTCCACCGCCCACGAAGTCTTAACTCTCTGTTCCCTCTCGACTCTACTACTCACTGGACTGACGAACACGGTCGCTTATATCAGCCCCGTGGCTTCGCCCTCTCATCTTTGACCCCCTCCCTTCGACCTTTCACCTCGCTCCCCATTGGCCCGAGAAAAAGTGGGCGTGAATGCTTTTTGATCCATAAATTTGCATATATCGATCGCCCTCCAACGCCCTGGGGGCAGGGCCAATTCGCCCCTCGCTCACCGATTGGACGGCAAAAAGTGGGCGTGTGTCGTTTTTGATCCGTTTTTGAAGCACAAAATCCGTGATTTTGTACACGCTGTTCGGCGCGCGCCCTGCACGAGTCCAACACCGGTACCCACAAGCGGCGCAAGAACGGTGGCGATGCGACGGTTGCGAGGTGTGACGTGAAGGTCGTGGCGGTTGTGGTGAAGCGACGTTGTGGTTGGTGGTTGATGTTGTGACTGGTGGTGGTAACAATGGCGGTTGGTCCAAATTAAAGATAGCAAAAGAAAAACGGCTATCCTGAAGAGTCGCAGCACGCATAAATGACATGTATTCCCACTAGACAACGGGTTTGGGCCTAACTACACATGTACTTACCGAGATACCTCACCTAAGGGACCTGAATGGTGGTTTGCGAATTTGGTAACCACAACACTACCCCCTCCCCTTTTTACAGACTCGTCCCGAGTCGTCAAATTTTCGTGTGCCATCATGTGTAGTTTTCCCCTAGTACATTTTACCTACGGATCCCTGAGTGCGACATTCATGGTATTCGTGTCCCCAAAATAAATAACCTGAGGGCTGCGTAACTATCGAAACAAACTCACTCACACGGACGACTTAAATAAAATTGCCGGCGCTAGGACAGACATGCGGGGGGCGCACTCATATTTACAGTACATCTTAACCTTAACTTACAAATTTTACACTAAACCATGGCCCAGGATCATTGAACTCTGCAAAAGAAAAGCAGTTAGCAGGGAGCCAGACTGCTCGCATGCAGTCTCTGGCTCAAAACAATGCAGGTGACAGGGAACGTGGCTGGCTGCTCACACGCAGTCCAAGGCCTTCCCTTTTGAACTGAACGCGGTGAACCACAACGGTGCATGGGCTGCACAACGCAGTCTCCGTGCCAGCTCAAGTGGCACACGCAATGAGCACAACGAATGGATGCATGAACACAAACACGGTGCACGGGCCGCCACTGCAGGCCCGTGTTGTAGCTGCCAACAGGGCAGTTCTCGCAGCTTGCAAACTGTTGCCTTGCGGATCCTGGCGCACATGGAAATGAACAGGGGGGGGGCAAAGCAAAAATTGAACGGGGGCTGGTGAACAGGGGCAGTGGGCATGGCATGGCAAAGGCAGCAGGCAAACACAGCCCGCAGAAGAAGGCCGCCGCAGGCAAACACAGCCGGCAGATGAACTGGCCGGCACAGGCCTTGAAGCACAGCAGCTGCAGCCGATCCAGCCGGCACAGGCCTTGCAGCAAAACAACAGCTGCCGATGAAGTGGGCCGGCACAGGCTTTGCAGCACAGCAGCTGCAGACGAAGTTGGCCGGCACAGGCCTTGAAGCAAAACACGGCCAGCCGATGAAGTTGGCCAGCCTTTGCCGTTCAGTGGAGGTTGGTGGAGGGAGTGCGGTGGTGCTGGCCACTTGGAAGGCGGGCTCGGACCTACCTACCTGTCTCCCTCCCACCTATCGCCTTTGCCTGTCACTGTACATACCCACTCCCTTAATTTGTGAAAAACCAATTTAGCCCCAACTTTTTTTTTTTATTTTTTATTTTTTATTTTTACTTCCCCACTATAAATCGTCCCCTAACCCCCTTTATCGTCCTTGTTCGGCTAACCTATCCTGTCACCTAGCCTACTCCCAACCCCTACGTTCCCTTCCCGGAGGGGAATAAGGGAGAGCTAGCGTCCTGTGCCGAGGCCCAACGAAGCCTCAGAATGGCCTCCCCAGAGTTCGGCGATCTTAACACCAAGTGGGTCCAGCGGCCCGCAACGACAGCGAGGGGATGGATGGTGCGGAGGGGTACACTTCCTAATCTACCCTATCCATTTAACCATTAAACTACCCCGGGGCTTTCAACAAGCGCCTCTCGCTTAAACTATTGGTTCTAACAACCGATTCCCGTCGCCTGTGTTGGTGTCCTCACAATTTCGGGCCTCGCCCCCCAATTTTCTCTCCGTGCCCTCACACGGTCTCCTGGCTGGGACACGTGGCTCCCTTTGGCAGGCACGACCCTCTGCCGATTCTCCCGCTATGGCACCCCCGGGCACTACACTGTCTCCGAGCCTACCAGTTCCCTAACACCGGGGAGTGCCCCCATGGCACCTCCCCTGAAACGCACAGGTGGCAGGCCGGCCTCCCGGGTCCCTTTCCGAGGGTCACCCGTGCCCACAACACTGCCCACGCGGCTAATGGCGCCCGGGCCCCCACACCAAGCAGGCGCACCCGTGCCCACTACTCTATCCCGGCCCCCCATGGGCCCATGGCCTACCGCGGCCGACTAGCCTGGTGCCCGGGGTACCCACTCAGCGATACTCACCTTTCGCAGCCACGCTCCCAAGCCCGTCAACAGGGCTCCTGCACCCCTCCAAATGGGTCTCGAGCCTACTTTCCCACCAACAACAAAACGACCTCCATTTTTCAATTTGACTAACCCCCTAACTCACTTTATACTGACCCCGGGGTCCCTTGGGCGGGAGTCACTCCTCCCCCCAATCACTCATCGCACCATGCATTCCCCATTCACTCCACACACACAGACCCGCTGGCCTCACTCACTCACCAAGCACATGCCTCACAACTCACCAACTCTTCAACACACACACCGCTGAACTCTGCCATCCTTCTAACTACATCCCCTAACTCACTCGTGCTCCCACGTCGTCCCTTAAACTACAGCACGTTCCTTTTAACGCTACGTAGCTAAACTACGTCCCCTCTACACATTCACAAGTCTGTCACTGTCCTCGAATGTCCCAAAAATCAATTTCCCAACCTAAATCTGGCTACAATCCCTCTAACTAATCCATTCCACGGACTCCATGAGGACTTACCCCTGCCCCATGAAGTCGGTCTAACTAAGCTAACCCTTACCCTTAACTAGTTTTCATCCTGTGCCCAGGTCAAGGGGGTCTTCCACCCCTTGCCCAGGAATCCTCTGCACCCGAAAGTGAGGCTTGCTTTTTTTTTTTTTTTTTTCCATGCGCATCACCAGCGCGGCAACTCGCGCACTTTGCACCTGCCCGTGACGTCATGCAGCTGCACGTGTTCCTCGTCCCTCCTTGGACGGTACCATCCGGCAGAGATACCCCTCCTGCCGGATTCCAACCCCACGTGCAGCCATGGCGTCACCGTGCGCATAAAAAAACACAAGCCCCACGTCTCGAGGGGTTCCCCACGCGAACACATGTGCTTTGCCCGTTGGAGCTTAACACACACGATCGCGTGGAGAACCCGTCCGGTCCAAATCCGTAGTCCTGCCTAAACTTTGTCCGTCCGCGGGATCGGCAAATCCACCGCGTGCGTTTCCGGACCGGGACTTCACTCTCGCAAGCGAGCACGTGGCGGTCTCGTGCGTTGCACAGCACGGACCGCGTGCTCACTGCTGGGTGAACCCGGCACGGTCCCCGAAACAACTACAGCCGCTACTCGGCTTTCTTTCTTCTCATGTCGCCTTCGTCGCCATTCGACCCACGCACACCTGCGTGTTACGACGCACACAGTCCACTCCATCACATTCACACCGGGAGACGCGGCTGCGTGCTCCCGCATGCCAACCGACATCTCCCTCACATACCGCTCTCTCACACACACGGTCTCCCTTGCATAACCCATCCCACTCACACGTGGTGCTCCATTCACTCGCGCGGGGGCACTCACCCGCGGTGCCTCACTCACACACGCGGGGGCACTCACCCGCGGTGCTTCACTCACTGGCCGTTCCATCCACACATACGGCCTCACTCACACACGGTGCCCCATCCTCACCCGGCGTGCTGGGAAGCACGCACTCTGGTACCATCGCCACCACACCACTCACACACGGGGTCGCCTCCACACACGGGGACGCACTCACACCTTGCACCACACACACAGGGACAACCACACTGGGGATTTGTGTCCCCACAAGGGTCTCCGGGGCCTCTATACCCCCCAAGCTCTCCGTGCACCTGTCCACAGCACCCGTCCCCTCAACCTCGCAAAGCACGACCGAACTCACCTGGTCGTGACTCGCCTCAAGGGGGCATCCTCCCTCCCCTCGTTCCTGGAGGAGGCCACCCAGGTGCTCGCACTGGGTCCCGACACGCTCCGCGAGCTCACCCCCGTTGTCCTCCACTACCTCCGTGTGTGTGTGTGCGTCACTTACCCCGTCCTCACCGTGCAGTCTCTCCTCTATCTTTCCCTTCCCGGCAACCGTCACTGCCAACTCTTCACCCTTTACCTCCCTTGTCTCCACTATTATTTCCGTTGTCGTCACCTCGTGTCTCGTCTCACACGTTTTGGTCTCCCCATTTAATTCTTCCCTTTTGGTCACCGTCGATTCCTCTGTCACGACCCTCGCCCAACACGCCCCCTGAATTATTTTTTCACCCGCCTCCACCGCGGGCCTGTCAGCCGTTGCACCCCCTTCCAGCTCGTTTGCTTCTACACGTGGAGTCGCCATTTTGAGTTCCCTGCTAACGGCCTTCATGCCCGCCTGCAGGCATCGGCCCATGTTCTGCGTCTCACCCCGCAGCTCTTTCATTTCTTCCCTCATGTTTGCTTCCATTCCGTTTATTTGCTTGTTCATTTCGTTTTTCATTTCATTTGTGTTTGTATCCATCTTTTCGATCATTTCCGCATTCATCTTTTCGTTCATGCCTTTCATTTCGTTTGTATTTGCATCCATCCTTGCTGTCATTGCCGCCAGCATGGCGCATAGCTGGGCCATGTCGGATGCACTCAGCTGAGCCGTTTCGGCAAGGGTTGGGGAAGGGTTTTGGTGGAGAGGGGGGGGGGAGGTGTCATACACTGCGGCCGCTGCCGCACCCATTTCGGGCTCTGGGTTCAGTTGGGCGAGTCCGTGTTCCTGCACAATCAACATTTCCTGCTCGGGGATTCCATCCTGGACCATGGATTCTACACATTCTACATCCATTTCTAATACCCCCGGCTCCCGCTCGCCTTGAGACGCCATCTTGCTTCTCGTGAAGGGTTAATTTCGCTCGCTCGTAATTTGGAGGGAATCGGGGGTCGCTTCTCTCACCCCTGGACCGATTCCCGTGAATTTAGCCGGAGACAGGAGAGCCCGTTTTCCTGTTCTCAGATACCAGTGCCGCGAGGAGGGCGATGAATTTGTATCGCACGACCTGACACCAGTGTTACGGATTCGCGCCCGCCGGCATGCTGACGGCCACGTAACTCGAATCGCGGCACGTCGCCCACCGGACGGAAAATCCAGTCGTGACCCTCTCGGACTAACGCCAGGAACCAGTCACGGGTGGACCTTTCGGTCTCACCGCGATCGAGCCAATCAGCCCCCGCGTGGGATAGGGTTGCTCGCCAAATTCGACCTACCTAAGTACCCACGCGGAGGGTAGACCGGGCGATCGCACCTCGCCGCAGGTCGACTTCGGACACGGGCCACTTAAGCGACCCGTTCCGTACTATCGGGATAACCGAGCGGTATTATCGTCGACCTCGACGGTTCGATTAATTATCGGGCGTATTCAGCCCACTACCAACCCTTTACGTGAAGCAAGATGAGGATTCAATGAAAGAAATGACGAAGCGAAGCGGGAAACACTTCAACACAAAGCACATTTATTCGCGATGAACGGAAAGCACACATATTCAATTCCACAAAAAGCACACAGAAAAGAAAAACACAATGCAATTTACACAAAAAGCAAATGCGACAATGCAGATCTAATACCGATTACACGAGCACACGGCCACACTTATACAATTTTACTTCACAGACGGCGCCGACAACACATCCCCAAAACCAAGGAAAAGAATACCCTCAAGGATGAGGCGGGCCTGAGGCCGAGACCGGGTCGGGCCTACCCGTCTGGTGATGAGACGCGGAGCGGCGATGGTGCCTCAACTCCGCGGGCCTCGCGGGCAGTGTCTGGTAGGGGGTGGGAAAGGGGCCCCCTTGGTCGCACTATCTCAGCGCGGGGGGAAACAGGAGGGGGTTGCTGATGCTCGGGGTATAGAGGATTTTTATTGCCCCGCGATGAGCGTCTCCACCTCGGCCAGGTCGCGCTGTCGGCCTCCCTGGGGTGCAGCTCCCTGCACGACGCGAGCACCCACTCGTCTGCCCTCGCCGCCTCTCCACAGCTCCGTCCCCTCCACTCCGACTCCAACGCACACGACGACCAGCTCCTTCTTGCCAACTCCACCGCCCGCGAAGTCTTAACTCTCTGTTCCCTCTCGACTCTACTACTCACTGGACTGACGAACACGGTCGCTTATATCAGCCCCGTGGCTTCGCCCTCTCATCTTTGACCCCCTCCCTTCGACCTTTCACCTCGCTCCCCATTGGCCCGAGAAAAAGTGGGCGTGAATGCTTTTTGATCCATAAATTTGCATATATCGATCGCCCTCCAATGCCCTGGGGGCGGGGCCAATTCGCCCCTCGCTCACCGATTGGACGGCAAAAAGTGGGCGTGTGTCGTTTTTGATCCGTTTTTGAAGCACAAAATCCGTGATTTTGTACACTCTGTTCGGCGCGCGCCCTGCACGAGTCCAACACCGGTATCCACAAGCGGCGCAAGAACGGTGGCGATGCGACGGTTGCGAGGTGTGACGTGAAGGTCGTGGCGGTTGTGGTGAAGCGGCGTTGTGGTTGGTGGTTGATGTTGTGACTGGTGGTGGTAACAATGGCGGTTGGTCCAAATTAAAGATAGCAAAAGAAAAACGGCTATCCTGAAGAGTCGCAGCACGCATAAATGACATGTATTCCCACTAGACAACGGGTTTGGGCCTAACTACACATGTACTTACCGAGATACCTCACCTAAGGGACCTGAATGGTGGTTTGCGAATTTGGTAACCACAACAATATATATATATATATATATATATATATATATATATATATATATACATACATATATATATATATATATATATATATATATATATATATATATATATATATATATATATATATATATGTCATCTTTTATCGATATATGCATGTGTAGAAGTTGGATTCTCTATCTGTCTGTCTCCATGGATATAATCAGCCCCACTTGTCGTAACCCCTTCATATTGCATGCTGTTGGAATCCTTTTTCCCATTTGCACAGGGTGTGGGTACCAATGCTAGTTCTTATAAGCGAAAACTTTATTTAGCGATTGATTTTGAATGAGCAGACAGATTTGTTTTTTGAATCAGGTAAGAATTTTTCAAAAATGCGACGTTTCAAGGTGCAAGTACTCTTTCAAATGTGAAAGATAGATAGAAATGCAAAAAGTTCCTCTCGGGGTGTGGAAGAAGGAAAGAAAATTGCATTTACTGAATCGGTTGACAGCGAAATACGAACCGAGTCACGAATTAATTTTGTGGTGCATGGAATTATTAATTTTCAATTGTTCCAAAACCCATAGACAATGCCCCCATGACAAGGGAAAACTATCCACAGCAGATCTTTCCAACGTTCGATTGACTGAGGATGTCGGCGGACACGCAAAATCTTGGAGGCTTTCAGCACCATATGTGGCTGCAGTCAGCAAGGCATCAAATAATGTGAATTTACATTGTGTGTAGAAGGATTCCAGACACATTGCACTGACTGTATACTGCGTTAATAACATGCTATTTATATGGAGAATTGCACTCTTGAAAAAATTATCTCTAGTGTAGAAGTTTGTTAAACATGTTGCCAGTGGTATAACGAGCAACAGTTACTGTTGTCCTCAACCTGATTGTTAAACAAAGTTATTTTATGTTAAATAGGCTGGCGGTGGAATAGTCTAGAAGTATATACACTCACTGATCTGTTTCGCTGGGTTTGAATCCCTCCCCAGCTATAAACTGTCATCCTGGTGTTTCGCAGGCATGGCGAGGCATCAATGCGTGTGCCATCCCTTATATGGACATTAAACTGGGCGTCTTGTATGCCGCGATTAGTGGAGTTAAAATGTCACCGCGTTTTTGTGAAAAGGAGGCGACTTATCAATGGTATCCTGAACAAATTTGAAATTCCTGTACTGAATAATTGCTGGAAAGGCAATGACAAACCACCCAACATAATCTTTGCCAAGAAAGTGCTTCAGCAGCACCAATGCTATATTAAGAGTAAGGGAAACATAATCATATTGTCACGGTGCCGGTGGTCCAGGTTAATCCCCCGACCCAAATTGTGGTGACGGGAAGTTAACACTGCCAGCCCGGGTGGTCGAGCAGTGTTTCTTCATTAGGAGGCGGACGCGTTGATCCTCGGAGATTATAACGCACGCGGGAGTGGTGGGGCACAATATCGAAGTGACGGAGGCACGAGGGAGCACAGCACGGGGGTGGGGGTGGGGGGGTTATTCTCCAACCCCAGGACAAATACACGGACACAGCAACTTAAAATGAACACAGTATTTAACGAAAATAGAAATATTTATAAGGGTAATTATAAGTACAATAATTAGAAATCCATCCATCCACTGGGACCATACTCTCTGCAGAGCGTTGGTGCTGCCTAAGCAGTCTCCTTGGCTATTGGGTACAATTCTGGATGGGTCGCCACTCCGACACAGGATACCAGCATGCTGGCACTCATTTTTGCCGACCTCGGAAGGATGACAGGCAGAGTCAACCCCACCTGGTATTAATTCAACAGCCGAGTGGGATTTGAACTCAGGATCCTCGGATCCTAAGCCCACCACCCTAACCATTAAGCCAACACCAGGCATAATTAGAAATACATGAGGTAAATTAAACTCCAAGTCGAGGTGCCTCTCCACACAGACTTAAATACAGACAAGAGGAACTGAAACAAAAGCAAAGCAAATCCTCCCTGTATTCTGGCACTTAGCTTCATCCAGAGATGGTCTTTATGGAACTTGGAATTGAGGCGCTTTGTAAACGCGCCCAAAATTGGTGCCAAGCCGCTCTCTCGCAGCAGGAACATAATGCAGGAGCGCAGCAGCAGCATGTCGTCACCTGAATCGGGCGCTCTGATTGGCCCCGATCCCCTGCGCGGCACGGCCGCGATGGCCGGAAACCGCAACATACTATTTCCGGCATGATGACTCCAAGCCGTAAAACCCTGCGCGACTTCTTCGTCGATCGTCCTCACCGACGCCGCGACTTTGCAGAATCGCGCTGTTCCTTTCAGTGACACGCACAAGGCCCCGAGGCCCGTGCTACACAACCAGCCAAGATTCGATGGTCAGCGTCTTGCTCGGCACGCGAGCCAATTCGCCGAAGCACGAATACGAGAATCGTGCCATCTTCTTCATGCATCTTCAAGGAAAGCCAGCAGCTGTAAAGCCCTGTTCTTACAGGACGTCTCCTAGCTGCATTCTCTCTCGACAGTGTGCCTCCCTCACTCCACACTCGTGCGTTCCTTCAGAACTCTCTCTCTGACGTCGCACCGGACCGCCGTTCCACCTCCGGGGCGTGGCTTGCTCGCACGAAACCATGGCAGGCCGGGCCTCTCTGTTTGCACGCCTGCCTCGCTTCTAACGTCACACCCATCAATCATCATCCTCGGAGGTATGACTTCGCCCACAGTCACCCTCGGAGGGGGGGCTTCTGCCTGCTCAGCTCGTTTGGCTCGCTTGTAAATGCAAAAACGTAGGAATAGGTTACAGGGGGGCAATCACATACTGGAGGAACTTATTCTTAATCCCCATCTAATTAACACGGCACCACCCCCTGTGTGGTGACAAGTAACACTTAAGCTCACAGTTTCCCGTCTTAATTACATCGAGATGTCTCCTACATGTCCACGGACCAAACAACTCCATTCAATCCCATCTTTCCAATGAAATTCCTCCATCTATCGCCGCAATCATAACAATATATTCGATAGATAACATTGTTTTGAATTGCCAAAGCAAATTACATCGAAGGTATTAAGATTAGACACTGATCAGGTGATAATAAGTGTCATATGTAGGAGCTGTGTGTCTTAAAAAAACAAATAATAACGATGCACAGACCAGTTGCCACAACTTACAGACAATGTCATCATTTGCAGTTGGTATTAAGCCAGCTGTCCTGTCTGCATTACCTGAAGATCGATAAAGAGGCATGGGTGGTTATATTATTGCAAATCTATGAAGTTTATCGGCATTATAAGATTACAGGAAAAGATATACACACAATAATTGTTGAGCAGACAGCATCAAGATCCTGCAGCAGTCCTTTGCCGTTGTAATCCATCATTTTAGGTTTATTACCCTCCACCCCTCAAATACTGCCCCCCCTCCCCATTTCCCTCTCTTCTCAGAAGACCTTGGGGGAATCCTTTCTTGTTTCATTGCTGCAGAAATGGGTGCCATTTGAATGTGCTGCAGGTAATGGTTGCCAGTAAGCCTTGCTGCTCCTACAGTCTTCCTAAAGATCACTCGGTGCTGGAATTTACAAGAACCTATGGCAGCTGTCGACACAGGTGTACTCTTTTTGATAAGCACATTTAATTGGTATCTTACCCATGCACAAGTGAATGCTAGCAGATGAAGGAGCCTTCGTGAAATTTAATGTTCTGCACTTGACTGGATTGCATTTTGATTGTGAATTTGAACATGGCCTGGAGAAACTTTGTTTGATGGATCAAAATGTGCCCATATCTCCTGTATCTGTGGATACTGCTGATATTTTGAGTTTGCTTTTGTTAAATGCTCCATTGACAAATCCTGCACCTATCTCATAAATGTATACAGCATCTGGAGAATGAACAACCCATGTGATATCTTTAAAGAGGATTGATTTGTGCTCATTTTACCCTCTACTCTCAACCTGCCTATTGAAACATGAGAAAGAATATGGGCGTTTTGATCAGACTCGATTTAATGTCACTGTGGAGGTGACAAGCTGTCCACTCTTGGAAACATCCAGACTCACTGCTCACCACTCCTTTGTTCCTCTCTTCCGCTTGTGGAATCCGCTTCCACAGTCTGTTTTATGCCTTCTGTTTAATGCCCCCCTTCCAGGGTTTCAATTTGGCAGTACACCACCACCTAAACTCATCCTCCAACCCTGCCCATGATCTTTTGTATTCTTCACTCCTCCTGCCCCCCACTCCCTACTGCTCCCCATCTTTTTGCAACTTAGTCTGTTTCTTTCCCTCTTTTTCTCCTCTTCTTCATTCACCTGCTTGTTTTGACATTATATTGTCCTACTGCCTGACTGGTCCGTTCCTTTCATTCCTCTGTCACCTCTCTCTCCCATGTGCTGGGGATTTTTATCCCCAAAAACCCACAAAACAAACAAATCAACGTGATACAAAGATGTACTTATTTTCCTTGGTTATCAAAAGCCACATGCTTTTCACAGCCGATCGTGGCTCCACAAATGATAACCAGAGAGTTAGTGTCAAAGCCACCCAATGCTCACCTGTTTATACATTTATCGTTTTTAAAAGACTAGTCTAATAATATTTTTTTTATAAAGCATTGCAGTGAAGTCTGATCCAAATAATTTTAAAGCAATATATGCATTTGTATATTGTAATCAGAAAACTAGTACACATATTAAATGAATTGCAAGCGTCTAGTATAAACAGGCGAGCATTGAGTGGCTTTGACACCATCTTAGGTTGAAATTAAAAAACTTTTTAAAATCATTTGTTAATTTCAACTTCACTACACCAATAGTATACCCCAAAGGAACCTCCATGCTAAATATCAGCATCCTAGTACACATATTAAATGAATGGTAAGCTTATAAAAAATAACTTGTACAAAAAAACTTTAACGTTGATGTGTTACAAAAAAGTTAAGTTCAAAACAGGTCAAAAATTTAAAACATTTGAATTTTTTTATTATTATTTCAACTTCACTACATCAATAGTATACCCCAAAGGAACCTCCATGCCAAATATCAGCATCCTAGTACACATATTAAATGAATGGAAAGCTTCTAAATAACTTGCACCAAAAACTTTAACATTTTCACGCTGATGCTCATGCTCACGCCGGGGGTATCGCTATAGCTCTCTGTTCTTAGAACAGGCGAGCTAAAAATGGCTCCTTCTACAGAAATTACTGGGAAATTCAATAAACCGCATTTGATGCTTTGTGGAACATCTCTGTCAAGGATGCAAAGTGAAAAATGTATTAATGATCAGATCGAGTAATTTTAGGTTTTTTAAAATGATAACTTTGGTTTCCTTTTGAAAACCCGTTCCAACAGCACACTTCAAAATAAACAATTGTGTTAAGCAAGAAACATATTTTTGCAGGACAACTGATAAGCCTTTTACTATACTGTACATTTAAATCCTGCCATTTTTGTGAAGTTCCTCTTGTGAACCTTCCCAGAGCACCATTTATCAGCTTAAAGCAGCATTCAAGGGTACACAATGTAGTAATGTATATGGTTTTCCTTCCACTAGATGGACCAGCCACTTGTGGAGGGAGCAGGGGGATGAGCATGGGGCACAGGGGCACAAAGGAGTGATGTAAAATTATTGATGCAAGAAAAACCAGAGTTGGTGTCAACGCCACCCATTGCTCGCCTGTTTATATTTATACATTTATCGTTTTTAAAAGACAAGTCCAATAATATTTTTTAAAGCATTGCAGTGAAGTCTGATCCAAATAATTTTAAAGCAATGTATGTATTTGTATATTGTAATCAGTAAAAAATAGTGTGGTAGATAAAAACATTAGAAAGGAAAAAACTTTAACGTTGATGTGCAACAAAAAAGTTAAGTTCAAAACAGGTCAAAAATTTGAAATGATTTTTTAATTTCAACTTCACTACATCAATAATATACCCCAAAGGAACCTCCATGCCAATTATCAGCATCCTCGTACACATATAAAATGAATGGCAAGCTTCTAAATAACTTGCACCAAAAACTTTAACGTTGATGTGCTACAAAAAAGTTAAGTTCAAAACAGGTCAAAAATTAAAAAAAAATTGAAATTATTTTTTAATTTCAACTTCACTGCACCAATAGTATACCCCAAAGGAACCTCCATGCCAAATATCAGCATCCTAGTACACATATAAAATGAATGGCAAGCTTCTAAATAGCTTGCACCAAAAACTTTAACATCTTTACGCTGAAGCTCACACCGGGGGTATCGCTATAGCTCTCTGTTCTTCGAACAGGCGAGCTAAAAATGGGAAAAAAATGCTGCAAGAAAAGAAAGGATTTTCTGTGATGTATTGCGATGTTGTGTCTGCGCATGTGTGGACAGGCCTGGTGTGCGATGGTTGGATTAAAAGCTTGTTGGATAATGGCGGTGTTCTGGTAATCAATGTTTCTCTTTGCCTCTTGACACGCGTTTCAGTTCAGGGGGAACTAAACATCTGGTGACGAAGATGAGATAAACTATTTTGCCTTGGAGACTGCCTTATTCTCTCTTCCTGAAGTCATGGTCACATTTGGGCCGATTGGAAATTTTAAAGCCGAAGTTGAAAAGTGGTCATTGTATGTGGAGCGTATGCAGCACTATTTTGCAGCTAACGACATTACGAGTATGGAGAAACAATGGTCCATAATGCTGAGTGTTTGCAGTGCATCGACACACAAGCTCAGGTCAAGTTTGTTCACACCGAGGAAACTGGGAGACGTCCCCTTTTCGGAGCTGGTTAAAGTTGTCGAACAGCACTGGAATCCGAGGCCGTCGGTGATTGTGCAGCGCTACAAACTGAACATCCACAGTCAAGAAGGGGGTGAGTCCATTTCGGATTATGTAGCAGCCTTATGTAAATTGGCTGAATGGTGTGAATATGAAGGTAATCTCGAGGAAATGCTCCAGGATCTGTTAGTCTGTGGAACAACGAATGATCACATCCAATGCAGATTGCTGACGGAAACAACATTGGATTTTGACAAGGCCTTGAACATAGCTTCGTCAATGGAATTGGCGGAAAAGAACGCATTGGATATCCGTGAACATACTAGAGTAGTGCGGGATCAGGGAGCGGTAAACAAGACGACGACGTTGAATAGCCGCCAGACCCCCCCCCCCCCCCATGCTTTATCTTTTGAAGAGGGGTCCGCAGTGAAATGTGATCACTGTGGACGGACGGATCATAATCAAACGAGCAAGTGTTCAGATAGAAATGTGGATTGCTATATACATGGCAAAAAGGGTCACTTTGCAAGAGTCTGTCGTTCAAAACCCAAAACCCAAAGCATTCTTCAGAGCAAGAACAGCTCTCCACAGGGAATGAGCAAAAGTTCTCAATACAATACATATCAGTTAAAGGAGGAAAATGAAGAGGACACATTCAGTCGTTTTCATAAATCGAGCAACCAAGGGAAATCCAAACCACTGGTTGTGAGGTTGGTGGTACAAGGTAGAGAGGTACAGATGCAAATAGATACTGGGTCTTCGGTATCACTGATTAGTGAGGCTATGTTCCAGAAGAAGTGGAGGGCAGACAACCCAAACAGACCCACAAACTGCTCCAGTCAGACCATTGTGGGAGAATGCAAAGTCACTGTAAGGTATGGCACACAGAAGGCAGATTTCACCTTGATGGTAGTGAGAGGTTCAGGGCCCAGTCTGCTGGGATAGGATTGGCTCCGAGCAATCCGGTTGAATTGGCATGAGGTAAACAACCTCAACGCCAGTGATCAATTTAGGAAACTCCTCAAGGACTCTGGAGACCATCTCACATTGGAGCTGGGAAAACTGAAAGGAATGGAGGTTGAACTAGATAGTGACCCAAATGCAATTCCTAAGTTTGTGAAAGCCTGCCCAGTACCATTTTCACTGAGAAGGAAGGTAGATCAGGAGTTGGATCAGTTGCTAAAGGCTGGGATCATAGGACCTGTACAATTTTCTCGTTGGGCAGCTCCGATCGTCCCGGTTATGAAAGGAGATGGCTCGGTTCGGATATGCGGAGACTACAAGGTTACAGTCAATTTGGCAGCCCGCTCAGACACTTTCTCCATTCCACGCATTGATGAGTTGTTCACAAAACTTTCTTGGGGGAAACTCTTCACAAAGCTAGACTTGAGCCACACCTACCAGCAGTTGGTTTTGTTGAAAACTTCACGTGAATTTGTCACAATAAACACACATCGGGGATTGTTCAGATACACACGCTTACCATTTGGCGTGTCAACGGCGCCATCTGTGTTCCAACGCACAATGGAAAATTTGCTGGTGGGGATTCCAGGAGTCGTGTTTCACCTTGATGATTTATTAGTAACGGGAAATTCCATTAGCGGCCATCTTTGCAACGTTAAG
This sequence comes from Eptatretus burgeri, assembly GCF_056783735.1. Classification (NCBI taxonomy): domain Eukaryota; kingdom Metazoa; phylum Chordata; class Myxini; order Myxiniformes; family Myxinidae; genus Eptatretus; species Eptatretus burgeri. The sequence goes on along the minus strand of NC_140962.1, from coordinate 102,747,408 downwards.
AGTGTCTTGAAGAAGTTGCAAGATGCGGGATTGCAATTACAACCACATAAATGCGTTTTTCTCGCTGCTGAAGTCACATATCTCGGCGGCCACAAGTTAACCGTGAACGGGATACAGCCGACGGATGAGAAGGTCAGAGCGATCACCGAGGCACCTGAGTCGAGGATGAATGGGGCTTCTGAGGCAGCCATTCAAATGAATGGGGAAAAGGGGAAAAACTCTCTGACTCAAGTCCCAAAAGCCCAAAATAGGAGACTGATTTCCTCCTCCTCCCATACAAGCAAATGTAAAATTGAGACTGACTCAAGCCCCAAAATCCCAAAATAGAAAACTGATTTTCTCCCCACATATTCCCTTCCCTCCCATACAAGCAAATGTAAAATTGAGACTTACTGATTAAAACACTTCTTTCCCTTAATATTTTCATTCCATTCAAAGAGTGAACCAATGAATATTTGTGCATGTTCTACTTTGGAGAATAACTTAATTTTCCGATTACATTCATCTCCATCGAGTATATTCACAAAGATTACTTTGGAACTTAGTTCTTGGTTTAAATGTCTTTGTTGAGCATAAATGAAATGATAAACTTCTCTCAATGCTCTTATTTGACCACCTCCTGAGACACATATCATTTTGAGATTGTAGTAAAAAAAATTTCCATTGTTCAATTGATAACCATCAAAGTTTTCAGTCCATTCAAGGATATTTTTTTTTCTTTACATCCTCCAACTTATTTGTAATTAAATTTATCTGCTTATTTGTTTTATCTACTTTTACCCTGGTTATTTCTTCAATAAGACTTATTTGATATTTCTCACATTCTTTATGTTTTCCATTTAAATACCAAGGCTGATTACATCTCCACTCTTTGGTTTGGTTATTGCTTGATTCTATCATTTATAAATCATTAAAAAGACGGCGGTAGCCTGTTAATATTACCAACCCAATATTTTAACACTTATACTTATAACCACAAGGGAGACTATCGATTCCATTCTCTAAAATATATATTTTATCATCAAAAACTCCTAATGCTTTCTTATTTATCTCTTCTGTATATAGTTTATGTTTATAACTTCTTATTGTATTCATTTTTCTGTACTCTTCCTTCTTTAAGGTAAAACAGTTGTAATAATGTTTAAAGTTTAGTTTCCTTGATTATATTTTTCTTTATTCCCTTTAGCTTATTATCACACCTTTCAATATTATTATTATCAATATACATAAAAGCATAAGACTTTGATCTCAATCCTATAAATTCACTCATGACCTTCCCACCCAATTCATCTTTAAACTCACCAATAACCTTTTTATTCTTTGATGAAAACAACACATCACCTGACTTATAATTACTTGTATCATATATATCAATATTATCAATCATATCCTCATATACATCACTTGTCTTAATTTCTAATACTAGTACGTGCCTGTAAAAAAAAAAAAATAATAATAATAAATAAATAAATAAATAAACCACACAGGCCGTTTCTTCGCTCTCACGTGCCCGTACGTGCGTGACCCGGAAGTTCGATATTATTCGCAATTAATTTTTAATACCCAATTATTCAATTAGCGCCAACGTATTTTACCTTTTCGCAATGTCGTGGCAAGGAAAAACAAAAAGAGAAGAGAAGAGAGAGAAAAAATTTACTTACTGGTTCGGAGCATACCAGCACTCTGATGTTCCCGAAATTTATACACCGTCTAATATGAAAACGATCATAACTTGGGCCATTGTGTTTATCTATAAATGCGCATAAGAAATCGAGAAATTATTAGAATACACGAAGTCATCACTCTCCGGAAGCCCGTACGTTGTAACCTGTAATGGGGAATGCGGCTGAGGATCTCTTCCCCATCGGCCACGCCTACGCAGGAACGTGTCCTGTCATTGGTTTGGTAAATAAATGGCCATAACTTGGGAAGCACTTGTCCGATTAATATCCATCCTTGAAAAGGCACATCCTCAGGTCCCCAGCAATATACCTGACAAGTTTCAATTAGATCGGACCAGAGGTTGTCAAGAAACAGCGGTCACACACACACACAGACACACACACAGAGATTGCTGGAATTATAGATAGATAAAACCATCTGTATACAACCGGGCGAAGTGGCGTGCGCCTGTAATCCGGCTACTCGGAGGCTTGGGTTGGAGGATTGCTTGAGAACAGGAGCTCTGCGCTGGGACGCGCTATGAGAGGGTGTAGGGCAGCCCGGAATCATGGCGAAACCCAATCCTTATCCCTGTGTCATAAGAGGCGACCAGGGTTGCGTCAGGAAGGGCATCCGGTGTAAAACCTGTGCCAAATCAGTATGGGGATCATAACGGATGATCCGCTGTGGCGACCCCTAACGGGAGCAGCCGAAAGACGAACTACAAAAAAACCATCTGTATTCATATATAACAATGACACATTATCCTTATACTTTGATTTTAAATTATTATAGTAATAGTCATACATTAACGACTTTGACAAGTCAAGAATTGATGTTCCTATATAAATAGGTTTATCCATTTCAATACTCCCTTTTTTTCAAATGAATAGCACAAAAGTTCTCTGAAAACACCTCCGCTCGTTCAAATCTTGGTCGATTAATTAACTTTGAAGCCAGTTCCCAAGATGTAGCAAGTCTTTTGTTTTGTCGATTCCTAACATTTTCCATAGTCTTTCCAAATACAACATTATTCATTAATTTATAAAAGTCCTCAAAATCTGTTTTTGCTTCTGTTCTCTTTTCTGTATTAAAATCAATATACTTCTTTAACCAATGACTGTTTAAATTTCAAAATCCGATGAATTTTCCTCACTCTCAACCCAGCAGATAAATATTGTCTCAAGTTCCTTTGATGCAAAACATAACTTTCTTTATCATTTAATGTAGTAAGTGGTTTTTCTGGAGATTTACCTTTTATATTAAATGACTGTTGGTAATCACTTAACCATTCTTTTCTTTGACTTTCTTTTCAGGGCCATAAGGGAGCTCTTTATGTTTGTGATGAAGTTCTTCTAGATATTTTAAATCAACCTCAAAATAATATCCAACTTCAGCTTCATTCTATTCTTTCTGAGAGGAGACAACAATGTCTTGTAAAACTTTTTCATAATGTTTTTCTTTAACCCATTTAAGTTTTCCATAATGTAAACATTGAGACATAGCCCACCCATACAAATTGTTGGCATCATAATACATCAGGTAAGAGTTGCCCTCATTCTTATTACTAGTGCGTGCCCGTACGTGCGTAGCCTTACGTGCAAAAACAAAAACTTTCAAACCACGTGCCCGAAACAACAACCACACAGGCCGTTCCTTCGCTCTCGCGTGCCCGTGCGTGCGTGGCCGTACGTGCAAAAAAAAAATAAATTAGTAAGAAAGACTTTCAAACCACGTGCCAGAAACAACAACCACACAGGCCGTTCCTTCGCTCTTGCGTGCCCGTACGTGCATGGCCATACGTGCGTGGCTGTATGTGCAAAAACAAAAAACAAACAAAAAACAATTTCAAACCGCCTGCCAGAAACAACAACCACACAGGCCATTCCTTCGCTCTTGCGTGCCCGTACCTGCGTGGCCGTACGTGCAAAATAAATGAATAATTCAAACAAATACACAGGCCATTGCTTCGCTCTCGTAAACGATGAATGGATTGGGGCATTGTGTTTATCTATAAGTGCACATAAGAACTCGAGAAATTATAATTAGAATACAGTAAGTCATCACTATCCAGAAGTCCGTACGTTGTAACCCGTAATGGGGAACGCGCTCTAACTTGGTCATAACTTGGGAACCACTTGTCCGATGAATTTCAAACCTTGAAAAGGCAAACAAACAGGGATTGTTGGAATTATAGATTGATAGAAGATAGATACTGTGGGTGCAAAATGCCAAGCAACGTGTCCTGTTATTGCTAACTGAGGATCTCTTCCCCAACGGCCACGCCTATGCAGCAACGTGTCCTGTCATTGGTTTGGTAAATAAATGGCCATAACTTGGGAACCACTTGTCCGATTAATATCAAACCTTGAAAAGGCACATACTCAGGTCCCCAGCAATATACCTGGGAAGTTTCAATTAGATCGAGTCAGTGGTTGTCGAGAAACAGCGGTCACAGACAGACAGACAGACAAGCCGGTAGGTGACATGGGTGGTCGCTATATAATTGCATACTAGTCATACAGTTTTTGACGGATCGGGCTGAAAATTTTTGACAAATAGGTTGATTATAGTGCACATAAAAGTGCTGAAGCCGATTTTTGATTTTCGAAAAAAAATATATATATATAAATATTTTTTGGATTTTTTCAAAATTTTCAAAGTCCCGTTGCTTGGCAACGGTGACGTCCATAGCAACGGTGCTCAAAAGCATACAACTAGATCCTGGAATGAAACTACCAGTCAAGTTTCATCAAAATCGGTTGACTCCTCTGGCCTCCAGAGCTGTCCATTACATACATACAGACAGACGGAAAAGCTGAGAATAACAGAAGTCTAGCGACCACCCGACGGACAGACAGACACACAGAAATTGCTGGAATTATAGATAGATAAGGCTGTTTTGGACTCCTGATTTTCTGAACTTATTTGTTTTTTGAACCTGATTCTGGGTTCCTGGAACCAAGAACCTGAAATTCCAGAACAGCGAAGTGGAAGTAGAATGGAAAGTTGGATACAGCTTGTGGAAGCCACAAAAGTGAAAGTTAGTTCAATACCTAAATGCTGAAATTAATTCCAGTGTTTAGTGAAGCCTGAAATCCTGAAATTGGGCTTGAAAAGCCTGAAATTAGGAACTTCCACCAAAGTGAAAGTGAATTGAAAGTTAGATCCAGCTGGTGGAAGCTTTAAATTGCCACAAAATTGGTAGCTATAGAAACACATAAACACAAAAGTTGGATTCCAGTGTTGAATAAAAAAATGAAATTTCCATTAAAGTGGAAGATTTTGAGGAAGCCTGACCATAAAAACCGATCTCTTCCGTCAAAATTCACCAAATCAAATCGGATTTTTTACATGTTGCACTTATGGACATTGCGCACAGCTTCTAGGAAATGAAATTGCGAGAAAAAAAAAATCGAGAAAAAAAATAAACAAAAAGTTTAAGTGGGCGTGGCTCCGCCCACAAGGGGCGTGGGACGCCCCTCAAACAAAAAGATACAACGAGACCATGATATCTAGCTTGTGTCCAAGTTTCATCAAGATTGCATCAAACGTCACGGAGCTATGCTCTGGAGAGAGTCACAGACAGACAGACAGACAGACAGACACACAACGAAAATAGTGGTCACAGCTGGCGCCCGCGAACCAATAACAAGGGAGGAGGAGAGAGAGGTGATGGGAAGATGGAAAGAAGGAATTGGGACTGGAGGGAGATGATATCTCCACTTGGGAGGACAGTGCTTTGGGGGGGGGGGCGGTGCTCGTGGGGAGGGGGAGGTGCTCGGGGGGGGGGGAGGTGCTCGGGGGAGCTTGATTGGTTTAAAAAAACATTTGATTTGTCGGGGGGGTGCTCGTGGGGGAGGGAGGTGCTCGGGGGGGGGGGAGAGGTACTCGGGGGGAGCTTGATTGGTTTAAAAAAAACATTTGATTGGTCGTGGGGGTTCCTGTGTCTGAGGACATAATAAATATTATGTCTGTGGACATTTCTATCTTTCACTCAACCATCAACTTTCAGGAACAAAATCTTCATTTTGACCGATTTTACGGTGGAAACATCGCACCATAATTAACAATAAAATGTCATCTGCCTCGTGTGAGGATCGAACTCACGACCTTCAGATTATGAGACTGACGCGCTGCCTACTGCGCTAACGAGGCATATGTTGACTTCCACCAAGAAACATGTTTAAAACTCTTACTCTGATGTTTACATGATATTAATGAACACTTTTCGAAGCATTTCGTCATTGGTTGTCAAGAATAAATTAATTTGCGAAATACTGAAAGGAAATGAGAAGAAGCACGTTTATATCGGGGTCACGTGACGGTGTTGCGGCCGCGGCCCTCATTTCCATCGTCATGTCCGCAAGAAGCGACTGTTTTGAGGAGCTTCGAACTTACTTCCCGCCAACATCATGAGTTTCGCGTCCATAACTGATGCTCTCAAGATTCTGGTTTCTCCTGCGGGTAAGTTTCTTCAGATGAAGGAGTTTTGAACCTTTATTCATATTTTATTCAGTAAACGAGGGCGATCCGTGGAAACATTTTGGCTTGTTTGCTGTTTGCAGTAATTGAGATTAATTTTTTTTTTTAATAATTATTATTATTGTTTTTACGACACATGCGGGAGGGATTGCAATGTATTGTTTTCATAGTAACGTACTGTGTTGTTTTAAATCGCTGTAGCCAAAAGTCTGTACAGTACAGTACTGTGAATCAAATCGATATTGTCATGGTAACTCGAGACGAGACTATTACTGTACTTTGCCATGATTCGGACTTGGAAGCGATTAAAATAAATAAATAAATAAATAAATAAATAAATAATATTTCTCCTGGATTTGTCACAGCACGGCGGACTTCCGTTTGAAGAGTCCTTTTCAAGCCGGTGAGCTATCCTTGTCCAATTTAATCATGTCTTCAATCAATCGATCGAGTCTGTCATACTCTCCACAGATAAAGTATTTTAATCCCGATTATTAAATTATCATTTTAAAATCGGACATGGCATTTGTGGAAAGTGCCAACCGAGCTAAACCTTATTTTGATGTGCACCCCAACACGAACGTGGCATCTTTTCACTGCTTCTCCTTGAATCCCACTCTTTACAACATTGCAATATTTATAAATACTACTGCGTGCCCGTACGTGCAAAAAATTTTTAAAAAATGAGGAATTGTGACGTCATAGCACCGTGTCCTGTCATTGGTTAATAAATAAATGGCCTTAACTTGGGAACCACTTGTCCGGTTAATATCAAACCTTGAAAAGGCACATCCTCAGGTCCCCAGCAAGATACCTGGCAAGTTTCAATTAGATCGGACCAGTGGTTGTCGAGAAACAGCGGTCACAGACACACACACATAGATTGCTGGAATTATAGATAGATGAATAATTCTCTTCCCTATTAATTGTTATTCCATGATGGAATTCTTCCCAAAACCAAAAACCCTCGAGTCCAAACCGGTGGTGGACTTTTCTTGAAGGTATGAGTGTTAGAAAATGAAATGTATCAATTACACTCTGAGATCGAAGTTTAACCGAGATTCACCCTTTTATCCCTTTCATCACGTTGTGTATAATTCGAGTTGTTTGTTCAGGTGGATGGAGGTTATGTTTTCACCCCTCTGTGAAACGCACACATACCTGTATTTTGATCTTCAGTGTATGTGCGCGTTTTATTGAATACATGCTGTTTGCCACACTCTGCACACCAGAGGGTAACATAAGAGGGATATAGCCGCAGGTTTGATCAGACACACACACAAACATATAAGAATCTCTCTTACTCTTACTTTGACTGTTTCAATGATATAAATGTTTCGTAGCTTCTCGATCGTGCAGAAAGCTGAAATTTTGCATACTACTGCAAGTCAAAGCCAATGTCTTGGGAAAAGAAAATCACAAAACCTTTGGAAACTCTGTGAACGAAAATATCCACGAATAAGAGTCTTCCGGTGCAGGCTCTGTTTGCTCATTGCTGGGAGACGATAGAGTTGACAATGGAACTGGTTGCTCTGCAACGGTAACAAACACCGCTTATGCCCTTTATTTATTTATTTATTTTATTTTTTTATAACTTTTGCCCTGTTTACATTAAAAAAAATATTACAGCTGTAAACTGTTAAAACAAGGAGCTCATTCTAATCACGAATTGTTGATTTACTTGAGTTATTTAGCTGTTTGTAGAATGCACGCACAATGGGCTTTTAAAACAGTCCAAGGAGACCTCCTCACTTTATACATTAGAAAGTAAGCAATTACAAGTGATTCCTCTACTGATGTCCCTGATCTATGATGTGTTTAAGTATTGATATGTTTTAAATATTGATATTTACTAAGTAGTTGAAATTAGCAATTTGTTAATCACCAAGTAATCGTAGTCATGAGAGCACACTTTAAATATTGCATATTTAATTGTTACATTTTGCGTCACGTGATTTGCCTTTTTATTTTATTTTATTATTATTTTTTGTCAATGTTGAAGTTATTTTTGAATTTGCAACATTTTTAATTTGTCTTTTGGCTTGCATATCATTGTAACCTCGTGCTCTTGAATATAAATCTCTCTCAATCTGCCTCATCAAATATATAAAGCTTATCTATCTATAATTCCAGCTGTGTGTGTGTGTGTGTGTGTGTGTGTGTGTGTGTGTGTCTGCGACCGCCGTTTCTCGACAACCCCTCATCCGATCCAATTGAAACTTGCCAGGAATATTGCTGGGGACCTGAGTATGTGCCATTTCAAGGTTTGATATTAATCGGACAAATGGTTCCCAAGTTACGGCCATTTATTTATCAACCAATGACAGGACACGGTGCTATGACGTCATGATTGACGTCACAAATCATTTTTTTTTTTGCACGATTGACATCGCAACTGTTCTTCGTTTGATATGACGTCACAATTACGTACGGGCACGCATGTACGGGCACTGTGTGTCTGCGTCTGCGTTTTTTTTTTTTTTTTTTTTTTTTTTTTTTTTGCACGATTGACGTCACAATTATTCTTCTTCGTTTGATATGACGTCACAATTGACACTGGGGACCTGAGTATGTGCCTCCACATCGGATCACTCTCAAGGTGGGTATGGAAATGGCCTGTGTGGTTGTTTTACGCACGTACGAGCACACACCTACAGGCATGCAAGAGCGAAGGAACGGCCTGTGTGGTTGTTGTTTCTGGCACGCGGTTTGAAAGTTTTTTTTATTATTTATTTATTTATTTTTGCACGTATGGCCACGCATGTATGGGCACGCACTAGTATTTATAATGTCTGCATGCAGGAAGCACACAAGTAGTTGCTTGCAGTCTGCAAACCTGCCCCACTGGTTTGTATATACACACACACACACACATACACATACACACACACACACACATACACACACACACACATACACACACACACACATACACACATACACACATACACACATACACACATACACACATACACACATACACACATACACACATACACACATACACGAGGTGTGTTCAAAAAGTATACAACCTTAATTTTTTGTGCGTAAACAAATGAAGCCAGAGAGGCATGGTTTGGTACACGTATGTAGGCGATCCTAATCCGTATGCGTGAATATTTTCCTGCCTGCAGAAGTTGTCAGTCACCGACAGACCGCTGATGAGTTAGGAAGTGTAAGTGAGGCCATCGGATTTTCGTTTTTGACCATTAGTTTTGCCTTGACCTTCATATGTCGGATTTCACCAACGGATTTTCGTTTTGCCTTGACCTTCATATGTTTTTTATTTTTTTGGTCTGTAATCACGTATAAATCACTCTGCAGAGCACAGTTATCATTGGAAATTTTTGTAACTTCGCATATCAGAGGCCTATAGAGGTCCCTTTCAGCGCATAAAATTTTGAAGGTCAAGGTCACTTTGTCGCAAATCAGGGGAGTCGACGAAACTCTTATTTTTTGAGTAATTTTGATCGGATCGTCTTCAAACGTCATGGGAATATAGTTCATGGTCTGGCGCTCAGCTGATTAATTTTTGGTGGCGATTGGCCTTGACCTTCATGGTTAGTGCCTCAGGTCAAACATATTTGACCCCAAGGTCAAATTTTCAAGTTTTAGGAACCATATCATGCAGTACCTCAAATTGAACACCTCAATGAGTGCTTTCTCGATATGTCAAGCTTGAGACATTATGACGTCATTTGGTGACGTTATGAGGCAAAAGCATATTTTTCATGGTTACTCTGTAGAACGATTCTCATCGGAATCTCTCATAGGCAGATATTCCTCAAGGAGTCGCTCCTGGTGGATAGCAGCTCTGTTCACCTCAGTGTGACCTTAAAGAAGTCACACGTGGTCACCTTTTGGCAAGATACGGGTCACCCTGCAGGTGACATTGGTTTATTCATTTGTTTGTTTGTTTGTTTGTTTGTCTGTGCCACGATTTTCTTCAAGGTCCTTCGACAGATCTCAATGAAACGTTGGGACATGAGAGAGAAACATAAAAGCAAGCGCAAGTTCGAAGTTGAAGAATCTAGGTCAAAGGTCAAGGTCAAGGTCACCCAAAACATCAAAAACACACTTTTGAGCGTAACTTCCTTCATAATTGAGCTATCGTCATGCAACCAACACCAAATTGTTCCTTGACGAAATACATTTCAGAAATGTCGTCTCAGATTTAGGTGATGTCATAGCAAGTGCGTCAAAATGACGTCACAAGATGACGTAAATTTTCAACTTTCGACCTCATTAATTTTGATCATAATATTGTATAGAACTTACCTCATGGACCTCAACACAAAATTTGACGTCAATCGGACCGATGGTTGTGACGTCATGGACGTTTAAAAATTATGTTTTTTAATTATGGTCAGAATGACCTAATATATCATTCTCGAATATCTTTGTTGTTTAGAAAGCAACAGATCGCAACTGTATGTATTGTTATAAGTGTCCAAATGTCTCAGCATTCATATACAATTTTTGTCAACAATCCTCAAGGTCAAGGTCAATGTTACACCCAAGGTCAAAACATACTTTTAGCCATAACTTCCGATCTAATGAAGCTATTGACATGAAACCAACGTTAAAATGTTCCGTGAAAGAAGAGCTTTCAGAATGGTTGTCGCCGAATGGACCTGACGTCATTTATTTATTTGTTTGTTATTCGCATAACTTAAAAAGTATGAAACCGAATTGCATGAAATTTGGTGGGATGATTGGTTATTAGCCAAGGACCATTTGATTAGATTTTGGGAGCAATCGAGTCCAAGGTCAAGGTCATGAAAAGGTTAAAATCGTCTTTTTACCATATCGCGGTCAATTTTTATCCAATTTGCATGAAACTAATGCCAAAATGTTCAGAATTTAATTCCCAATCTTGTGATATGCAACTTGACACAATGACGTAATTGCCCTTACTCGCGGTTGGTGGTCAAAGGTCAGGGGGTCACGACCTTGCAGATGTGTGTATTTTTATCATAACGCAGTCAATTCTTATCCGATTCGTATGAAATCAGCACCAAAATGCTCCTTGTTCTGTTCCCCACACTCGTATGCCAAGAACAAAACAGTAGCGGCGGCGAAGGTATATGCTCTCTACAAGTGCCCGTTCTAGTTTAGCTTTTATCTTTTCAACAATTTGGATCTTTTCAGTGTTCATCATAAATTTTTCTTGGACTCTCATCACGAAGGTCGGGCACCATATTTAGACGTCGATCGGACGCACTGTCAATGATCTCATCAATTCGGCATCTGCTCCCTCAGCCCTCAGCTGAGTGTTTTCATTTGTTTGTTTGTTTGTGAACAGTATTACGGAAAAACTCCTCGACAGATTTCGACGAAACTTGGTCGGGGGGTTAGGTATGGTCCAAGGATCATGCCATTAAATTTTGGACTTGGTCCCCCCCCCAAAAAAAAAATTGTTAGAGAAATTTTTTTTTTGTATTTCTACATGTTTTAAGTGATTTCCAATCCCCCCCCCCCAAAAAAATTACCGCCCAAAAAAAAATTGTTAGAGAAATTTTTTTTTTTTTGCATTTCTACATATTTTAAGTGATTTCCAACCCCCCCAAAAAAGTTTGAGAAAAAAATTTTTTTTAAGTGATTTCCAACCCCCCAAAAAATTATCCCCCCCCCCCAAAAGGGGAATTTTTATTTGCATTTCTACATGTCTTAAGTGATTTCCAACCCCCCCAAAAAATTGTTAGAGAAAAAAAATTTTTGCAACTTTTTTTTCAACAAAATTTCGATTTTTTTTTTTTTTTTTTTTTTTTTTTTTTTTTTTTTGCATTTTTACATGTTTTACGTGATTTCCAACTCCCCCCCCCCCCCAAAAAAAAAATGGAGAAAAGAACTATAACTCTGTCAGCACTGTTGACATATTTAATGAATAAGATATAAGGTTCACTTGAGTGACCCAGCAGTATTGGCGGCGGAGGTTTTGCACTCTCCCGGCACTCTAGTTTGTTTGTTTGTTTGTTTGTGAACAGTATTACGGAAAAACTCCTCGACGGATTTCGATGAAACTTGCTGGGGGGGTTAGGTATGGTCCAAGGATCATGCCATTAAATTTTGGACTTGGTCCCCCCCCCCAAAAAAAAAATTGTCAGAGAAAAAAAAATGTTTTTTTTTTTTTGCATTTCTACATGTTTTAAGTGATTTCCAATCCCCCCCAAAAAAATTACCCCCCAAAAAAAGTTTGAGAAAAAAATTTTTTTTACATGTTTTAAGTGATTTCCAACCCCCCCAAAAAAATTGTTAGAGAAAAAAAATTTTTGCAACTTTTTTTTTCAACAAAATTTCGATTTATTTTTTTTTATTTTTAATTTTTATTTCTTTTGCATTTTTACATGTTTTAAGTGATTTCCAACTCCCCCGCCCCCAAAAAATGGAGAAAAGAACTATAACTCTGTCAGCACTGTTGACATATTTAATGAATAAGATATAAGGTTCACTTGAGTGACCCAGCAGTATTGGTGGCGGAGGTTTTGCACTCTACCGAGTGCTCCCCCTCTAGTTTTACATGATTTAAGCCTTGTAGCGGAGGTGCCACACGCACATGGATATATGTGACACAGCACAAAACTGACAAACGAGGTAAACACAGCCGTCGAGCTTGAGGGAAAGGTCGTCACTCCCCAAGGTACTTTGGTTAGCAGCAACATCACAACAATGGTACCTGTTTACTCACCGCACTCAGCAGAGCAATTTCCTAAGGAGGAATTTCCTCCTTCCTTTGGGCGGTGATGCACATCATTATCTTTCCAATTGCAAACGTCCTTTAAATAAATCGCCAAGCCTGCCATCTTCACAGGAAGCACTCCTGCAAGGTTCTACGCCCACACATTGGCAGCGATGGTCAAGGGTTTGGGTAGAAAATATCCGTCTACAGTTATTCGGGCCTTGCACCGGTCCACATCATTAAGGAGTGCAGCATGGGCAGCTTTTTTATTACCTCTTCCACCGAAGGTGAAGGATGTTATGTTTTCACCCCTTTTGGGTGGTCGCTGGACTACCGTTATTCTCAGGTTTTCCATCTGTCTGTATGTATGTAATGGACAGCTCTGGAGGCCAGAGGAGTCAGCCGATTTTGATTAAACTTGACTGGTAGGTTCATACCAGGATCTAGTTGTATGCCTTTGAGCACCGTTGCTATGGACGCTACCGTTGCTGAGCAACAGGACTTTGAAATTTTTGAAAAAATCCGAAAAATATATCTAAATATTTTTCGAAAATCAAAAATCTGCTTCCGCGCTTTTATGCGCACTATAATCAACCTCTTTGTCAAAAATTTTCAGCCCAATCCGTCAAAAACTGTATGACGAGTATGCAATTATATAGCGACCACCCATGTCGCCTACCGGCTTGTTGGGTCGCCGAAATAGGTGACCATTATTGTCAGTAATTCTGTCTGTTTGTTTGGATGTTTGTTCGTTTGTCATCAGCATAATTGGAAATAAACGTGGATGGATTTTGACCAAACTCGGGTTGTAGGTACATCTTATGACCTAGTGCCTTGGAAATTGTGATGGTTGCGAGGGACGCTTTGGTTCCCTAGCAACAACCGAAAAACCTTCTCAATCGGTACCGTTCACGCGAAATCAATTCTGAAAGCCATTATCCCACGTAGGGTTATGAAATTTTGCACGAATGATCTACAGGTGATGCTCTATCAAATATATTCCGGTTTTTGTGATCTATGGAATACTTTACCCGCAGCACCCGCTACAATTAGGGTATGTGCGAAAATTGGCGAAAATTGGATAAGCCTTTTATGAGGCGAAGGCACGTTGTTTTAGGACAACAGCCTCACCACAAGCTTAAGTGTACCAGGGGTGGGAGGAAGGGTAGGACAACTGAAGATGAGATGGGATAAATCTGTGTATGAGAGATAGCAAGTTTTGTTGAAAAAATTTCTTGGAGGAGTTTATGTCGGTGAGAGTGGAGATGAGAGATCAGTCTAAAAGTTTGATGGCTGCTTGAAGACCCTGCCAGTCGGCCTGAGTGAAATGCCCGACTCGTCGGTGTTGAGGTTGTTCCCTCATAACAACCAGAGAGATGACCGCTTTGACAAACGTATAGTCAGATGAGACGAATGGAGCAGAAGAACAGCAGACATTTTTTGGGAAATTGGTCAAAATCAAATCCAGAAGAGATGGAGTTCTGTTGGCCGAGATCCGGGTCGGGAAGTTGACAGATTGTGTCAGCCCCAATGAGTCGCACAAGTCCTTTGCTGAAGTGCCATGGCAGGTGAGAGAGGTACCCACACCCAGCCAACTGGCATGATTGCAATTGAAGTCACTGCATATGAGGAAGAGAGAGAGTTGGGATAAGTGCATATAATTTGGTTCATGTTTTTGGTGAGCAAGATGTAAATGGAGTCATCACTGTTTGTTTAGCGGATGGTACAACACACATAGAAACAAGAGGTGCGGAGGGGAAGCCGGAGCCAGAGGTATTTTTTGGGGTGTCGAGGAGTGAGGGCAGTGCATGAAAAGTGAAGAATATATTATATATGTATATTTTTTAATATATATATATATATATATATATATATATATATGTATGTATGTATGTATGTATGTATGTGTATATCTTCTTCTTTCGGCTGCTCCCGTTGGGGGTCGCCACAGCGGATCATCCGTATGATCCGCATAGTGATTTGGCACATGTTTTATGCCGGATGCCCTTCCTGACGCAACCCTGGTCGCCTCTTACGACACAGGGATATGGTACACCTATTTTAACCGGGGTATACACTGGCCCAGTACACTGGTACTCACTTCACCGACCTCGGAAGGATGACAGGCTGAGTCAACCCCCTGGTGTATTACTTCAGTGGCTCAACGGGGCGTGAACTCAGGACCTTTTGAATCCCAAGCCGCTGCCCTCACCACTGCGCCAACACCAGGTATATATATATATATATATATATATATATATATATATATATATATATATATATATATATATATATATATATATATATATATATATATATATATATATATATATATATATTTCTTCTTCTTTCGGCTGCTCCCGTTAGGGGTCGCCACAGCGGATCATCCGTATGATCCGCATAGTGATTTGGCACATGTTTTACACCGGATGCCCTTCCTGACGCAATCCTGGTCGCCTATTATGACACAGGGATTATATATATATATATATATATATATATATATATATATATATATATATATATATATATATATATATATATATATATATATACACACACAGTCATGTGCCACTTAACGATGGGGTTACGTTCTGAGAAACGCGTCGTTAAGCGACGTCGTCGTTGTGTGAACATCATTTTTTTTTCGTTTTCGAACATCGTACTTACACAAACCTAGACACCTTGGCTATATGGTATAGCCTATTGCTCCTCGGATACAAATCTGTACAGCATGTTACTGTACTGAATACTGTGGGCAATTGTAACACACATCCAAGAGAGACGGAAGACACATTAGATTTACCTTTGTGCTGTTCATGACAGCCATCGGTGTTATTAGCAGCAGCTTACAATCTCCTCTCTCATCGATTATAGAAAGGTGAATAATTAGCATTTGGATTTTATAAATACGTAATCATTGCATCGATGTTATAATTTACAAATGAAGAAACGAGCTCCTGTCAATTGTGATATATATTTTCGGAACAGGGCGATTGTTTTAACAACATTAAAAGCTTCACTAAAATTAAATGTGTTTTAATGTCGACTAAGAACAACGATTTATTCGTGGAATTCTTCAATTCAAAGGTAATTTACTTGCTGGAAGGTAAACGTGGAAACATTGGTTCAGTTTGAAAGCCGATTTCCTTGAATCCCGATTTAGCACGACCCTGCTTTTTCGCGATGACATTTTATGGACTTCAACGATCGCATTAAAACAGGGCCACACTGTCGTTTATTATCATTATGAAGTATTATGTACTGTACAGCGTACATAATTGTATGTGCTATTTTTATACGAGGCTACATCTCTCGGCGATAGGAAATTTTCAGTTACATTTTTTTTTCATTTTTTTTTTTTCAAAGCTGGCAGATCCGTCGTATATGCGATCCGTCGTTGCTCGGAACGTCGTTAAGCGGAGCATGACTGTGTGTGTATATATGTATATATGTATATATATATATATATATATATATACACACACACACACACACACACACACACACACACACACACACACACACACACACACACACACACACACACACACACACACACACACATCTTCTTCTTTCGGCTGCTCCCGTTAGGGGTCACCACAGCGGATCATCCGTATGATCCGCATAGTGATTTGGCACATGTTTTACGCCGGATGCCATTCCTGACGCAACCCTCGTCGCCTCTTGACACAGGGATATGGTACACCTATTTTAACTGGGGTATACACCGGCCCAGTATACTGGTACTCATTTCGCCGACCTCGGAAGGATGACAGGCTGAGTCAACCCCCTGGTGTATTTATTCAGTGGCCCAACGGGGCTTGAACTCAGGACCTTTTGGATCCCAAGCCGTTGCCCTAACCACTGCGCCAACACCAGGCTTCATATATATATACATATACATATACATATACATATATACATACATTGTTCGTCTTTCGGCTGCTCCCTGTTAGGGGTCGCCACAGCGGATCATCCGCATACTGATTTGGCACAGGTTTTACGCCGGATGCCCTTCCTGACGCAACCCTGGTCGCCTCTTACGACACAGGGATATGGATTGGGTTTCGCCATGATTCCGGGCTGCCCTACACCCTCTCATAGCACGGCCCAGTGCAGAGCTCCCGTCCTCAAGCGATCCTCCAACCCAAGCCTCCGAGTAGCCGGATTACAGGCGCACGCCACTACGCCCGGTTATATATATGTATATATATATATATATATATATATATATATATATATATATATATATATATATATATATATATATATATATATATATATATATATATATATATATATATATATATATATATACACATACACATACACATACACATACACATACACACACTATCGAGGCTTGTATGAGAGCTATCACACAAACGCACAGCAAGGGGAGAGGTGACAAGTGTGGTGGGAGATGGAAGGCAAAAAATTCTGGGGAACAGAGACATGAAGTGATCTGTGGAAAGGAGAGGGATGGGGAGGGGGGACACAGGGTAAACAAGATGGACACTGCAGCGAATTTGAAGGAGGTGGGTTTGGGGTGCATTAGCGAGGGTAGAAAAGATCATGGTTTTGGATGTGGGAAGATAAGAGATGGTGTTGAACAGCTGTTTTGAAGACCTGGAGGGAAGATTTATCCTTCCGAGGTCGCCAAAATGAGTGCCAGCTTGCTGCTATCCTGTGTCGGAGTGGCGACCTGTCCAGGATTGTGACTAATAGCCAATGAGACTGCTTTGGCAGCACCAACGCTCTGCAGAGTATGGTCCCAAGGGATGGATGGATGGAGGGTCGAGTAGGATTGACAAAAGTGTCGTAGTTTGTTCCAAAGGCGGGAAAAAAAAGAGGAATGAAAGTTTTTGATTGAGAGCAACTTCGCCACCAGGACGAGGCTCAGGTCTCTCACACTGGATAAGGCAGTGACCAGGGAGAGAAACTAAGGAGTCAGAGACATCTTGAAAGAGGAAAGTTTCTGTTAAGCAGACTATGTCTGGTTTGTCAGTGGCAACCTGTATGGAGAGATCAGTTGGGTTAGAGCGAAGGCCATGGATGTTTGAGGTCCACACTGTTAAGGAAGAGGGAGGGGAGGTGGCTTTGTGTGTGGGGGAGGGGGAGTAGAAGTGGAGGTTGTGAGAGTTGTTGACAGCTCGGGGATAGGGTTGAATGGGGAGGACAAAGGGCTAGGTGGTAGGGAGATGAGTTGCAGGCGGAGTAACGAGAGGGAGCAAAGGGAAGTTGGAGATTGAAGGAGGTGGAAGAATGAGATGGAAGAGAGATTGTGGGGAAGGGGGAGTGAGAGGAGGGATTTTAAGGGGAGTGGTGGGGGGGAGCGGGTGGTGAGGGGGAAGAATTGAGGGAGAAAGGTTTGGGGATGTTTGAGCTGAGAGTTCTCAAACTCTCTCTTTCTCTCAGGTACTTTTACAAGTATTTTTGACTTATTTTGGAAGTTTTGTGAGCCATTTTACCGAACAATCCTTATCTCGCATGCGTGATGTATTTTAGCAGTAGTTTGATATGTGCATAGAGCATTCTGGGGCGGATTTCATCATTTCAAGAGCATCATATTGAGTAGAAAGCTGTTCAGGGTTAATTTTCATCATTGGAAACATTCACAACACCCCTCCCCTTGGGTGCCCCTAAGAGGTTATGAAGCAATTATTATTAACCCAACAGGTATTGTCAGTTGTTTTTTTTTTTACTTGCTGAGTACTTATCCTGGAAGGTATATCATTAATTGATGTGGAATTGAGATCAATTTTGATTAAATGAAATAAAAATATGTGATGATGGTATAAATGTCTTGTTTTTAACCTCCATTAAGCCGCTGTCACACCTTGACGTTTTTGCCAGCGTATGGCAAGGTATCAACATGTATGTAAAACGCTGGCGTACGCTGAACTATTGATGTTTTTTTTCCAGTTTTTGACGTATTCATAACGTATTAGTAACATACACAGAACGTTTCAATCACAAATAGATAACTTATACCAACGAATGCTGAGCGTGTTGTCGGCGTTCACAACCTATGCCCAACGATAGTCTAACTTATGCATAGCGCGGCAGCGTATTGCCGACGATCACGTGGCATAGCCTATTAAAAGGCTGCGGCTCGACGATTCAAATCATAACCACACTAGACATCGAAGTGTCAAGCCGCTGTCACACCTTGACGATTTAGCCAGCATATGCGGAAGGATGAAAAATTTGTCTAAAACTCTGGCACACGTCGAACACGTTATGGGTAAGTTTTGTATACGTTAAGAGCACGCTGGCATACGTCGTAGGCACGCTACGCGATTGTTGACACACGTCGACATACGTTACTTGTAAGTTACTCATAAGTCGAAACACGTCGAGGTAATGGTTAGCGTCAGTGTTCCAGACTCCCTGGTTTTTGTTTTGTTTGTTTTTTTCTTCGGTATGGCGGTGATGTTGACACTTTGATTTCTAGTGCGGTTGTGATTTAAATCGTTGAGCGGCAGCCTGTTAATTATATTATATTATAACCGCACTAGAAATCGAAGTGTCAACATCACCGTCATACCGAAGAAAAAACCAGGGAGTCTGGAACACTGACGCTAACCATTACCTTGACGCGTTTCGACTTATGAGTAACTTACAAGTAACATGTGTCAACGATCGCGTAACGTGCCTACAACACGTTACTCATAGGTTAGAAATGTTCCGGGTATGCTAAACATTACCTCGACGTGTTTCGACTTATGAGTAACTTACAAGTAACGTGCCTGCAACTTATGGCCAGCATTAGGCCAAAAAAAAAAAGTTGCATTGGCGTAACCCGCCCGACCCTAAAAATTCCGCCGACCCTACGTTTTTTTTTTTTTGTTTTTTTGCTATCGATTTCAAGTATCTTGTTGATTGCGATCGCGATCGCAAAAACCCGGAAGTGTTTCGGACAGAACCCGCCGACAAAAAGGGTGGTACTCGAGCCGGGGGAGATTTTGGGAGGGATTTATTAGGATTTATTAAATTTTTGGATTTATTATCCAAAAATTTTGAGATTTATTAGGAAAAAAAAAAAAAAAAAAAAAGATCCCGACCGACCTACCATATTTTTCAGTGACCCGTTACGCCAATGCAACATTTTTTTTTTTTTGGCCTTATGCGGAACGTGTGAGTCATACGCTGGCATACCTCGAAAAATTTCAAGCATGGAAAATTTGTCTAACAGCTCGGCGTACTACGACGTATGCCAGCGTGCTCTTAACGTATACAAAACTTACCCATACGTATTCGACGTGTGCCAGCGTTTTAGACAAATTTTTCACACGTCGGCATACGCTGGCTAAATCGTCAAGGTGTGACAGCGCCTTTAACGAAGGCAGATGCAGGTTATTTTTTCACCCCTGTCTGTTTGTCTCTCTGTGAGCAGGATATCTCAAAAAGTTAAGGATGGATTTGGTGGGCAGTTTGGGTGTATTACAAATTCGAATTCATTCAATTTTAGTGGAAGATCTGGATCCGGATCGGATACTGGAATTTCTCAAGTGATTCTTTACCATTGTGAGGTCAGGCGAAAAACGATCCACTAGTACTGTACGGCACGATATCTCAAAAAGATTATTTTTTTATTTTATTTTATTTTTTAATACATAGTCGAGGCTTGTGAAAGAGCTGGTAAACTGAACGGGTCAGGTCGTGACAGACAAAAACAGGACGCAAAACACTCATGCATGGGGTGGACAAGATGGATACAGGAGGAAAAACTGGAAAATTGGAAGGAATGATTCGGGTGTGGTTAACGAGGGTACAAAATGTCATGGTTTTGGATTGGGGACGATCTGAGATTGTTCTGTTCTTGCATATGGCAGCTTGGCTGTTGGGGTAGCTATCATTTCTTTGAAGTGTGGCTGTGTCGCTGATGCTACGCCTCTCTACCAGTACACTGATACACATTTCACCAACCTTGGAAGGATGATGGGCTGAGTCAACCCCACCTGGTATTACTTCAACAGCCAACTGGGCTCGAACTCAAGACCCAAGGACCCTGACATCCTAAGCCAGCCACCCTAACCACTCCGCCAACACCAGGCTTATCTGAGATTGTGGTTAAGAGTTGTCTTGAACACCTGGAGGGAAGAATGAGATTGAAGAGGATGTGGAGAAAGTTGATTCCACAGGTGGGGAAATACAGGAACAAATGAGTGGAGATGAACAGTGATCCTGGATTTTTATAGTTTCATCAGAAATAAGTTTGTGGTCGACTGGGTGAGCCATGCAAAAACGTCGGGTGGAGGGGGGACGACGAAGCACGGAAAGAGCAGAGCAGAGGTTGAAAGACCAGAAAGTAGGTGGTAGAAGAGAGAGAGACCACCAACTTGTCTGCTATGGTGAATTGATAGAACCATAGACTTAGCTTCATCACAGGAGATGTCATAAACCTTAAAAGCCTTGGTTTCCACAGCATCAAGCTGAGCAAGATGTGAGGCAGTTGTACACGGATTTTGACGAAACTTGGTCAGGTTGTGTGTGTGACAAGGACAAATTGATCAGATTCTGGTGCGTATCCAGATCCTAGAAACTGCAAAGTGATATTTCAAAATGTGGATGGGTTTTGACAAAACTTGCTGGATGAGTCAGGTAGGCAGTTCCCAAGTTTGAAGCAAAAAGGGGCTGGGTGCTAGTCTGGTGAAAATGGGAACATTTTGCACAAATGGATCATGGATTTGACAAACGACGAATGCATTTTCATCTTCAGGGTGTTTCAAAAAAAAAAAAGGTGGACTATTTAAACGTTTTATTGTCGAAAAATTACAAAAGGTAGCAAGTTCAGTGATGCATTGATGGAAAGCATCAGGTGCGTGGGAAGGTATTTTGAGTCGGGTGCTGAGGTGCTGTCAATTTTAGCGATGGTGTTAGAGTCGTCATGAACCCCAAATCCCGTAGCAATATCTCCATGTTTGTGATCACTAAAAACTAACAAACACATTTTTTAAACTTATATTTTCTTCCCCAAAACAAAATTATTTATTATATCGTTTTAATATAAAAAAATGACTTTTTGCAGGCAGGAGGTGCTGTGTTCCTCCTGTCCACAGCTAGGGGGTGCTGCAGTGCCCTCAGCACCCCCTTCCCGCATGCCTGGAAAGCATACACCATGCCATTTTCCTATCACTCATTATACTACTTGTAATTGACATTTTCAACGTGTGCTCCGCCTTTGTTCAAGCAAGCTTTGATCTTGATTCCAAAATTCTCCACAAAGCATCTGCGAGTGGATGGAGTGGTAGTCTGACGGTAGTCCTCCACCTCCTGCTTCAGGCCAGCCAGGGTTTGAGGTTTGTTGGTTAAGCTTGACCTTGGGCAGCACCCCAAAATATAAAAATCCAATGGATTCAAATTGGGGTTGTGGAGCGGCCTCTCATGCACTGTGGGCCGTTTTTTTTTATATATTTTTATTTTTTTTGTATACCTTGTCGAGGCTCGTGTGATAGCTCACACACAACGCACAGCAAGGGGGGCATGAGACAAGAGGGGCGGGAGTGGGAAGGACAAAACAGTGGGGAACAGAGATATTAGATCTGTGGAAGTGAGAGGGATGGGGTGGGGAACATGGGGAATACAAGATGGACATTACAGGGACTTTCATTTTGGAAAGCAGGGAATTTTGAGGTGGGTTGGGGTGGATTAACGGGTGTAGAAAAGCTCATGGTTTTGAATGGGTGAAGATATAAGAGGTGGTGGTGAACAGCTGTTTTCAAGACCTGGAGGGAAGAGTGGGATTGAATAGAGTGAGTGAGTTTATTCCAAAGGTGGGGGAAAAAGAGGAATGAAAGAGTGAAGTTGAGCAGTGATTCGTGACTTTGGTAGTTTTACCAGAAGGGGGTTGTTGGCAGATCTTGAGCGCCCTGTGGAGATGTGGTGGGGACAAATCGCAGAGAGAGCAGGGGGGGCTAGGCTGGAGAGGAGACGATATAAGACAGACCACCAACTAGCCTGCGGTGAGAGAGTGAGAGCCCCAAAGACTCAGCTTCATTGCGGGAGATGCCAATGACAAATGCCTTGGTTTCCACAGCGTGAAGCCGAGAAAGGTGGGAGGCAAGAGCACCAGCCCAGAGGGGAGAGCAGTACTCCATCAGGCGGCGGACAAAAGCTTTGTAAGTGGTCAGGAGCTCAGGTGGGCCGAGGAAGGACTTTGCACGACAGAGGATTCCCAGTCGGCGACTGGCTTTTGAGGCCAGGTTTAAAATGTGGCTTTCCCAGGAAAGATCATGGCAGATAGTGAGACCCAGAAGCTTTAAAGAAAGGACTTCTTCCAGAGGATTGTTGAGAAAGTGGATGGGGGGGGGTTCTAAACGGTCCTTTCGGAGAGACATAGTGAGAGTGTGAGATTTGTCCGGATTGAAAGACGTGTTCCACGTGTTGGACCAGTTTATGATTTTACCAAGATCTGCAGTGAGTGAAGAAGCTGCTGCTTGCTGGTCTGAGGGATGACCAATAGTACGACAGAGGGTGGAGTCATCAGCAAAGAGATATGGAGGATTTTCCAGAGAGTCGGAGAGATCATTGATGAAAACCAGAAAAAGAACAGGGCCTAGAATGCTGCCTTGAACTCCAGCCTGGACAGGAAGAGGGGATGAAAGAACTCCATTTTGGGCCACACGTTGACTGCGACAGGAGAGGAAGTCTGCGAGCCATGAGTGGAGATGGCCTTGGATACCATAGGAAGAGAGTTTGGTGAGCAGGGCAGGGTGCCAGACCGTGTCAAAAGCACGTGATGTGTCCAGGGATATGGCTCAGATTTCATGTCTGGCATTTAGGACCTCCATCCAGTGTTGGGAGAGCAAAAGCAGCATATCCAGGGTAGAGTGACCTGGTCTGAAACCAAATTGATGATTGGAAATCAAGCCATTGGAGAAGAGGAAGGATTTAATGTCTGAAGCAATGATGGATTCCATAACCTTGCTGATGATTAGGAGAAGGCTGATTGGTCTGTAGTTGCAGGGATCTGTTTTTGCACCTTTTTATGCAGGGCAGTGATGTTTGCTGATTTCCAAGCAGATGGCAGATGACGTTGAGCAAATGGGAGGGTGAATAGAACAGAGAGAGTGTGAGCAAGAGCAGAAGAGCAGGTTTTTAGGACACGTCGACTGATGCCATCTGGACCGGTTGCAGAATCTGAGTCAAAGTTTGACAGCAAGCTCTCCACCTTGTTAGGGGTAAAGGACACAGAATCCAGGGACAGTTGGGTGCGACTGGTTAAGGTGGGTAGAGAAAGTGATGGGTTTTGGACACAAGATTTCGATGCAAACACCGAGTTTAGGCATTCAGCCTTTTCACGTGCGGTATCAGCAGTGCGGCCATTTGAGGTAACGGATGGAGGTGGAACATACACCAGAAACAGATTTGATTAGATGCCACCAGGATTTTGAGGAGGGAGAGAGGTTTGAAAGTTCAGACTTGAGCTTTGAAAGATGTTGTTTTCTGGCTTTCCTGAGGGCAGATACACACTTGTTCCGAGCTTCATGGAAGGAACTGAGATTACCCTCAGTTGGGTTTGCTTTCCATGTGGAAAAGGCAAGTTGTTTCTGGACAACTGCCTCGCCACAAGCTTCAGTGAACCAAGGGCGTGAGGAAGGGTAGGACAACTGAAGACGAGAGGGGATAAATCTGTGCATGAGGAAGAGCAAGTTTCTTTGAAAGAATTCTCAGGATGAGTTGATGTTGGAGAAAGTAGCGATAGGAGACCAGTCTATAAGTTTGATGGCTGCTTGGAGACCCTGCCAGTCAGCTTGAGTGAAATCTCAGACTCGACGGCGGTGAGGTAGTTCTCTGATAACAGCCAGAGAGATGTCCACTTTGACAAGGACGTGGTCAGAAGAACCGATTGGAGAAGAGGAAGAGCAGCGGATATTGTCAGGGAAATTTGTCAAAATCAGATCCAGAAGAGATGGAGTACCATTGGTTGAGATCCGGGTCGGGAAGTTGACAGATTGAGTCAGTCCCAATGAGTTGCAGAAAGCTTTTGCTGAAATGCCATGACAGGTGAGAGAGGTACCCACACCGAGCCAACTGGCATGATGACAATTGAAGTTGGCACATAAATCGGTCGATAACACGATTTCCAAACAGCTGGTGGAGCAAGTTGATGGTTTCACCTGCATTGTGTGGTGGGGCACCGTTTTGCATGAACCATGCAAGTCTGAGTTGGTCTGGAAACTGGTTGAGCGAGATCAGCATGGAATCGGCGTAAGACCTCGCAGTTCCACTCACTGTTGACTGTCACCATCTTACCATTGTCCTCGAACCAATACGGTTCTAGCATACCCCATCTGGCAATCAATGCACAGAAGTAAGTGGACTTGGGGCCCTTGAGAGACATCTTGGACACTTCCTCAGGAGGCTCAGCACCCCAGAAGATAGTGTTGTGGTTGTTGTTTGCCCCATTCAAATGGAAATTTGCTTCATCACTGAAGCAAAAAGGGGCTGGGTGCTATATGGCAAAAAAACAAGTTTTGATCACCACATGGCGAGAAGGTGCGAGAGCAGGATCAACTTTGACCCTGCCTCCTGGGGCCCTGGGGCATGGTCAAAAGGTCAAACGTGAAAAATGCAATTACAGGCACATTTTAAAACATTTTATAATGAAACTTTTTATATGCAATCAACAATGGGGGATACATGAAATAAGTAGCTTTTTGGAGATTTGACTCCCGGGTCATGTCTGACTCCCGACTCGGGTCACGGGTCAAAGTTTTTATTTTTTAATATCATTATTATTATTATTTTTTTTAACTCAAAATTTGATATTGGGTCATTTCTGGTGAAACATTTCGCCATCTTTCAACTTTGCTTTCGGTCAGAAGCGTGGGAATTTGTGATGGTGCACCATCTACTTCGCTCTATTTTCGGTTTGGTATCAAATTGATAAATGGACATTGGTTGCGTTGTATGGGAGCGGGGGGGGGGGGAGGGGGTAGTGGTTGGTGTGTGGTCGTTAAATGTAACTTCTGTATCTGGTATTCGCATCAAAATGTTACGAGCACGTAAAACAAATATATGCTCTTGCACTCGTCAATAAGATTTATACTCTCTGAATAAAGCTCTGTTTTTGTACTTCATCATTCTGCTTTTACATTTATGCCTTTTGGGTAAATCTAACGTATGAACTGATTAAGACTAATGTGATTTGTTTTGTCATGCTTTGCACTTTGACTTAATTTTGATGTGTTTAGTTTCCTGTCGTGGACAAAACAGATCGCTGAGTATTTATATTAATTCAGGAATGTGCACTGTGATTATCTTGCAGAGCCACTTGGTGGTAGTGCAGACCCATCAAACGCTCTTTCAGCCTCTCTTAAGACCAACTTGGACCGGTTGAACAGCCAGCTAAAAGAAGACCCTCGGTTCGACGATGTTTGGCGACTTGAAGATCGGTTGAAATCAGAAGGCTCTGAAGCGTAAGTTCTCCAAAGAGCACCTTGGTGGTGGGATGCCCAAAAGTTTGAATCCTTAAATGCTTTCATTTAATGATTTATGCATGATTTGCATTCACTGTAGTTTGGCAAGTATTGGAGATTTTAACTTTGGGGAAAAAACAGTTATTCCTTTGGAAGTATCACACTGATCTCATTGTTCGCCTTGTTTCAACTGGCCACAGTTTCATTACCCACGCCAGAGGAGAGGCTTTACTATTTGTGTCTGTGTGCTTGTTTGTTTGTCCACACAGAATGTGTCGGTCTATTAATTACATACAATTGGAACGTGAGTATGTCTATTAATTATGTAACATTGGAACGTGCATATGTCTATTAATTACATATGAATGAAATGTAATTACTACATCTTTTAATTACATACAAATGAAATGTGAATAATACGTCTTAACACAGGACTTTCGAAATGACTTATTGATGCTAAACGAGGGTGTTTGTGTCTGTGTCTGTGTCTGTGTCTGTGTCTGTGGCGTGTCGAGGTCTGGTGATGCCCGGGGCAAATCTTGATTGTATGCCCCAAAAACTCAAGTATAAGGCCTAATATACTGAGAAATATTATGAGAAAGGAAAACATTTTGAATATATAAACGCTTTATTCGATTTTAATATAAATCGATCAAATTTATGAAGTTATTTTCCCAAAATGATACCTCCTGTCACAAAACACCTGAACGACTTCACTTTTTACATCAGCTGTGAGAAATTGTTTTTCAATGCTTATTAAAGCCAGGTTGGTCAGTCGCTCCTGTGACATAGAAGACCTCAGATATGTTTTTATTAATTTCAGTTTTGAAAACGACCTTTCACAGCTTGCGACTGAAAATCTGATTGTAAGCAGGAATCTGTATGAAACGCACAGCGTCGGAAAGACATCCCTCCCATACTGCAGTAAAGACTCCAGAGCATCTTTAGGATCAGGGGGAACTCTATTCCCTCCAGTTCGAAGGATCATCACAAAATCAATAATTTCATCATATAACTGAATTGCAACCACATCATTGTCATAATAATTTACAAAGTCTGAACATTCCTTTTTAAATTTCTCTTTCTTGTTCATCTTCAATCACTACTGAATTCAAGTTCAGAAGAAAATATAATCGGTCACTGAGTCTTTGAAGATGGACACTGCGGTCTTCAATTTCAGTTTTTAATCTGTTCACAATCTCTACCATTACTCTATTCATTTCTTCTTGTGCCGTCAGTCCACTATCTCTTGCTGACTCTCCAGGCATTATTCTTCTTCTCCTTGTTCGTGCCATTGGTATTCCCCAATTTTCACAATATTCATTGGCTAAATCTATTGCATTGTGGATAATTTCGTCATTCTTCAAATTCAAGATAGGAATAAGTCCTCTCAGATCACAAGAAGCTTCATGGAACCCCATTTTCGGATCCTGCAAACGTTTTGAGACTTTCTCCACTGATGATAAAACTGAGTACCAAAAATTTAATAAAGCTATAAACGGGAACTGTTGAATAGAGTTCAGTAGCGATCCTGCATCAGATTTAGTTTCCCTTGAAAATTCTCCTTCCAGCAGGTGTTGAAGGCTTGCAATAACTTTGTCACACTCTTCGTGGATTACTTGCACAGCATCATGGCTGGAACTCCATCTTGTGTCACACTGTCTTTTCACAGTTCGAGTGACAAAAGATTTTAACACTTCCCAACGAGAAGTATATGAAGAACAAAAAGTAGAGTTTTTTTCCAGAATGCCAAAAACTGTAACAACAACAGGTTGCACCTCACTTGCATGGACACAGGCCAAATTGAGGCTGTGGTTCTGGCAGTTCACAAACACAGCTTTTGGGTTAACTTCAATAATTTTTTTGTTGA
This sequence comes from Eptatretus burgeri, assembly GCF_056783735.1. Taxonomy (NCBI): domain Eukaryota; kingdom Metazoa; phylum Chordata; class Myxini; order Myxiniformes; family Myxinidae; genus Eptatretus; species Eptatretus burgeri. The sequence goes on along the minus strand of NC_140962.1, from coordinate 102,719,282 downwards.
ACACCTCCTCTCACTCCAGCCATAATTGCTGCGTTATCATATGCTTGACCACGACAGTCATTCATGGAAATTTTGTCTTCCAATTTTTCCTGAATTTTCTTTACCAGGCTGACTGCATCTTTCTTGTTGACTTGAAAAAATCCAAGAAATGTCTCCTTTGTTTCTACTTTTCTGTTTTCATCAATTTGAACGTAACTCAGAATTTCAGAAACCTGATCTTCATGGGCATTATCTGGGGTTGAATCCAGCATTATGCTAAAATATTTTGCGTTCTTAATTTCGGAAATTGTATTTTTCTTGACAGTTTCACCAAGAAGATTGATTATTTCGTTTTGAATTCTGTTGGACAAGAAGGTGACACTTTTTGGTTTCTCTTTCCCTTTCTGCAAGTGTTTTGCTAAGATGTCATCATATTTGGCCAAAAGTCTGATTGTTGCTCGAAAGTTTCCTGTATTTTCACTGACTGTCTCCCCTGGCTCTGATAACCCAGATATTCCTTCTCCTCGATGTCCACGATAGGCCAGATTCTGTTTTGCCAGAAAGGATATAACCTCAACAATCCGTTCAGTTATAGCTTTCCATCTTTTCTTTTCAGCAGACATTTGCTGTTGAAGTTCAGCATCTATCGTAGTTGAATGATGGAGTCGAACTACGAGGTTCAGGTATTCCCTCATGTGAGCTCTATGAGAAGGGCTTTTCTCATGGTCAGGTCATCTTGGATTTAATTTTCTCCAAGTGGAGAAACCGTCTTCCTTTCCAAAGTTTGACACAGATGACAAATGCTCCTTTGAAAACAAAAAGCAAACAAAACAATAGCATGCTTTCCGATATGGAGAGTATAACAACCATTTTCTCTCCACAATTTCTCCGTTTGTAGAAACTTTATCAAACCACTGTTTGGAAAATGATCTCCCATCCTTCTCAGCAAATGGACCACTTTTATTCTGATATCTTTCAGGGCCATGTTGTAATATTGTCATCTTCAAATGATCTGGAATCGGTTTCTTCAAACAGCCAAAATCGCTTCTTTGCAAAAATATGCTAAAATCTTCTTTATTTTCTTCACATGGATCATCATCCTGACAATGAGACTGAGGACAGAGAGTATTATGTTCTGACCGAGCTGAATCCGTATCGGAAAAATCCTTCTCTGCACCCACATCATCTTTTACTTCTCCAGGTTCTCCTACTTCTTCTTTACTTCTTTTTATCCATGCATCTAATGCCCCTCTTTGATGGGACTCATCTTCGACTCTGCCCCTCTTTTTTCCTGTTCTGTGCTTCACTCGGTTGTACTTTCTTCATCTGAGACATCTGAAAAAAAATAATAAAAACTGTACAAAGTGATTACTAACTTACACACTTCTGAGACAAGCTTAGTTTCTCTTGAACAAATATTAATTCTTGTATTTGTAGATAATAAGAGAACAAAAAATCTTAATTGGAGATAAAACCATTAAACCATTAAAATGAAAACAATAATATTGTTGTTATAGATAACAACTCCACCACCAACTCCCTGCGCGTTGCCAACGCGGCTTTTTATAGCCCGAGGGGAGAAGCCGTTGGAGGTTTCGCCACCCCAAATCGGCACTTCCCCCTTTCACCTCTGAACCTTCACCCCAGGCTGGCTCTGCCCCTTTCACCTCTGATTGGCTGGCCTTTTCCAGGGCAAAGCCCGTCTTGGCCGTTTATGCAAATCAGCCGTTTGGACGGCTGATTGCACACGGACGCTGGAATGTGGCTCCCCCTGTTGCGCCTCGAGTTCGTAACAATGGCATTTTGCCGCTGTTTGCTGAGGAGGGCGCTGTGTTGTGGAGATAGCGTGGTTGTGGAGAATAAACTATACTGCAATAATTCTGAAACTCAATAATAATAAGCACACAAAATACTTGTAACATTTCATTTTCTATCTCAAAAACCATAAGACGCATGAGAAAATGGGAAGAAAGTTGTAAACAATCTGTTAGTTGCAGATGGATAAACCATATTTCATTTCTTTGTTCCTTCATATCAAATTATTTCACACTGATTCTCCACTGATAATTTTGTGCAATTTATATCATAGACTTGCAAATTAGTGGTATCTGTATTCGAATATTAACATGTTAAGGAATAAATGTCTCCTATTCCGAGATTAAATACCAAAGCAGTCCTCTGATCATCCAGGCTTCACTCTTACTACATCCCACATGAATATTTCATTAAATATCACCAAAAAACCTATAAAAAAACGTAGTTGCACCCGTTCTAGAGCTATTCACTGACCTGAGCAGGTAAAATAACTAATCTGGATGCACAAAAAGCTGAAGAAAAGACGAGTTATGACTCGAGGAAACACAGGAACGAACAGCCACGTCTGCTTGTTGCTTTTGATGGTTGCACCACGTACATCATGCGCATGCGTGTGGGGGGATGGGGAGAAGCACCATTTTCTCTAGACAGAAAGGGTACACCATGTTAAAGGAATACAGGGCTAACAACTGCCTCTGCAGTGAGCCTCGAAAATTGATTTATCACCGCTGAAATTTTAAAATTACTTTCTTATTTCCTTCTCTGATTGAATGCCCCCATCCAATGGATGCCTAGGGCCAACGTACCGTCGGCCCCCCCACTCTGCACGCCGTGTGTGTGTGTGTGTGTGTGTGTTTTTAGTATTTTGCTTCTCCTCGCCAGGTACTTTTGACCTGCCATTGCTCGTGCAAAATCTGTGATTCAAATAGTCTTTTCAACATTTAGACGAAAGAGTAACTATATCTAGATGGTTAACCATAATTGTTGTGTTCCTGAATGAAAATTGGACTCTCAGAAATCTAGGGATACTAAAAATATCTGTTCAAGAGATGAGTTTGGTTCGTACCATTTCCTGTTAATACAATTAACTAGTGGTGGCGGTGGTTATCACGCACACGCACACGCACACGCACACACACACACTCGCCTTTTGCCAATAAATGCAAAAATTTGGCATAATTTCTCTTGTGGCCCCAGAACCAAACAAAACAATTTTTTTTTTAATGGCACTCAGAGCTCATACTACTACTACTCCTCTCTCCTCCCAAACATGATTAATAGTAAATATCATCATTTTATAATTTTCTCTGTGCATTGCCAAGCCCCAGATATGACCTTCCCTTTGTTGTTGAGAATGCATCATCTTCAGCCTTTCACGGGCGCACATCGCCGGGAGTTTTTGCAATACGGGAGTAACATATCAACTCATTGGACGAGTTGATCAGGAAGTTCTCCAACTGTTTTGTTATGCAGATTCACACCCCTTTTTCGTAGGTACGCTTACAAGTACTTTCGATTTCTTAAAAAAAAAAAACATTTTAGTTTCATTTTGCAATCTTTTTCTGGGAGGCATGAAAGATGTCCAGGTAAAACTACCAAAATCATGAATCACTGCTTACCTTCACTCTTTCATTCCTCTTTTTTTTTCTCGCATTTGGAATAAACTCCCTCACTGCTCAATCCCATTCTACCCCCCATGCCTTCAAAACAGCTGTTCACCACCACCTCTTATCATCCTCCATCCAAATCCTCGATCTTTTCTGCCCCCGTTAATCCTCCCCAAACCCATTTCCTTCAAATTCCCTGCTTTCCTTTTCTGAAAGTCCCTGTCGTGTCCATCTTGTGTCCCCGCCCCTTCCCTCTCCCTTTCACAGATCTCCTCATGTCTCTGTTTTGTCCTTCCCTCTCCCACCCCTCTTATCTCCTGCTCCCCTTATTGTCCGTTCTGTGTGTTGGCTCTCATACGAGCCTCGATGGTGTGTACAAAAATCTCGACGACCTTGAGACCCCTTTATACCTTTCAGACCCCTTAGACCATTTTTAGACTTTTTAAGACACTTTAGACGCTTTAAACTCCTTTAGACCCTTCAGACCTTTACACCATTTGGACCCCTTTCTATCCTTTAGACCCCTTTGTACCCTTAGGACCCTTTAGACCTTTTTCAGACCTTTATACCTTCACACCTTTTAGACCTTTTAATACCCTTGATGCCCTTTTAGATGTTTTAAGACCATTTTGAAAATTTATACACTTTAGACCTTTTCAGATCTTTGCAGACCTCCCAAGCTTTTCAGACATTTGCCCTTTAGACCATTTATACCCTTCATTTGCAATCGATGGCCGTTAATTTAGTAAATCCTTCCATTTATTTGCCACACAAAATACACCACACGGAACAAGTCCTGGCGCAGGTCTGCAATCTGAGTGCTCTTTCGAGTTGAATTTGTTTTTACGTGGTCCGCTAACAGCAACGTTATGTTCTACTTCCCGAATTAAGATTCTTCATTGCATGATGATGAAGTCTTATAAGATCCCATTACAGAAATATGAGGGAAAAGATCATATTCAGTATTTTGGGATACCATATTAGTGGTGATTACTGCAACTGCCTGACAAGTTCATAAATAGTGTCAAATTCTTTTGTTGTTGTTGTTGTTGTTGTTTTATTTTCCAACGTGGATTTACTGCCATAGCCTACAAATATTTTATCCCAAATGATGATAAAACTTCTCCACAAAGGCTTAATTGTGTAGTGAATCTAAAATGTAGGGTTATCTGTTTTTGTCATTTTGCATTCCCAGGTTCAGGTTCTCAAAGCATCTTTTTGTTGCTCACGAATGTGATGATGCAACATGGCGATTTGCAACCAAATGCCTTCACTTATTGCTCGGTCTCAAACTCACCATGGAAGACATTCGGACATCTTGGAAACAAGCCCCCTCCCTGAGGAGGACCCCACTGGCGGCGCCTTCCTTGCCCCCTGATGTGCTGAGCGTTGGCCAGCAGCAGACTGTGCGGGCGGCCTTGCAGTTTGTGTCGGCTCTCGGCATCTGCCCTTACCTCCTTTCTGGTAACCAATGCACAGATGGCCAGGGCCGTTGTATGTGAGATGTAGTGTTTGCATCCAAGTGATACCATATGTTCCTCCAACTTTGTTTTGAGAACATTGGGTTAAAGTTGACAAAAACCGAGTACTGAGAGCTGCATATGGACATAATCTCTGCCTTAAAAAAATCTCAAAGTCTGTGTATTCAGCATCACTGCTGTGGAAAATCATTTTCACAAATACCATATTTTATATTACTCAATGACAGGCAAATGGCATTTTTACAATATAAATATACAGTATTACTCCATTACCGGTGGCATGGGATTTTATTTTAAATTCCTTTGCAAGGAGTCTTGCTGTTTTGGCAATATATCACATATTCTGTGTTTGCAATTAGGAACTGCAGAATATAAGAAATATGGACTTTTCTGAGAAGTTGATGATTAACACCTCGAACTCTGCACCACACTCTTTCCACATTTGAAAATTATTTTGCAATGCAATATAGGTGTTGGTGTGCCTTGGAGCAGCCGGTCGGGCTTTGGTCCTCTTCTTCAAAAAATGACCACAGCCAATGCTGCAACATGGGGCACCTGTGATTCCAGTATTTGCAAGTCAAGACTCGTGGTTTGCTGCTCGGGAATGCTCGTTATTTCGGAAGATCCTTCACTGGGAAGTTTGGTGCTGGCACGTCATCTCGGAGACCTTTTGGCTGCACTCATTCAACTCTGCTACTCACCAATCAAGGCAAGCTGGAGATCAGCAATCTTATAAAGCTAAGAATTGGATGCTGCATTGCCATCCAAGGATCATGACCTATTTTTGCTTGATTGCTATTTGTGCTGCACCCTAACCAGATGTTTTTTTATTGACAATTTTATTTTATTGTTGTTTTTTGAAAACAATGAAACACAACAGTCTAAATACTATCCAAATCTGAATATCTTAGAAGTAAGCGTAGAGAATACCAAGATATAGTTAGGGACAGTGGAGGAGGTGTTGGGAGGGTTTAGGGTGGTGGCAGGGGAGGGGGAGGCTTTATGCAGGCAGGGTGAGAGGGAAAGGTTTGAGTGGATTGGGTGAGGGGGAAGCATTGAGAAAGGTGGGGTTAGGAGAGATGCCGAATGGGAGGGGGCCCTGAAGCTTTGAGGGGGTGGGTGAGGAGGGAAGTGGAAATAAAAGAAGGAACATGAAGTGCATGGATGCTGATTATAAATTCCCAAATTGGATAAACGGAGATAAAAATCATTGGATGGGAGGTAAGAATGTTTGAAGTCATGGAGAAAGGTGGTGCTGTATGTGCGGGAGGAGGGTTGCTGGAACAAGTGCTTAAGGCGCTGTCACACCTTGACATTTTAGCCAGCAATGGCAACATATAAAAATGTATGTAAAACGTTGGCGTACGCTGAAGTTTTGAGGTTTTTAATTAAGTGTTGGTCGTATGCATAACATATTCGTAACGGGCACAGAAAGTTTCGTTGTCTTATAGATAACTTATACCAACAAATGCTTAGCCTGTTGTCGGCGTTCACAACCTATGCCCAACGATAGTTTATCGTATCGCCGACGAACTTGTGGCGGTCTCTGTTAAAAACCTGCCGCACGCCGATTTAAATCATAACCGCCTGAAAATTGGAAGTGTCAACATCGCAGTCACACCTTGACGATCTAGCCAGCATATGCTGACCTATGAAAAATGTGTCCAATATGCTGGCACACGTCGAATACGGTATGGGTAAGTTGTGTATACGTGAGGAGCACGCTGAAAAACAATGAAGTACGCTGTCATATTCCGTGCTACGTCTAGTACGTCGTGAAATTTCAAGCCTGCTGAAAATTTTATGATGTACTCGACGTGTGGCTCACAAGTTCCACATACGCTGGCATAAGTTCTCGGCACGCTCCGCGATCGTTGTCACACGTCGGACACACGTTACTTGTAAGTTACTCATGAGTCGAAACACGTCGAGGTAATGTTTAGCATACCCGAAACTTAATTTTTAACCTATGAGTAACGTGCTTTGAACCTATGTGTAACGTATCTCAAACGCACATTGTCGTATGTAGATGAATTTGATTGATGTCTTCCGGACGACCACAGAACTTACTGAACGCGTTTCTAACTTGCATCTACTGCATAATGGTGATTTGGCAGCGTTTAGGGGAATTGGTATATACATATGGGCTTCACAAGAGGAACCCGTCAGTGTTCCAGACTCCATGTTGAGTATATGTCAATGTCAGTAATATCAGCAGTAGTAGTATTCGGTGAGCGTGTCAGTAGTAGTAGTAGTAGTAGTAGTAGTAGTAGGTCCATGTCAGTAGTAGTAGGTAAGCGTGATGGGGAGGGTGCGGGTGATGATGGATCCTTGTTGTGTCCACGAATAGAAGACTACTTTGCACCATTGTTCGATGTTCTTTTCGGCTATTTTTTTTTTCTCATTCTCACGATGAACTATTTTTTTGTTTCAGTTTTTAAAGTATTCAAAACGACTTGGACAAATGCATCAAGTACGAGTGATGAACACAGAACGCTTCGATAACTTATAGATAAGTTATACCAACGATTGATTAGCGTGTTTTAGGCGTCCACAAACTATGCCCAACGATAGTCTAACGTATGCATAGCGTGGCAGCGTATCGTCGACGATTACGTGAGGTTTTCTATTCATAGGCTGCAACTTCACTTTTAATAAATGGCTGTCACTCGCCTATTGTTTTTGGACGTTGGTGCTCGGCAATTGAAATCGTTTCCATTGAACGAGTTAAATCGCTTCCACTCGACTATTGAAATGATTTACACTGAACAATTTAAATAAATGGCTGTCACTCTCCTATTGTTTTTGGACGCTGGTGCTCGGCAATTGAAATCGTTTTCATTGAACAAGTTAAATCGCTTCCACAGCACTGTAGTCACGGCACCAACAGCAGCAGGCTCAGTGCCAGCCTCATGCCAGGCTCAAGTGGATCCCTGTAAAAGGTGTACTGCTTGGTTATCCTTGGACCCACTCTGGCGAGCAGCTCGGCGAACATCGCTGGGGGCATTCGCAGGAAGTTGATGAAGGATGCATGGTCCTCGTTCCGGAGTTCCACCATGAGCTGGTCATATATGCCGTAATGGCGTCGCCTCCCGATCCATGGTCTGATCCAGTTCCTTCTCCTCCGTTCATGTCTTCTTCTCCCGGCTCTATTGGCACGCAACTGGTGCAGTGTCAACTCGATGAGGTCATGTTGATGTTGGAGGACAGGGAGGTATTGTCGTCTCAGCCTTGCCGTATCCTCCATCTCTCGGAATGACATGGACATGTACTCACCACGAAGTCTAAAAAAAACAGACGGGTTCCTCCTGCGAAGCCCCTTTTTATATACCAATTCCCATAATCCCTGCCAATACGCCATTATACGGTATCTGTAAGTTAGAAACGCGTTCAGTAAGTTCTGTGGTCGTCCTGAAGACGTCAAATACGTCTACATACGTATTTGTGCGTTGGACATGCTTTACAAATAATTCCCAAGCACGTTACTCGTAGGTTATAAATAAGTCACGGGTACCCGAAACATTACTTTGACGTGTTTCGACGTATGAGGAACTTTCAAGTAACGTGTTGGGAAGTGTGAACAACGTTCGTGTAGCGTGCTGACAAAATGTTACTCATAGGTTAGATATAAGTTTCGGGAATGCTAAACATTACCTCGACGTGTTTCGACTTATGAGTAACTTACAAGTAACGTGTGTCAACGATTGCATAACGTGCCTTCAACTTATGGCCAGCGTAGCGGAACGTGTGAGTCGTATGCCGGCATACGTCGTAAAATTTCAAGCATGCAAAAATTTGAGGACAACCCAAAAGTACAACGTTTAAAGCCAGCGTACTACGACGTATGGCTGTGTTTTTCAGCATGCTCTTAACGTATACAAAACTTACCCATAACGTATTTGACGTGTGCCAACGTTTTAGACAAATTTTTCATAAATCGGCATACGCTGGCTAAATCGTCAAGGTGTGACAGCGGCTTAAGCTGACATCGTTTTGGAAAACTCGGTGTTTGCATCTTAATTTTGTGTCCAAAACCCATCGCCTTTTGTACCCACCTGACCCAGTCCCACCCAGCTGTCTCTGGACTCTGTCCTTTTCGCCTGACATGGTGGAGAGCTTGATGTCAAACATCGACTGAGATTCTGCAACTGGTCCAGATGGCATCGGCCCTCGAGTTCTAAAAACCTGTTCTGCTGCTGTTCCTCACACTCTCTCTCTGTTCTATTCACCCTCTCATTTGCTCAAGGTCATCTGTCATCTGCTTGGAAATCAGCAAACATCACTGCTCTGCATAAAAAAGGTGCAAAAACAGATCCCCGCAACTGCAGACCAACTAGCATTCTCCCAATCATCAGCAAGGTTATGGAATCCATCATCGCTTCAGACATTAAATCCTTCCTCTTCTCCAATGGCTTGATTTCCAATCATCAATTTAGTTTCAGACCAGGTCACCCTACCCTGGATATGCTGCTTCTGCTCTCCCAACAATGGATGGAGGTGCTCGATACCAGACATGAAATCAGAACCATATCCTGAGACATATCGCGTCCTTTTGACACTGTCTGGCACCCTGCCTTACTCACCAAACTCTCTTCCTATGGTAGCCAAGACCTTCTCCACTCATGGCTCATAGACTTCCTTTTCTGTCGCAGCCAACGTGTGGCCTTAAATGGAGTCTCTCATCCCCTCTTCCTGTCCAGGCGGGAGTTCCTCAAGGCAGCATTCTGGGCCCTGTTCTTTTTCTGGTTTTCATTAATGATCTCTCCGACTCTGGAAAATCCTCTTCATCTCTTTGCTGATGACTCCACCCTCTGCCGTACCATCGGTCATCCACCAGACCGGCAAGCAGCGGCTTCTTCGCTCTCTGCAGATCTGGATAAAATCACAAACTCTTCCAACACGTGGAACATGTCTTTCAATCCTGACAAATCTCACACTCTCACTATGTCTCTCCGAAAAGACCATTTAGAACCCCCTCCCCCCATGTACTTTCTCAACAATACTCCAGAAGAAGCCCTTTCTTTAAAGCTTCTGGGTCTCACGATCTGCCATGATCTTTCCTGGGAAAGCCACATTTCCAACCTGGCCTCCAAAGCCAGTCGCCGACTGGGAATCCTCCGGCGTGCAAAGTCCTTCCTCGGCCCACTTGAGCTCCTGACCACATACAAAGCTTTCGTCCACAGCCTGATGGAGTACTGCTCTCTCCTCTGGGCAGGTGCTCCTGCCTCCCACCCTTCTCGGCTTCACGCTGTGCAAACCAAGGCATTTAGGATCGTTGGTATCTTCCGCGGTGAGGCTCAGTCTTTGGGCCTCTCACTCTCTCACCGCAAGCAGGTCGGTGGTCTTTCTGTCTTCCACCATTTCCTCTCCGATCTGGCCCCCCTGCTCTGTCTCCCCCCCCCCTCATATTTCCACAGGGCATTCAAGATCCGCCAGCAACCCCCTTCTGGTAAAACTACCAAAATCACGAATCGCTGCTCACCTTCACTCTTTCATTCCTCTTTTTCCCCTCCTTTGGAATAAACTCCCACACTCTCTTTAATCCCATTCTTCCTTCCAGGCCTTCAAAACAGCTGTTCAGCACCACCTCTTATCTTCCCCCATCCAAAACCTTGATATTTTCTACCCCCATTAATGCACCCCAAACCCACCTCCAAAAAATGCCCTGCTTTCCTTCCTGAAAGTCCCTGTAGTGTCCATCTTGTATTCCCCATGTTCCCCTGCCCATCCCTCTCCCTTCCAGAGATCTCCTCATGTCTCTGTTCCCCACTGTTTTGTCCTTCCCTCTCTCTCGCCCCTCTTGTCTCCTGCCTCCATTGTTGTGCGTTGTGTGTTCGCTTTCATGTGAGCCTCGACAATGTATACAATAAAATTAAATGATAATAATCTTCGTGAAGAAACACAAGGAAATTCGACACAGGTGGAGGCCATTCAACCAATCATGCCTGCACCACATCAACACCACACCAATATATGAAAATGTAAAATGTTTTTCTTTTTTTTTGTTCGGTGCCCCCCCTCCCCATTCCCCAAAGGAGGGGGCATGGCCTTGGGTAAAAACAACACACATCAACCACACAACACCCCTTGATGAGACCCCCCCCAACAGCACTCCGTACACATGCACACAATCAACCATCAATGCTCAAGCTACCTCAAAGTCCTGCCAACATCCCTGTACCGCTCGATCTCCATAGCTTCTCGGTACCTATCTAATTCTGATTTAGACTTATCTACTCTTTCTGCTGCCACTACCTTTCCAGGGAGGCCATTCCATGCATGACTCTGAGTAAAAGTCCTCTGCCTTGCAACCATCTTAACTCTCCTCTTCTTCACCCTCAGGCTATGACCCCTGGTCCTATCACAGTCTACTCTGCTGAACAATTCATCTGCACTTATTTTATCTGTACCTTTCATCATCTTAAAAATCTCGATCACATCTCCTCATATAACCACCTCCTTTCTAGTGTAGAAAGCCCTGTCTCCTTCAGCGACTCCTCATAGCTTAGTCTCGCTCGGCCCCGAATCAATCTAGTCGCCCTGCAATGAACCCTCTCTATGGCAGCTCAGTCCTTCCTGAATTGTGGCAACCAAACTGCACACAATATTCTAGATGTGGCCCTCACTAAATTCCTGTACAATGTTAACACCACCTCTTTTGATTTATAAATGATCCCCCTCCGAATACAACCTAAAACCCGATTTGCTCTACCTATAACTGACTGGCACTGTGCTGCCTGCTTACCTCCCACATCTATTACCACCCCCAGATCCTTCTCGTGTGTGACACGCTCCAAATTTACACCTTACATCCTGTTGGTTCACGAAAAAAATATTTTCACGAAAAAATAAGTGACCACAAGTCTGAAGACTACGATGGTTCACGGGCGGATTTGACGATGTAGATTGTTTCAGAAGTCAAGGATGAGACAATGTGATAATGTTTGACCAAGTTATAAAAATGATCAACATGATGTGGTACGAGTGACAGGTTATGAGCTGTAAAATGTCGAACACCCGGTTTCGTTCAACAACTTAAAAAATTTGACCTTTGCATAACCTTTACAGGTCACAAAACAATGTTGTGGACATTAAAATATATAAAACAAACCAATGTCACCCGCAGGGTGACCCGTATCTTGCCAAAAGGTGACCACGTGTGACTTAAGGTCACACTGAGGTGAATAGAGCTGCTATCCACCAGGAGCGACTCCTTGAGGAATATCTGCCTACGAGAGATTCCGATGAGAATCGTTCTACAGAGTAACCATGAAAAATATGCTTTTGCCTCATAACGTCACCAAATGACGTCATAATGTCTCAAGCTTGACATATCTAGAAAGCACCCATCGAGGTGTTCAATTTGAGGTACTACACGATATGGTTCCTAAAACTTGAAAATTTGACCTTGGGGTCTAATATGTTTGAGCTTAGGCGCTAACCATGAAGGTCAAGGCCAATTGCCACCAAAAATTAATCAGCTGAGTGCCAGACCATGAACTATATTCCCATGAAGTTTGAAGACAATCCGATCAAAATTACTCAAAAAATAAGAGTTTCGTCGACTCCCCTGATTTGCGACAGTGACCTTGACCTTGACCTTTGACCTTGACCTTCAAAATTTTGTGCACTGAAAGGGACCTCTATAGGCCTCTGATGTGTGAAGTTACAAAAATTTCCAATGATAACTGTGCTCTGCAGAATTTCTTATACGTGATTACAGACAAACAAACAAAAAAAAAACATACAAGCTGACTAACATATCTTGCAAAAACTTCGTTTTGGCAAGATAATAAGGAAACAGGATACGTGCTATAGCTTATTGGAGTTAGTTCGTCGAAGAAGGTTGAAAACCCGGTTCAATTCCCACAACTTTGAAAATTTGACCTTTGTGACCTTTGAAGGTCAAAGGTCAAGGATTATGACCTTTGATACAAAACTTCCTCTGGAACATTCCAGGAACATTATAACGTCATATAGGCTATATGGCATTTCACACTGCTCAGATTATCCATCCATACTTTGATGAAATCAGCGTAAAAACAAACTTGAAGGGGGCGCCACGGGCAAGATGTTCGAGATAGAGCAAAATGGTTTCAAGACTTTAGGTGGGGAATGACCTCAAGATTATGCATAAAAAAATGTCATCCTAGCTCTCAAAGTTTGGGCGGTCGTCTGATTTTTATGTCAAAAATCAAAATTTTCTAAGTTCTTGACCTTGTGACCTTGACCTTGGGACGACAAGGAAAAATCATGCTCCGTGGGGCTATGCAGGTGCCATTGGGCTAACCAAACACTGAAACCACTGCCAGATTCGACAAACCCCTCGGAGAAGATGGATTTTTATGTCAAAATCGCAATTTTCTAAGTTCGTGGCCTTGACCTTGGGACGAAAATGAAAAATTGAGCTCCTTGGGGCTCTGCAGGTGCCATTGGGCTAACCAAATACCGAAACCCTGCCAGATTCGACAAACCCCCTAGGAGAAGATGCAAATTGAAATCGGCTACCCCCTAAAAACACAATTCGCAATTTTCTAAGTTCGTGACCTTGTGGCCTTGACCTTGGGACGAAAATGAAAAGCCGAGCTCTGTGGGCTATGCAGATGCCATTGGGCTAACCAAATACTGAAACCCCTGCCAGATTCGACAAACCCCTCAGAGAAGAAAATTTTTTATGTCAAAATTCGCAATTTTCTAAGTTCGTGACCTTGTGACCTTGACATGAAAATGAAAAATCGAGCTCCGTGGGGCTATGCAGGTGCCATTGAGCTAACGAAATACCGAAACCCCTGCCAGATTCGACAAACCCCTCGGAGAAGAAATTTTTTACGTCAAAATTCGCAATTTTCTAAGTTCGTGACCTTGTGACCTTGACCTTGGGACGAAAATGAAAAATCGAGCTCCGTGGGGCTATGCAGGTGCCATTGGGCTAACCAAATACCGAAACCCCTGTCAGATTCGACAAACCCCCAAGGAGAAGATGCAAATTGAAATCGGCTACCCCCTAAAAAGACGTTTTTTGGGTGTGGCCCCACCCATAATGGGCGCACCATGCCCATTTTCAGGAAAACACAACTAGATCATGATATAAACCTCCCGCCAAAATTGTCAGGATCGGATCAAAACCCACGGAGCTATGTGTGGGACAGACAGACAGACAGACAGACAGACAACAATAACGAATATAGTGGTCACTTATATTTTTCGTGAACCAACTATATTCGTTATTGGTGTGTGTCTGTTGGGTTGTCAATATAGTCGAAAAAAAAATAAAAATCAAAAAAAATTTTTTTTTTGAGATTTGTTCTCCCCTTATTATCAGTATTTAAAATGGCGATTTCAGTTAATACAATGGCGATTTCGATGAAACTTGGTTGGTAGGTTCATACCATGACCAAGTTGTGTGCAAATGAGAACCGTTGCTATGGACACCACTGTTGCCGAGCAAAGGGACTTTTAAATATTGGAAAAATCATAAAAAATTAATTTTTTCGAAAATCAAAAATCGGGCCACGAGCGACTGTGGGAAGTACATTCAGCCATATTGACAAAAATTTCCAGCCGGATCCTATGAAAACTGTCGGAGAAGATAGACTTTGAATGAACCCTGGTCAAAAACAATAAAAAAACGAAGTTCGTTATATCTCAGAGACAATGAGTCAGATATACGTGAAACTGGTATGGTAGGTTCATTGTATGTCCTAGTTATGTGTGAGAAAGAACCGTTGCTATGGACCCCTCCGTTGCCTAGCAACGGCCGACGACCCATGTCTGCCGACCGGCTTGTCTGTTGGGTAGTCTATCTTGTCGAAAAAAAAAAAAAATTGGGGGAGATTTGTTCTACCCTTATTATCAGTATTTGAAATGGCGATTTCAGTTAATACAATGGCGATTTCGATGAAACTTGGTTGGTAGGTTCATACCATGACCTAGTTGTGTGCAAATGAGAACCGTTGCTCTGGACACCACCGTTGCCGAGCAAAGAGACTTTGAAATTTTTGAAAAATCATAAAAAAAATTTTTTCGAAAATCAAAAATAGGGCCACGAGCGACTGTGGGCAGTACATTCAGCCATATTGTCAAAAATTTCCAGCCGGATCCTACGAAAACTGTTGGAGAAGATGGACTTTGAATGAATCCTGGTCGAAAACAATAAAAAAACGAAGTTCGTTATATCTCAGAGACTGAGTCAGATATACATGAAACTGGTATGGTAGGTTCATGGTATGTCCTAGTTATGTGTGAGAAACAACCGTTGCCATGGACCCCTCCGTTGCCTAGCAACGGCCGAAAAACCTCTAAATGGAGGTATTTTAACGAAAAAACAATCTGCAGCATTAACCCTTGAATCATGAATTTTCTTGTGCTTAATCCTCAGGTCATTCCCCATCGAACGGGCCCATCGCGTCAGGTTCTGCTGTGTAGTTGAATACCCATGTCCGCCTACCGGCTTGTCTGTCTGTCTGTCCCGAGCATAGCTCCGTGGGTTTTGATCCGATCCTGATAAAATTTTGGTGGGGGTTTATATCATGATCTAGTTGTGTTTTCCTGAGAATGGGCGTGGTTCGTCCATTATGGGCGGAGCCACGCCCAAAGAACGTGTTTTTAGGGGGTAGCCGATTTCAATTTGCATCTTCTCTGAGGGGGTTTGTTGAATCTGACAGGGGTTTCGGTATTTGGTTAGCCCAATGGCACCTGCATAGCCCCACGTAGCTCGATTTTTCGTTTTAGTCACAAGGTCACGAACTTCGAAAATTGCGAATTTTGACATAAAATCCATCTTCTCTGAGGGTTTTGTCGAATCTGGCAGGGGTTTTGGTGTTTGGTTAGCCCAATGGCACCTGCATCGCTCCACGGAGCTCGATTTTCATTTTCGTCACAAGGTCACGAACTTAGAAAATTGTGAATTTTGACATAAAAATCATATGACTGCCCAAACTTTGAGAGCTGGGATGACAATATTTTTTTATGCATAATCTTGAGGTCATTCCCCACCTAAAGTCTTCAAACAATTTTGCTCTATCTCGAACATCTTGCCCGTGGCGCCCCTTCAAGTTTTTTTTTGCGCTGATTTCATCAAAGTCTGGATAATCTGAGGAGTGTGAAATGCCATATAGCCTGTATGACGTTATATTGTTCCTGGAATGTTCCAGAGGAAGTTTTGCACCAAAGGTCATAATCCTTGACCTTTGACCTTTAAAGTTCACAAAGGTCAAATTTTCAAAGTTGTGGGAATCAAACCGGGTTTTCGAACTTCTTCGACGAACTAACTCCAATAAGCTATAGCACGTATCCTGTTTCCTTATTTTAATATCCACAACATTGTTTTGTGACCTGTAAAGGTTATGCAAAGGTCAAATTTTGAAAGTTGTTGAACGAAACCGGGTTTTCGACATTTTGCAGCTAATAACCTGTCACTCGTTCCACATCATGTTGATCATTTTTATAACTTGTTCAACATTATCACTTTGTCTCATCCTTGACTTCTGAAACAATCAACATCGTCAAATATCGCTCGTGAACCATCGTCGTCTTCAGACTTGTAATCTCTATTTTCATTGTTCTTTCCCATCCCCAACACCTTACACTTGCTCAGGTTAAATTCCATCTGCCAATCTTTTGCCCAATCTATGCAAGTATCAATACTTTCCTGAATCTGATCACCACCCCCTCTGCTATCCACCTGACCTCCAAGCTTTGTGTCATCTGCAAATTTGGAAAGCTTACTCTTTACCCCACTATCCAAATCGTTGATGTAAATAATGAATAGTAATGGTCTCTGTACTGATCCCCCACTACTTACAACCTCCCAGCAAGACATCCTCCTTCTCACAACCACTCTTTGCTTTCTATTACGAAGCCAGTTTGCAATCAATATAGTTGCCTGACCAACCACTCCACAAGCCTTCTCTTTGGCTAAAAAAAAAACCCTGGAAGAAGAAGAAAAAGAAGAGAAATACATCATGGTGAAGAAATAGAACAATGGAGTATTCCTGACTGAGATATAATGAAAGTGAAGCATTTTATGATGTTTATATGCTTCTAATGGAAGAAAGAAGAAGCATTTATATTCAATGAATATTCAGTTCGGAATATTGAGAAATGGGCGGAATAAAATTGATGGAAGAGAGGAAATGTGGTCAGAAGAAAATTCAATTGGAATGAGATTGCTGTGGAGTTGAATAGAAAAAAAAAATTCTTTTGAAGCGAGGAGGGGAAATAGGATAATGTTGAGGGGGAAGAAGCAAAACGAGGAATATGGAGATAAAAGAAACATTAAATAATTTTCACAGTTGCTCTGCAAGGAGCAGCTGAAGTAGGCCTTGACAACACGAAAACGAATTGGACAAAGACAGCACAAACTAGAGGGGGAGCACTCGGTAGAGTGCAAAACCTCCGCCGCCAATACTGCTGGGTCACTCAAGTGAACCTGATATCCTATTCATTCAATTTGATGTCAACAGTGCTCAGAGTTATAGTTTGCAACTTTCGCTTTTACTTTTACATACTCGATTCATTCGTCATAACTAGATTCCTTGAGACAGAAATTGATTTTACGTGGGTATATCCACCTGAAGTTCTAAAATCAGCCGCAATTATAATATTGGCATGTTTTTTTTGTTGGAAATCACTTATAACATGTAGAAATGTAAAAAATAAAAAAATCTAAATTTTGTTGAGAAAAAAGTTGCAAATTTTTTTTCTCTAACTTTTTTTTTGGGGGGGGGAGGGTTGAAAATCACTTAAAACATGTAGAAATGCAAAAAAAAAATTCAAATATATTTTTTTAAATGGCCACCATAACGGCCATATTGGATTTTGGACCAAGTCCAAAATCTCATGGCATGATCCTTGGACCATACCTAATCCGCCCACCAAGTTTAGTCGAAATCCGTCAAGGAGTTTTTCTGTAATACTGTTCACAAACAAATAAACAAACAAACAGAAAGGGGTGAAAACAGTAACCTCCGATGGCGGAGGTTAACTTGAAGGGCAGTCGGAAGAGCTCATACATCCATCACACAATGCCTGATCCAGTAGAACATGTTGGGCCAAATACATTTTTGAAATATCATGCTTTATATCGTTTTTGGCCGCATCTCTCGATGGTGAAGAATCGCTTTAGAAATCAAGTAATTCTCATATCTGGATTTTTATCTTCACCAAAATCGAATCAATTCATCATCGTCACACACCCAACATGTCCACAAAGTGTTGTCCAAATCCGTCCACAACTTTTTGAGATATCCTGCTCACAAATGGACAAACAGACAGCGGTGAAAACGTAACCTCCTTCTACTTTCAGTGGTAGAGGTAACGAGGTATGATTTGGCATGGGATATGACACCAACACATTGACAAATGTATAACAAAATCTATGATAAATCCGGTTCGGCAAAATTATCTTAAATGAGGGTGAAGCGGCAGCAGCAGATTCGACAAAAACGTGGAAAATCCTCGAACCAGAAGTGAAGAATAAAATGGATAAGCTAATAAACACAACACATGCTGACAGTAGTGAATGGTGTGCATGGAGGGCTTCTTGTAGTACTTGCGGCATGATAAATTATCATTAGAATTGTAATGAGGCATATGTATTTTGTGGCCTTTTTAAATGAAGAAAACTCTTCATTAGGGTCGTAAAACCGAATTGAACAAAAAATATATGTATATTTATATACATATACATATACGAGGTGTGTTCAAAAAGTATCCAATCTTAATTTTTCGTGCGTAAGCAAATGAAGCTAGGGAGGCGTGGTTTGGTGCATGTAGGTAGGCGATCCTAATTCGTATGCGTGAATATTTTCCCGCCTGCTGGAGCTGTCAGTCGCCGACAGACCGCCGATGAGTGAGGAAGTGTAAGTGAGCGCCGTCGGATTTTCGTTTTTGACAAAATGACGGATCACTGTGGTCTCATCGCCAGTGATCACTGTGTTGAAGTTGGGATCGCTGTTCACAGTCTCCAGCATGTCCTGTGCGATTTCCAAACGGAGTTGCTTCTGCTCGATCGTTAGCAGCTTTGGCATGAACTTCGCTGAGATTCTCCTAAAGCCTAAATCCTCAGTCACAATGGAATGAATGGATCCAATGCTGACGCCCGCCTCGTCTTCAAGTTCTCTGATCGTGATTCGACGAGCCTGCATCAGCAGGGTCCTCATTTGGTCAATGACGATCTCATTTCGGGATGTTGAGGGCCTACCAGAACGTGCTTCACTTTCCACTGATGTGCGACCATCTTTGAAGCGGTTGTACCACTCTTTTATCTGTGTGGTGCCCATCGCTTCGTTTCCGAAGGCCTGTTGAACCTTGCGGATTGTTTCCACTTGGGAATCTCCAAGCTTTACACAAAATTTGATGCAGTAGCGTTTGTTCAAGTTTTTCCGTCATTTTGTCAAAAATGAAAATCCGACGGCGCTCACTTACACTTCCTCACTCATCGGCGGTCTGTCAGCGACTGACAGCTTCTGCAGGCGGGAAAATATTCACGCATACCGATTAGGATCGCCTACATACGTGCACCAAACCACGCCTCCCGAGCTTCATTTGTTTACGCACGAAAAATTAAGGTTGGTTACTTTTTGAACACACCTCGTACATATATATGAATAGTCCGAAGTGGGACAGACACTCGTCTCCCAATGGAGGGCGGTCAAAGTCGCACTACTATGTGATAAAGAGGGTTTGGGGGTTTAGGGGGCTTAATGATCTTGAGGGTCTTCAGTTTTATAGGGCCTTTGGGTTCCAAAAGGTATAAGGGGTCAAAAGTGTCAAAAGAGACTAAGAAAAATACGAAACTGACTGTCCTCTCTCTGCCCTCCTCCACCTTAACTCTGTATACTCCCCTACCCATTTCTTTCCCTTTCTTAAAAGCAAGAGGGCATTGATGACATGAAGAGAATGTAGCACTGAGCACAATAATTGGCAGTAATAAAAAGAATAACGTGATACAATGACCAATGTCTGTTAACCAATAACGACCTATATCAGGTCAGGTATGGGAGCATGTGCCAGAACAGTGCGTCGCTGCGTCCACTTTCCGCCGGTTATCCAGGGGCCTCCGTCTGGCCATCCCCCAGGCAGATGCCAGGCCCATCCCCATCTCCTTGAGATGATGGTCAACCTGCTGCAACCATGAGGCACGTGGTCGGCCCACTGGCCTCCTCCACTCATGAGACTCCCTCGCTGAGAGAATCTGGTGAGCAGGATCAGCGTCAGGAAAACGAGCCACATGTCCATACAGCCGCAGCTGACGCTCACGGACTATGCAGGTAACAAATCTCATCCGAGTCTCTCTCAGCAACCGCTCGTTGGACACAAAATCCGACCAGCGATAGCCAAGGATTCTCCGAAGAGACCTGGTACCAAAGGAATTAAGTCTCCGTCTCAGATCCTTGGTCAAAGTCCAAGTCTCGCACCCATAGAGCAAGACTGGAAGTACCAAGGACCTGAAGACTCGGACTTTCGTCCTCCCGCACAGGTACCGGCAGCGCCACACCCCATGATCCAGTGAATCCATGACTCCCCAGGCCCGACCCAGACGTCTATTGACCTCCGGCTCACAACCTGCGGAGACATGAATATCACTGCCAAGGTAAGTGAATCTATCCACGACCTCAACATCCTCACCACAAACAGACACAGACAGGACAGCAGCATCCAAGATGTCACAGAAAGCCTGGATCTTAGTTTTGACCCAAGAAATCCGTAATCCCAACGGCTCCGACTCCTCATTCAGCACCTCGAGGGCCCCCAAGAGGATGTCTAAAGTCTCCGCAAAGATGAGTGCATCATCTGCAAAATCAAGGTCCGAGATATTGACATTGCCAAACGATGCACCGCAACTTGATCTCTCCGACATCCTCCCAAAAATCCAGTCCATACAAGTGCTGAAAAGTGTGGGGGCAAGTACACATCCCTGACGGACTCCAGTAACAACTGGAAATAAGTCAGAGATGGTACCACCACACTTCACAGCACTCTCAGTACCAGAGTAGAGTTCAGACATCAGATCGATCAGTTTCGGTGGCACCCCACGAAGACCAAGAATCCTCCAGAGGACATCCCGATTCACTGAATCGAACGCTTTACAGAGATCAACATAGGCTGCAAGCAGCCCCTGCCGAAACTCTCGTCTGCGTTCGGTGAGGACACGAAGTGCAAGGATACGGTCAATCGTTGACCTCTTTGGTGTAAAGCCTGACTGCTCTGGACGCTGGTGCTCAAGCAGATGGTGGCGAACCCTATCAAGAATTATCCGAGCAAAGACCTTGCCCGGCACTGAGAGCAGCGTCACCCCTCGGTAGTTGTTGCAGTCTTGGCGATCACCCTTCCCTTTCCAGAGAGGGACAACAAGGCCCCTCTTCCAGTCAGTTGGGATGATGCCTGTGTTCCAGGCAGAGCACAAAACTGCATGCAACGACACGAGTGCAGCATTTCCACCAGCCTTGAGAAGTTCAGCATGGATGCCACAGATCCCTGGAGCTTTGCCCCGTTTCAACTGGTTCACCGCAGCCCGTGTTTCCACAAGCGATGGTGGACCACAGTTGATTTGAGGGTCAGCAACAGGGATTGTAACACCCTTGACGTCCAACTCGACAGCTGGGGGATCAGCCTGGTACAACCACTCAAAGTAACCGCCCCAGCGGGCCTTCACTTCAGACTCCTCTGTCAAGAGCCTACCACTCTCTGCTCGAACTGCAGTGCTCCGAGGGATGGGCTTGGATGAATGCAATGCGCGAATTCCCCTGTAAGCGGGACGAGAATCACCTGTCCACAGGTGATGCTCTACCCCCTCGCAGATTCCTCGCACATAGGCCTCCTTGTCCACCCTCAGTGCACGTACAGTTTTACGCCTCAACTCCCTGAACAGCTCAGCTCTGCCATTCAGCCTGGCCCTGCGACTCTGGTCAATGGTATCCAGTGTCCCTTGAGAGACAAAATTCTTCTTTGCCCTGCGGTGAACTCCAAGGCATCCACCGGCAACATCAAGGATGGTGGTCTTGAAGGCGCTCCACAACTCTTCAGGACCCCCCAAAGCACCCAGACCCCCCAAGTGTCCACTCAGCCTGTTCGCAAACTCCTCAGCTACTCTCTCATCCCTGAGCTTGGCAACATCCAGCCTAGGCTGGGATGGTACCATTCTCCAGGATTTAAGGTGCAGCTTTAGAGTTGCTACAACAAGCCTGTGGTCAGTATTGAGGAACTGAGCACTCCGGTAGACCCTGCAGTTCTGGATCATCCTCCAACGACCGTCAATGAGGACATGGTCAATCTCCTTTGCCACACCGCCAGCGTTGGAATACCAAGTCCAGCGATGAGCTTGCGGGCGCTGAAACCATGAACCAGCCACCCTAAGTCCATGACTTCTTGCAAAGTCAAGGAACTTAGTGCTATTCTGGTTCATAGTTCCTGACCCATGGGGACCAACACACACCTCATAACCGTCCCTATCAGTTCCAGTCGATGCATTGAAATCCCCCAAGACTGGAAGTGTATCTCGTCTGGGGCACTGATCAACCACAGACTCGAGTGTAGCGTAGAATGCATCCTTCACGGTGAGATCACTCGCCTCAGTCGGAGCATAAATAGAGACCAGGGAAATGACACCTAAGGAGTGGCGAATCCTTAATCTCATAATACGCTCGTTGACCGGTGTTACCTCAATTATCATTGGGGTCAGCTTATTGGACACAGCTACAGCAACTCCTTGGGTATGGTAACCATCAGAGCGACCAGACCAATAGTAGGTGTAACCACCCACCATTATCTCGCCGCAATCCGGTCTCCGAACCTCAGAGAGAGCTGCAATCCCGATGTCCAAACACTTGAGCTCAGATGATAACAGAGACAGGTGATCATCCTCTCTTAGGGATAGGACATTCCAGGCACCCACCCGAAGGGACCGCCTCAGGTTAACCCAAGGAGACCGCCGTCTGGTGGACGACACCTCAGCACCACTCCGACACACTCTCCCGCAATCTGACCCAGGGATGTTACCCCGTGGTTTCCCTCCTATCAAAGATTGGGGGTCCCGAAGGCTTTGCCCCAATCCTGTCATCCGGTGAGCTGCCCTGCGAAGGGAAGCTGCACAGGAGGTACTCCCACGGAGTGGGTTTTCAGATTTTTTTGCGTTTTTGCGTTTTGCGGAAGGAAGGGTTTTACGGTGCCCGGAGTGCAAATCCTGCCACCAACCTCCGAATAAGAAGTAACCCAACTGCAGGAGGACATCCGCAGACACAGTTGGGCACTAGATATGGATGGCCGTTGGCTCACAAGGAGCTCCTCCGCCCTTTGTCCACAGGTGTAATTTGGCAGTAAATTGACAATAAAAGAGAATGTAGCACTGAGCACAATAATTGGCAGTAATAAAAAGAATAACGTGATACAATGACCAATGTCTGTTAACCATAACGACCTATATATTGTCTGTCAACCAATAATGACCAATAACGTCTGTCAACCAAAGACAGGACATGGTGCTATGACGTCACGAATGACGTCACAATTAATGTTTACTTATTACTTACGAAATCTATATTGATGACTTCCGTCCTCTGTTTGTTACTTACGAAATCTAAAGATTTCGAAAGTATATTGATCACTTCCGTTTCTGTTTGTTTGTTTGTGTGCTTGTTTGTGTGTTTGTTTGTTTGTTTGTAGGCACGATAACTCGAGAACGGAAGAAGCTTCCAATGTGAAATTACACCACGTGATTCAGGAGGGTGATGGCTAGCGCTGATTAGATTTTGGTTAAAATCGGTCAAAGGTCAAGGTCACAGTGAGGTCAAACATAATTCCGTAAATTCATGTGGAGAAATGGAGTATTTTTGCTTCGCTCGACGTTACGAGTTCGTTTTAACTTCGATTTTAATTTTGTCTTCGGTTTTTGCAATCGCTTAGGATGCTTAAAACTCAGTTGTCGAAATTCTGGTGAAAATCGGATGTTTTGGAGACGTTTTAAGATTGTATTAAAAATATTTCACTCGACGCGTCATGGGTCGTCACGTGATGCAGTGCGCTCGAGCAGACGCGTCGTTGACCCACGTAAGGGTTTTCCGTGTGCGCGCTGATGGTGTTTTCGATAAAGATGGTGTTTAAAAGTCATTTTTTTTATCCCAATAAAGGTTATCGTCGCATGCCTGACTCGCTGAGCCGTCGGATTATATAAAGATTGTTAGTGAATGGCCGAATATTACGGTTTTGTGAATTTGATAAAATAATATAAAATAATTGCGTGGAGAAATGGAGATTTTTGCTTCGATCGACGTTACGATTTTTTGATGGTTTGGTACAGAATCATCGTAGAAACTTGTGGTTTGCGTCGCTACCTTCTCCAGAGACAGCTTTTATAAGACAAGGTCAGAGGTCAAGTTGATGATTTCGTAAGTACCAGTCTATGACTGCTTGTTTGTTTGTTTGTTTGTGTGTTTGTTTGAAGGCACGATAACTCGAACGAAGAAGCTACCAATGTCAAATTACACCACGTGATTCAGGAGGGTGATGGCTATCGCTGATTAGATTTTCGTCAAAATCTGTCAAAGGTCAAGGTCACAGTGAGGTCAAACATCAAAAAAGATTATAACTTGAACGGAAGAAGCTACCAATGTCAAATTACACCACGTGATTCAGGAGGGTGTTGGATAGCACTGATTAGATTTTGGTCAAATTCGGTCAAAGGTCAAGGTCACAGTGAGGTCAAACATCCCAAAAAAAAAAGTTATAACTCGAACGGAAGAGGCTACCAATGTCAAATTACACCACGTGATTCAGGAAGGTGATGGCTAGCGCTGATTAGATTTTGGTCAAAATCCGTTAAAGGTCAAGGTCACAGTGAGGTCAAACATAATTCCGTAAATTCATGTGGAGAAATGGAGTATTTTTGCTTTGGTCGACGTTACGAGTTCGTTTTAACTTCGATTTTAATTTTGTCTTCGGTTTTTGCGATCGCTTAGGACGCTTTACACTCGGTTGCCGAAATTCTGGTAAAAATCGGATGTTTTGGAGACGTTTTAAGGTTGTATTAAAATATTTCACTCGCCCCGTCACGGCTCGTCACGTGGTGCAGCACGCTCGAGCAGACGCGTCGTTGAGTCACATAAAGGTTTTGCGTGTCCGCACTGACGGTGTTTTCGATAAAGATGGTGTTTAAAAGTCATTTTTTTTTATCCCATTAAAGATTATCGTCGCATGCCTGACTCGCTAAGCCGTTGCATTATGTAAAGATTGTTGGTGGATGGCCGAATATTACAGTTTTGTGACTTTGATAAAATAATATTAAATAATTGCGTGGAGAAATGGAGATTTTTGCTTCGGTCGACGTTACAAGTACCTTTTAACTCGGATCGCAATTCTGTTTTCACTTTTGGTAATGGCGAAGTATGCTTAACACTCGGTTGTCGAAATTCTGGTAAAAATCAGATGTTTTATGAGATTTATGTCGGGTGTCGTATCTGAGGCTTAACTGAAGATTATGCTAATGAGGGGGATTGTAACACACGGTATTACGCGCTCGTTTTAAAGTCAATTTCAATCCTGTCTTCACTTTTGGTAATGGTCAAGTATGCTTAACACTCGGTTGTCAAAATTCTGGTAAAAATCGCATGTTTTTTTTGAGATTTATGTCAGGTGTCGTATCTGAGGCTGAACTGAAGATTATGCTAATGAGGGGGATTGTAACACACAGCATTATGCGTTCGTTTTAAAGTCAATTTCAATCCTGTCTTCAATTTTGGTAACGGTTAAGTATGCTTAACACTCTGTTGTCGAAATTCTGGTAAAAAAAAATCGGATGTTTTATGAGAGGTTTGGTACAGAATCATCGTAGAAACTTCTGGTTTGTGTCGCTACCTTCTCTCGAGACAGCTTTTGTTAGACAAGGTCAGAGGTCAAGTTGACGATTTCGTAAGTACCAGTCTATGACTGCTTGTTTATTTATTTATTTATTTTTGCATGATTGACGTCAATTCTTCTTCTTCTTCGTTTGGTATGACGTCACAATCGACACTGGGGACCTGAGTATGTGCCTTTTCAAGGTTTGATATCGTTCTTCATCCGTTTCAG
>NC_140962.1:102678337-102690837 GCF_056783735.1 Eptatretus burgeri | reverse complement strand
CAATCATGGATGGGTCGCCACTCCGACCCAGGATATATTCAATGATGATTAAGGTCAAATTAAATTAAGGGGTTAAAATCAAATAATGAGGAAAGATCAATGACGGAATCTCGCGATATTTGATGGACATACAAAATGATTGATATCGCAGAGCAAAACTGATGTTGAAAAGTGAGACTGGAGGAAACACCCACAGCAGAGTTGAAGGCCAAGATAGAGGCAGACTTGGACAAACAATCGGTGTGTGGAGGAATGGGGGACAGGAGAGGATGCATGGAGTCGACAGGATGGGAACTGAAGGAGACTCTCACGAGGGAAAACTGGAAATTTGGAAGGAGGAGGGATTGAGGGTGGAGGTTAATGAGGGTAGAAAAGATCATGGTTTTGGATTGGGGACGATCTGAGATGGCGGTGAACAGCTGTCTTAAAGTCCTGCAGGGAAGAATGAGATGAAGAGAATGTGGAAGTTGGCTTCACAGGTGGGGGAAAACGAGGAATGAATGAGTTTCTGTGTACTCGGGGCAAGAGGATAGTTATGATAATTTGTCGATGAGATTGTATGGACATGCATGTGTATGTAATCCTTCATTTTATATTTCCATTAATTGTCTCATTAACCATGCCATGGACAATGACATGTTGTTAACCAATGTTCACAAAAACACTTAGACAAATTTTAATTAATAAATAGGCAAATTTATGTTGGATACACAAGTGACGTGTTTACTTATAAGCATGTTTGCCAGGATGTTCTTGATATGTCAAATTATCTTTAGATGTCAATTTTATAAATTATCTTTTTACAAGTTATACCCATCTGCCAACTTCAATCTGATTACAGCACCACACAAAAATGTGCACATGCAGGACTACAACCTACCTGTCACAGAAACAACCCCAAATTCTGTTTCCATCTCTTTATTTTCCCAAAATCTTTTCCTTCTGGTATCTGCAGGGGATCTATACATTTTGAAACCCCTCTCTCATAGATTAGTGCATCCATTGGCACAGCATCCTGTGATTTTTTTTTTTTTGTTTGTTTGTTTAAACAGAATGATGAGCTATCGATGGAAACAAAATGGTGGCCATGACTCGTGTGACCAGAAATTTCCTGGACACGCCATGTCGCTACTCCTTGTATATAGGGACTCCAGGATAGTGTGGATAGCTCTGAGTTGGGGGCTCATTTATTGGTAACACTAAACTCGAGTGCTGCATAATTCCTTCAACCACATGTTCTGATAAATTATTGCTTTTATTTTGTGGCATCATGCCCATTCAACTGATGGATTGGAATTAGTGGGTGACTTGTTATTTTAGTGGGTCGTGTCATGCCTCCTTGCTTCCCCAGCATCCCACCTATTCTCTGCTTCCCCAATGTTTCACCCCCTCCATACCATACCCCACATCCTTTCGCAGCCCCAATCTCCACACTGCCACACACCTCCTCTCTTTGCCCTTCCCTCACTCTATGGATCTCCAACATCTGAGTTTTTGCTCCAATTTGACAATTTGTTTGTCTGCACCGATTTTTATCCAGATTCTTGTTAAACATTTACCATCATCTCGGATCACGTCCTGATTTTGTCTGTTACTTCCTGAGCTGTTCAGTGTACTATCCTCGACTATGTTTCCAAGTAAACAACAACAAACAACCAAACCAAAAAAACAACAACATGAAATTGTAAGATTTGTCTCATTGCCACCATTCAAGACAGCTGTTTGCCACCATCTCAGATCGTTGCCAATCCAACACCACAATCCAACACCACACAACACGTTGCCAAACCACACCACTTTTCTACCCTTGTAAACGCCACCCAAATCCCTCCTCCTTCCAATTTTCCAGTTTCTCCTCCTTTAGGTTTCCTTCTGTGTTCATCTTGTCCATGCCATGCATGCGTGTTTTGCATCCTGTTTTTGGCTGTTACGTCCTGATCCGTTCAGTGTACCATCTCTCATACAAGCCTCGACAATGTACACAAAAAACAACAACAAAAAACATGAAATTGATTATCTTGACTTTCAAGATATTTTTAAAGTGTGAGATTGAGCAAATTGTTGGGCTCTGATTGAACCTTTCACTTCCTCAGGTTCAATCCTGATTCGCAAATATTCTACTCCATGAGGTCTGAAGTATTGCCAGCAGGGGGCGCTGCATCCTAAAGTATGCCGTCTCTGACAAGAACTTTAAACTGGCCTTTCCCTCTTGCATTTATTTGTGGATGTTAAAATGAATTGCTGCATTTGATGAAGAATAGGCCTTTTATTTGCAATAGTGTCAAAGCTAAATTCCACATTGGCTTTCAACCTCAACAGCAAGGCCAACAACAATCTTTCCTCGTTATAATCTTTTCCAATTTGAGTCAGTAACTATATTGGCAAATTGATGAACTGTGTGCTGCTAAGTGAGATCACATCAGACCCGACAGTGAATTTACTTGTATTATTTTGAAACAAAAATTCCAGTGCACTCACTATACACTGTAATATATATATATATATATATATATATATATATATATATATATATATATATATATATATATATATATATATATATTTCAACAGAAGGGATTGTGACAGTACCAAAGGTTAGTTAAGTAAAGAAGAGGAAAGTTAAGACTCTATTGAGGCAAGGGCCTTCTACTTGGAGAGTAGTTGCATGGCATGGTCTTCCTGGAAAAGTAGTGACAGCAGCAGTGGGTGACCACTGACCAGCCCTCTAGAAAATAAAGGACACTCAGACAGGTGTATTGGGGATCTCTTAGAGCCACTGTAGGACCTGTTGTAGGGTGAAGTAGCAGTGCCCCTTGTAGTCGGTCAGGGGTGTAGCACCTCCAAAAGCCATGAGGTTTTAAACATTTTCAGTAAGCTGTGAGTTGTACTTTATATGAATATTTTAAATTAATTTAGGTAAATATTTTAATTATTCTCAAATGGCCCATAAACTTATAAGTATCCTATATTTTTGAAAACTATTTTAGCACTCAATTTCTTTGTTTGGATATAAAAGGAAAGTAGCCAAAATATATCTTGCAAAACATTGGTTGGCAATTTTTATTGTGTGCTGTTGATGGTATATGTGTGGAATACATACTGTAATCAGCCATCCATCCATCCATTGGGACCATACTTTGTGCAGAGCATTGTTGCTGCCTTAGTCTCCTTGGCTATTGGGCACAATTCTGGACAGGTCGCCACTGACACAGGACGGGTCATGTAATCATGAAAAACAAGAAGTATATATTTTAAATTTTCAATGCATAATAAAATCAGAATGCATTTACGATGTCAAAATCAAAATTAATGTTTTATCAGTAATATTTATGAAGACAGGATGATCAATCTTTTATGATGAGGAAAAGTGAAATCGTCCTCCGCTCATTCTCAGCAATTATGAAGGATGTATTGAAAAGTAATGCCTCTTCCTTTTCTCCAAAACAAGAAAAGATATTCAAATGAAACAGACAGATGCTTACATCAGTCTTTATGCTACCATGTTACATATTTATTTCTCAACATAATCACCACTGCAGTCCACATTTTTGCCAACTTTCAAGTAGTTTTGTGATGCCATCATGATAGAACTGTGCTTCTTGCTGCCTTAACGAGCGCTTCACAATGGCCTTGACATCATTGTCAAAGGAAAAATGTTCTCCATGAAGGTGTTCCTTAAGTTTGGGGAAGACATGAAAATCTGACTGAGCAAGTCGGGGCTGGTGATCCTTTTGTTGCCGTCCATTGACCGTCTCTTACTCTCAGGATTGTAATGATACACCCAACTCTCATATCCAGAGCTTCATGCTTCACACCACGAACAACGTCGTCCGAGCCTCTGCCGTCTTGACTCATGTAGCACTGAGACCTCAAGTTTTAAAGATGATGAAACTTTGCTCCCAGTGGTGGGAAGTACAAATGTGCACACTGCTTTGTTTCATTCGAATATCTTTACCAGTTTTGGCGAAAAAGAATAGAAGGCATTACTTTTCAACATACCCTCAAATGTGAGATTGCTGTAACAAAAGCTAGCCTACAGTACATGTGAGCTTGCATCCCTCTAGCTAGTTTTGCTGTATATTATTTACTGTGCCAGTTCATGGTTATGTTTAATCACGCACCCGTGCTCATCATATGGGTATGCATAGCGACTTTACGACGAGTTTGGGCATTCAGATTTGTGAGAAACAGTTGTTGATCTGCCACTGTCTATGAATAAAATCGATGAAATTTTCATTGCAGAAATATTGTTTGTTGTGGTGATTGGCATCATGACCAAAATGAGGAAGCTAAAATACTGAGGCACAAATGGTGTCCTTGGAAGGCATGAAATGTGACAGGATACTGGTGCAAAATGGAGTGATCCCGTGTAATACAGAACAGCTGGTCACAGGAGGCAGCAGAAACAGGAGATAGGTTCAAATTGGAATTGGTTGATAATGATATGGGTATGTCACCCGGTCACGAGTGGCCTCTCTCGGACCTGATTCCCGAACTTTGACCCAGAAGCCGACGAGCCACGGATAACTCTGCAACCTGATAGGTTAGTAAGCAGCCACGGACGTCATCTAAGATGACCAATTCTGGCAGGTTTCCCATGCCAAACTCTCGCATTACCTTCCCAGTGACCGAGTTACCTCAGATATGGAACATGCTCTCAGCATCCCACCTTTGTCTATTGATTTCGTACGGCTGAGCAAAACCGTAGGTGGGCTGCTGGCTGGACTAGTGCAGCCAATCGGTGGGGTACAACCTCTCATATCTATTGCACGCTATGTCTAACCAATGTAGGAAAGAGAAAATCGAGCAGGTTTGGAAACAACAAATCTTGTATTAAATGGCATGTATTTACAAGAGTCTTGTGTCACAAAATAAAAGTCTTAACCCCAGCACTCAAAGAAACCTCTTGTACAACTGGCCTGAAAAGAAATACAGACACCCCACATTTGTCTGGGGAAATTAGAAAGACAAGGGAACAGAAAGAAAGAAAGCAAGGAAGCAAGAAAGCAGTCGGGGTGTGTTGGCGACCTCTTCCTCCCCCGTACATGAGCAGGCTTGGCTCTCGTGGATCTCAACTCGGTGTCGATGCAGGTGAGTGGAGGTGCTCTGTCATTCAGTATCGTGTGCTGCCGAGCTCTGCAAAGAACTGGTGGGGGGTGGGGGGGGTTGATGTCATTCCTTGATCCTCCACAATAGGCGAGCCCTGAGGTATATGTGCTGAAAGGTGCATGGTTGTATGGTGGGTGTGTGAAAGACGTGTAAGAAAATCAGTTCTACCGATTTGGTCAGAACCCGTTCCACCTGGCAGTTTGGGGAACACCAGATGTGGTGCCTTTTGCTTCCCAAGGCCATGTGGGACGCCCATTCCTCCTGACTTGTTGGGGAGCACGCTCCTTCATGTCCTGCTTGGTAGCGCTTGCTGAGCTTGCCACTTTGCATTGTACTAGTAGCATTGGGTAGCACCCTCTCGTTCCACTTGGTAGCATTCTGGTGTTCATTCCAAGACTGGATGCAAACTCCCTCAGGATCTGGGCTGCTCTCTTTACGAACTCAGACTGCACCCGATCTGAACATCAACTCCACTCCAACCACTCCGTCTCGGGTTCTTATTGTCTGCTGTACGGTGTCACCAATCATGTCCGCTTTCAGCAACCAACCCGATTGACTTAAGCACGAGAATTATCTGGCCGAAATACTCCTGAGGTGATGTGTGTTTGAGAATGAAGCATGAGAATGGGAGTTTGAGTATGGGTGTCAGAAAATTCGTGTTTGGAAATGTATTTCAAATATGGAGTTGGAAAATAAAGGTTTGGAAATTTTGGAAGACAACAACGGGGAATGTTTTACCTGCGATCAGAACACATCTCCCTTTCCACCGGTTTGAGGGGATCGATAACTCAACTAAACAATCACTATGGAAATATCTAAATCCAGTGTTATTACTTGCAAAATCGAAGAATTTTCAAGTATATTGGTCAGTCGATTTTATTATTACTTGATGAAATCTTCGATTTTTGTCAAGTATGTTGGTCTGTTCCGTTTGTTACTTGGCGAAATCTTTGATTTTGTCAAGTATGTTGGTCTGTTCCGTTTGTTTGTTGGTTTGTTTGTTTGTCCGGTCGTTTACAGCCCAAACGGCTGGACCAGTCGTTCTTAAATTTTTACACCTGATAGGCAATCCACCTGAGACGGTCTGCGTCCAAACCCCGTCTTAATCGGACTAAACGTCACGACGTGACGTCACACAACGTGAAAACACATTTTTGGACATAACTCAGTGACCGGAAGTCGTAGCGACTTCCTGTTGACGCCAAAACAAACTTCAATGGAATATCTAAATGTTTTAAAATGCATGTTAGTACAAATTATGCACAGTTTTCGCAAGCGTATGACGTCAAAGTTTTTAGCTATTGGCGTGATTTAAAAAATATATATATTCGTTCTACAGGTCACAATTCTTAACTGATTTGGATGAAATTTTAACAGCTGATAGAAATCCACAGTGCAAAAAGATATGTGACTTTTGGTGATGTTCAAATCAGGATCTGGATTCTGCATCACTTTATATTATCGCCCATTATAAACCAATGGGGAATTTTATGAATTACACATGGCTATTTCTCAAACAGTTTTGCACTTATTATATTGAAACTTATACTGTCTATTTATGCATGTAATATTAATATGTGTACAAAGTTTGATCGAAATTGACCCAAGGTCAAGGTGAGGGTCACCCAAAACATGAAAAACGCACATATAAAATACATATTTTTGTTTTACAACATATTTCAAACCTGATAACGGGATCGTAAAGCTGGTTGAAAAGCAATGTTCCTAGGTATTTTCAAATATTTTCTATGATCAGAATGAAGGCAACAAGCACCGATGATAAGTTTTTGAATGTCACATGGTGGCTTTAAATGAGTTGTGAAAATTTTCAATCTGCTGCCGTTACCATGGCAACGCGCGCCTGATAATTGTTATTTGTGACGTCGCGTCATTTTATTAATGTACGAACAAATAAACACCACACATTCCATGACATTACAGCTTGGACCACCACACGGAAAGGTCAACTAATTCGCCAAGTGTCGTGCTAAGCACGATTTTTCATTCTGTTTGTCTGTTTGTCGTCTCCAGGTCACAATTTTAAACCGATCTTCATGAAACTTCACCACATGGTAGAGTTTGTCATATGGAAGAAGCTTATTGTTTTTAAGGTCAAAAGGTTAACATAGGTCAAAGGTCAACAAGTAAGGTGGTATATCAAAATTCCTCAATTTTCATCTGATTGACTTGAAATTTGAAGAGGATTTATATTTCAGGTCATTTAATTCAACCAGCCAATTACTTTTGAGGTCACCATAGACCAAAAAGTTAACATAGGCCTAAGGTCATCAACTGAGGAGGTATTTCTGAAATCCTCAATTTTCATCTCTGATTTGAAATTTGAAGATAAGTTGCATATTTGATCACTCAATTCAACCACCAATTATTTTTGAGGTCAAATTTGTTTTATTGATTTTGCAAGTATCGTACTCTGCACGAGGTCTTCTTGTTTTATATGTTGGTTGTAACTCCCTGGTAGTCTGGTGGATATAAGAAAAATTGCGCACATTGTGTTACAAACATGAAATTTTGCAGAATGGTGGTTTATTACATACAAAAAAAATTTGGATATGGAGATGTGTCAGAATACACCCCAAACAGTACTTTAAAAAAAATATTAAGAATGGCTGCCACTTTTCCAAATTTCCAAAAAAAAAACAACTTATTGTTGGTAACTGTAGGCATCAAAAATGACCTATTACTCATTCTTCGCAGTACCACTGACACAAATTGGCAACTAAACTGAAAATCTTTCATCAATTATACATATTTCTCACTTTAAATGATAAAACGACATACCTCGGCAAATTAACTTCGACTGAATTACTCGCTGCACATTCAGTCCTGCAATTCTGACTAGTATTCGGGTGTTCGTTGTGGTCTGTAGTCTATTCATTCTCGCAATCTCCAGAACATTTGCATAGGGCTCTTCACTTGAGAGAAGCCCGGAAACAATTAGTGACCTGCGCATCCTTTGGTACACTTTGGCATGAAGCAATTCACAGCAAGATTTTACAGCCTCAGGAAGGGTGGTTCACAGAGATTCCCATGCTCCTTCTGAGCTCTTCACCCATCCCCATTCACTTGGTTCTGGCAGTTGGGGTGAGAGAAGGAAACATTGACCCCAGATATGTCCTTGATATGCTGAATTGATGCTGATTTGGTTGGGGGAATGTTGCCAATGGCTCTATCTTTCCTTTTTAAGAATTGCTTTCTGGCACCATTAACTGTCATCTGGTCACTGCCTCTGTCGTACATCAGCACAACAAAACGCTTCATGATAGCTATATCTTCCGATACTCAGGTGCACTTGAAAGAGATTTGAAGGCCTTTGTTGCATCATCATAAGTTTGCCAAACATTCCAAGCCATCTTTTTACCGATACCATTGAATGAATAAACTGTCACATCCTGTAAGACCGGAAGGCACCTCGACCTATCAGGCCCAAGAGCAGCTGTCATTTCATGTACTGCAAGAAAATGGAAGTGCTTCTGTACCCCAAATGCTATCCAGACTTCTTGGATGTTCAGTTGGTTAACAGCTGTTACAGCTATAATAACTACATCTCTGTCAACTGTCCTCAACATAATCTTCTGATATCCACTTTTGGCAGCATCCAACATACGCAGAATCATCTGACTGTCAGCTTCCTCATGCCAACAGGAATGTAAACCTGATGTGTCAGAGGGTTTAGAACAAATAACTCCATCCTCACATGTGGCTATTATCTGCTTATCACTCTCGATGGTGACACTGCTCAGCCAATAGCTTAAAAAGTTCAGTCTTGTTCTCATCAAGATGGAGGAATTGCTGCCAATTTCCAGGAACCAGGGTGTTGGATTCCCCTTTTCTTTTCACTCCTTTCCCACGCCTCTGTCGTGTGTCTGCCTTCAATGAATGAATCTTTCTGGTAGATATCCCAGACGATGTCTAGTCTCTTTTCAACATGTTCCAATTGTCTCTCGAGATATGGTAAGAACACTTCAGCTGCATAGCTGCCAAATGTTTGAGCGGTGACTGGTTTGAGCATATTCACAATTGCAGCTCCATCAATAATTATGGCACCAGTGAAAGGGGACTCCTTGGTAGGCATGACCAAATATTCCAGGCACTGCAACAAATCAGCCTTACACATGCCCTTATTTTTCCTTGATGAGATATTGAAGGTGGACATGGATGGTTCTTGAACACGAATAAATCTTCTAAATTGCCATCTCGTGTCTGACATGCAATGCAAAGCCTTGGAAGGAGATTACAATCACTCTTGAGACTGGCTTTTTGTATGCGTGACTTTTTGTTGCTGGTTTCCTTGATGGGCAAGACATCAGAGGTAACTTATTTCTCTTGATGGCATCAGATAGGGGCACGGAGCATTCAGCAATCAAAGGGAAGACCAAGAAGGAATCCGAAGGAGAAAATTGCAAATATGGAGTCGTCAGGAGGAACCTGAATAGGATTTGGATTTCAGCTGCTACTCACAGCTCTCAAACCCATCCAGGTGCAACCAAGTGAGCCTTACAGAAGGCTTTCTGCAATAGTTCACTTTTCCTTAGAGAGATGAATAAAGAAAGAGAGAAATTGAGAGTAAAAGAGAAGAAAAGGCAAGAATTGGCATGAATAAAGAGAATTGTGAAAAAATGAGAAAGAAGTGTCAAAAGAACAAAGATGTCGGAAAGAACCCGGATGGATAGATTTCAGCAGTTACTCCCCAGGCTCAAGCGCAGCAACATGTACAAAAGCTACCAGAGGTCTTTTTTTTGGCAGCATCCAACATATGTTGATCCAGGTCTGCCAGCGGGGAAGCACAGTCCACACAGCATCAGGATATGGTACAAACATGATGAAACGGAAAACCAAGAATGAACCCGAAGAAGTAAAGAGCAAAGATGGAAGAAACTTTGACCACCTAGTCTGGTGCCTATTTTCGAATGTTATCATAAGTATTGACAGGAAGGAAATGTGCTGGGAATTATTTATTCACAGCTGCTTAATATATTTATAATGGTCTGTTAGTCTATCTTTGGCCACAGCCACAAGTTTGATCCTGTCCCTTCACAGTTTATACCAAATATTAGTGGACCCAGGGAAAACTTTCATGAGAATAGCACTGTTGTAGCATTAATAGTTTACTATCCCCCGCCACGTGGCGGAAGGGGGATATTGTTCGGTATATGCCATGTGAAAGATTGCACCATTCCTCTTTCACAATAATCCTGGCAGTATGGTACAGAGCAAGTGCACTTTCTGTTGAGCTGTCTTGTCTGTGTTTGATTCTCATCTCCATTATGAACTCTCAGATCAGTGCTATGCAGGCAGGGCTTTGCATCAATGAGTGTGCTATCCCTTGGATCTATGTTATGCTGGGGATCCTTCTGCCAACAATGGTTGCTGCCGATGGATATTAAAGATCCCACAGTATCTTTCAATGAAGAGGAGGCGAGTTAATGCTGAAACTGGACAAACTGCAAATTCCTGCTTTGGCTTGCTGCTGGGAAAGCAATGGCAAAAACACCCGGTATAATCCTTACTTTGTTGTGTTCTTCATGAAACTCTTTTGTGCTTTCTTCAACAGTTCACCGAGGTAGAAGAACGATTTGGCTTTGAACAGTCCTTGCATCGACTGCTTGACAGGGCTTATCAGCCCATGGCTGTGAAAGATCTTCTCGTACTGCAAGGAACTCCCAAGCAGGTAACCCACTTTTAACGAAATTTCAGGAAGACTTTTTTTTTTTTTAATGACGTTACTTCTTTGCATCTGAAAACACATTTGCACAATGATGCCTTAATCTTTGGTTGTTGTTTTTTTTTTTGTTTGTTTGTTTGTTTTTTTTTAAATCAGATTTTCAATTAATTTTTTCAAAGTATGCAATAATGGCAAACCAATTATTTACTTGCTTATTGAATATGTTTTAACCTTTTTTTCAGTGCTGCTTTTTCATAGACGGCATTTTTCTGCCATTTAAACACTCCTTTTGAAGATGATTTACTGCTTACCTGATGCAAGGCTTATCCTTTGGTTAACCCAACTTCACCTTGCAGGGGTCTGAGCTGTCATTTTGATTCGGCTGACTAAAAATGCTTTGTCTTGGAAACACAATGCACTCTTATGGAAGAACAAAAGTATATAATCGAAATACGATTTCAAATAACCCAAAATCTGGAGTGAAATCTGAAAATTTCAAGAAAACGGTGATTCTTTCACTTAGTGTACATTATCCTATAAGCTTTAAGCAAGGCTGTGCAGCCTCCTTCTCCATATTTACACAATAAATATGTGAAATTACCAAAGCATTAAACTTAAATTTTTTTCTCCTGTTTTTTTTTCCCCCTGTTTTTTTTTCCCCCAAAATGTAACTATTGAGTGTAACAAAATAATTAAGTAGGTGAAGGCTCTCGCGGTGTGAGCAATGGGCGTGACGACCATGACTATTCTTCGTGGGGACATCCCTAGAGTTAGGAAGGCCAAATAAATCGGAGGATTAGAATGCGTAAAGCAATGGAAGAGTTCAAGAGTAAATTGGAAAAAAATGGGATGAGTGGAAGGGGTGGGGTGGGAGTCTGGAGGGAGGGGGAAGGGGTGGGGTGGGAGTCTGGAGGGAGGGGGAAGGGGTGGGATGGGAGTCGGGGTGGGGTGGGAGTCGGGAGGGGAAGGGTTGGGAGTCGGGAGGGGAAGGGGTGGGGTGGGGAGGGGAGTGGGGTGGAAGTCTGGAGGGAGGGGAAGGGGTGGGGTGGAAGTCTGGAGGGAGGGGAAGGGGTGGGGTGGAAGTCTGGAGGGAGGGGAAGGGGTGGGGTGGGAGTCTGGAGGGAGGGGAAGGGGTGGGGTGGGAGTCTGGAGGGAGGGGAAGGAGTGGGGTGGGAGACGAGGGTGGGGTGAGGTGGGAATCTGGAGGGAGGGAAGGGGGTGGGGTGGGTGTGTGGAGGGAAGGGGGTGGGAGTGTGGAGGGAAGGGGGTGGCAGTGTGGAGGGAAGGGGGTGGGGTGGGAGTCTGGAGGGAAGGGGTGGGGTGGGAGTCTGGAGGGAGGGGAATGGGTGGGGTGGGGTGGGAGTCTGGAAGAAGGTAGGTGGAAGGGGTGGGGTGGGAGTCTGGAGGGAGGGGAAGGGGTGGGGTGGGGTGAGAGTCTGGAGGGAGGTGGAAGGGGTGGGGTGGGAGTCTGGAGGGAGGGGATGTGGGGTGGGGGTCTTTAGGGAGTGGAGGTAGGGTGGGGGTCTGGAGGTAAGGGGAGGTGGGGTGGGGGTCTGGAGGTAAGGGGAGGTGGGGTGGCGTTTGGAGCGAAGGGGAGGTTGGGTGGAGTTGGGGGGTAGGGGGTTGGAGGGAAGGAGAGGTGGGGTGGGTGTCTGGAGGGAGGTGGGGTGGGTGTCTGGAGGGAGGTGGGGTGGGTGTCTGGAGGGAG
>NC_140962.1:102670837-102673337 GCF_056783735.1 Eptatretus burgeri | reverse complement strand
TAACCTGAGGGCTGCGTAACTACCTAAACAAACTCACTCACACGGACGACTTAAATAAAATTGCCGGCGCTAGGACAGACATGCCGGGGGCGCACTCATATGTACAGTACATCTTAACCTTAACTTACAAATTTTACACTAAACCATGGCCCAGGATCACTGAACTCTGCAAAAGAAAAGCAGTTAGCAGGGAGCCAGGCTGCCCACATGCAGTCTCTGGCTCAAACAATGCAGGTGACAGGGAACGTGGCTGGCTGCTCACACGCAGTCCAAGGCCTTCCCTTTCGAACTGAACGCAGTGAACCACAACGGTGCATGGGCTGCACAAACGCAGTCTCCGTGCCAGCTCAAGTGGCACACGCAATGAGCACAACGAATGGATGCATGAACACAAACACGGTGCACGGGCCGCCACTGCAGGCCCGTGTTGTAGCTGCCAACAGGGCAGTTCTTGCAGCTTGCAAACTGTTGCTTTTACGATCCTGGCGCACATGGAAATGAACGGGGGGGGCAAAGCAAAAATTGAACGGGGCTGGTGAACGTGGGCAGTGGGCATGGCATGGCAAAGGTGAGCAGGCAAACACAGCCCGCAGAAGAAGGCCGCTGCAGGCAAACACAGCCGGCAGATGAACTGGCCGGCACAGGCCTTGAAGAAAAACAGCCAGCAGATGAACTGGCCGGCACAGGCCTTGCAGAACACAGCTGCCGATGAAGTTGGCCGGCCTCCGCCTTGAAGCAAAACACGGCCAGCCGATGAAGTTGGCCAGCCTTTGCCGTTCAATGGAGGTTGGTGGAGGGAGTGCGGTGGTGCTGGCCACTTGGAAGGCGGGCTCGGACCTACCTACCTGTCTCCCTCCCAACCTATCGCCTTTGCCTGTCACTGTACATACCCACTCCCTTAATTTGTCAAACCCCAATTTAGCCCCAACTTATTTTTTGTTGTTTTTATTTTTACTCCCCCACTATAAATCGTCCCCCAACCCCCTTTATCGTCCTTGTTCGGCTAACCTATCCTGTCACCTAGCCTACTCCCAACCCCTACGTTCCCTTCCCGGAGGGGAACAAGGGAGAGCTAACGTCCTGTGTCGAGGCCCAACTCAAGCCTCAGAATGGCCTCCCCAGAGTTCGGCGATCTTAACACCAAGTGGGTCCAGCGGCCCACAACGACAGCGAGGGGATGGATGGTGCGGAGGGGTACATCTCCTAATCTACCCTAACCATTTAACTGTTAAACTACCCCGGGGCTTTCAACAAGCGCCTCTCACTAAACTATTGGTTCTAACAACCCAGATTCCCGTCGCCTGTGTTGGTGTCCTCACAATTTCGGGCCTCGCCCCCCAATTTTCTTTCCGTGCCCTCACACGGTCTCCTGGCTGGGACACGTGGCTCCCTTTGGCAGGCACGACCCTCTGCCGAATCTCCCGCTATGGCACCCCCGGGCACTACACTGCCTCCGAGCCTACCAGCTCCCTAACACTGGGGAGTGCCCCCCATGGCACCTCCCCTGAAACGCACACGTGGCAGGCCAGCCTCCCGGGCCCCTTTCCGAGGGTCACCCGTGCCCACAACACTGCCCACGCGGCTGCCATGGCGCCCGGGCCCCCGCACCAAGCAGGCGCACCCGTGCCCACTACTCTATCCCGGCCCCCCATGGGCCCATGGCCTACCGCGGCCGACTAGCCTGGTGCCCGGGGTACCCACTCAGCGATACTCACCTTTCGCAGCCACGCTCCCAAGCCCGTCAACAGGGCTCCTGCACCCCTCCAAATGGGTTTCGAGCCTACATTCCCACCAACAGCAAAACGACCTCCATTTTTCAATTTGACTAACCCAGCTAACTCACTCTACACTGACCCCGGGGGTCCCTTGGGCGGGAGTCACTCCTCCCCCCAATCACTCATCGCACCATGCATTCCCCATTCGCTCCATACACACAGACCCGCTGGCCTCACTCACTCACCAAGCACATGCCTCCACCTCATAACTCACCAACAACTCTTCAACACACTCACCGCTGAACTCTGCCATTCTTCTAACTGCATCCCCTAACTAACTCGTGCTCCCACGTCGTCCCTTAAACTAGTAGCACGTTCCTTTTAACACTACGTAGCTAAACTACGTCCCCTCTACACATTCACCAGTCTGTCCATGTCTCCTAATCTCTTTAATCAATTTCCCCACCTAAATCTGGCTACAATCCCTCTAACTAATCCATTCCA
This sequence comes from Eptatretus burgeri, assembly GCF_056783735.1. Classification (NCBI taxonomy): domain Eukaryota; kingdom Metazoa; phylum Chordata; class Myxini; order Myxiniformes; family Myxinidae; genus Eptatretus; species Eptatretus burgeri. The sequence goes on along the minus strand of NC_140962.1, from coordinate 102,671,118 downwards.
CGGACTCCATGAGGACTTACCCCTGCCCCATGGAGTCGGTCTAGCTAAGCTAACCCTTCCCCCTAACTAGTTTCCCATCCTGTGCTCAGGGTAAGGGGGTCTTTCACCCCTTGCCCAGGAATCCTGTACACCCGAAAGTGAGGCTTGCTTTTTTTTTTTTTCATGCGCAGCACCTGCGCGGCAACTCAGAGCTCGCGCACTTTGCACCTGCCCGTGACGTCATGCAGCTGCACGTGTTCCTCGTCCCTCCTTGGACGGGACCATCCGGCAGAGATACCCCT
>NC_140962.1:102625837-102665837 GCF_056783735.1 Eptatretus burgeri | reverse complement strand
TTGTATGTATGTATGTTCCCGAAATACAGCCAAGACTGTACACGATGACGCAAAAATTTTCAGCCCACATTACTCACCATTCTCCTGCGGTGTGCAGTATCAAGCTTCGTTAAAATCTGGCAACAAAAAAAATTATAAAAAATTAATTCTTGATTCAGTCAAGTGCTCTTCGGGAGAATTTGATCAATGCAAACAACCTCAGCGGTATAGTTCGCTGGAGTTATCTTTTTTTTTTTTTTGAAATGATTTATTTTAAAATCTCAAACATTTAGTATAGATAAATAATTATTTATTTTTAAACATGCAATAAACATCGCCATTTTGATCTTATACCTCCGTGTTCATTAATAAATAAAATTGTGTTCCAAAGATTACGCACAATAATTTCTTCGACTTTATTTTCTCTTTATTTTTTGTTTCACATTGACGCGCGATATTGTTGTGGGGCCGAGTTTCAGTGGCGAGCACGACCGTGAGGTGGAGCAGTAGAGTCGGCTCCACCGAACACCCGGAATTTATAGGTCGTCACCCCGGATAACTCCGGAACCGACGGGTCCCTTATCGGACCGAAGATTGCCAATAGGTCGACCGCGTGGGATAGGGTCGATTGCCAATTTCATTTTATTTAAATACCCACGTCATCCAAACAACCGGGGAAATCCACCCTCGGCAGGATCTGCGCGATCCGGGCCGTTACCGAGCCGGATCCGAGCCGTACCCCGAGCGGAGACTACCAGATTCCTGCCAGGTCAATTGCATGATTTTGGCAGCAATGAGGTTCCCGTTCCCGTTCCTAGTTCCCGTTCGCAGTGCGCCAAACCAATGAAAAACACAGAAACGAGCTGGTACATTCAACAAAGGGGATATTTATTTACAATATGCAGGGAGGGAACACAGAAGAGCAGAGTTATCCGACTACAAGAAATGCAGTCAATGTACAAGCAAAAGCACTTATACAGTTGCTACTTGAAGATGGGCCCACAGACACACACACACACACACACACACACACACACACACACACACACACACACACACACACACACACACACACACACACACACACACACACACACACACACACACACACACACACACACACACACGCGGACCCGTCAGGTCTTTATTGAAGGCTTCCAGCTCGAGGACAGGTGAGTTGGAGACCAGAGCCTGTGCTTGAACCTGTCCACCTCGTGTGGTCTTCGAGGATCCGGCTCGGCGGGACTCAAACCCGCAACACGATGCCGCTCCAAGCACCAGGTACCGCGCTCTCCAACCGGCCACGCACCAATCGACCAAGGCCAAGGAGATCAGAGGCGACGATAATCCAGCTCGGCGGGACTCGAACCCGCAACACAATGATGATGACCACCACGACGACTACCATGACCTTCTTCCATCACGATGATCTCCACCACCTCGACCCTTTTACCACCGCCACTACTCAGCCTGGCGTTTTTTATATTCCTTTTTCCTCCGGGGTGAGCAAATCGCGTCTGAGGCGCTCTCCACCCTCATTGGATGGGGCGTCATGTGAAAATCGCTCTCTGTGGCCATCTCAACCCCCATTGGCCGGCGTGCCATGGGAAAATCGCTCTCTGTGGCCATCTCAACCCCCATTAGCCGGCGTGCCTCCGCACACCACTACTACCTATTCCGCACATCACTACTAAGCCAGCAAGAACACAAATGTAGTGCATTTTAGTGCATTTTTCAATGATTTCATATTCACTAGAAGCACCCGCTTTGCACAGGAGTGGTCAGGTCAGGTCAGGTCAGGTCAGGTATGGGAGCATGCGCCAGAGCAGTGCGTCGCTGCGTCTACTTTCCGCCGGTACTCCATGGGCCTCTGTCTGGTCATCCCCCAATCAGATTCCTGGCCCATCCCCATCTCTTTGAGATGCCAATCAACCTGCTGCAACCACGAGGCACATAGTCAGCCCATTCCCTCCCCCACTCACGAGGCTCCCTCGCTGAGAGAATCTGGTGAGCAGGATCAGCATCAGAAAAATGAGCCACATGTCCACACATCCGCACCTGATGCTCACGGCTTATAGAGGTAACAAATCTCATCTGAGTCTCTCTCAGCAACCACTTGTTGGACATAGTCTGACCAGCAATAGCCAATAATTCTCTGATGAGTCCTGGTACCAAGGAGTAAAGTCTCCCTCTCAGATCCTTGGTCAGAGTCCAAGCCTCACATCCAGAGAGCGAGACGAGAAGCATCAACGACTTAACGACTCAAACTTTCGTCCTCGTGCACAGGTACCGAAAAAGTCACACCCCATGATCCAGTGAATCCATGACTCCCCAGGCCCGACCAAGACATCTATTAATCCTCACCACAAACGGGTACAGACAAGATAGCAGCATAGAAAATGTCATCGAAAGCTTGGATCTTAGTTTTGACCCAGGAAACTCATAATCCCAGTGGCTCTGACTCCTCATTTAGCACCTCGAGGGCACACATAAAGATATCCAGCATCTCTGCAAATATGACTGCATCATCTGCAAAATTAAGGTCAGAGATCTTGACATTCCCAAATGATGCACCGCAGCTTGATCTCTCCAAAATCCTCCCCAGAATCCAGTCCATACAAGCACTGAAAAGTGTGGAGGCCAGTACACACCCCTGACGAACTCCAGCAGCAAATAGAAATATGTCAAAGATGGAACCACCACAACTCACAGCACTCTCATTTCCAGAGTATCGTTCAGAAATCAGATTGATCAGTTTTGGTGGCACCCGACCAAGACAAAGAATCCTCCAGAGCGCATTACAATTCACTGAATATAGTGCTTTGCGAAGATCAACATAGGCTGCAAGCAGCCCCTGCCGAAACTCTCGTCTGCATTCGGTGAGGACCCGAAGAGCAAGGACACAGTCAATTGTTGATCTCTAGTGTAAAGCCTGACTGATATGAGTGCAGGTGTTCCAGTAGATGGTGGCGAACCCTGTCAAGAATTATCCGAGCAAAGACCTTGTCTGGCACTGAGAGCAGTGTCACCCCTCAGTAGTTGTTGCAGTCCTGGCGATCACCCTTTCCTTTCCAGAGAGGGACATCAATGCCCCTCTTCCAGTCAGTTGGGATGATTCAGTGGACAGCATTTCCACCAGCCTTGAGAAGTTCAGCATGGATGCCACAGATCCCTCGAGCTTGACCCCATTTCAACCGGTTCACCGCAGCCTGTGTTTCTACAAACAAAGGTGGTTCACAATTGATTTGGAATGACAGCAACAGGGATAGTTACACCCCTGACGTCCGACTCAACAGCTGGTGGGTCAGCCTGGCACAACCGCTCAAAGTAACTGACCTAGCGGGCCTTCACTTTGGACTCCTCTGCCAATACACAAATTCCTGTGCAAGCAGGACGAGAATCATTTGACCACAGGTGATGCTCTACCCCTTCACAGATTCCTCGCACATAGGCCATCTTGTCTGCCTTCAGTGTGTGTACAGTTTTGCGCCTCAACTCCCTGAACAGCCCAGCTCTGCCATTAAGCCTGGCCCTGCGACTCTGATCATTGGTATCCAGTGTCCCTTGGAAGACAAAATTCTTCTTCGCCTGACTGTGGGTTCCAAGATATCCACCGTTAACATCAAGGATGGTCGTCTTGAAGGCACTCCACAACTCTTCAGGCTTCCCCAAAACACCCAGACCCCAAAATCCCCACTCAGCATGTCCACAAACTCCTCAGCTCCTCTCTCCCCTTTGAGTTTGCCAACATCCAGCCGAGGCTGGGATGGTACCATACTCCTGGATTTAGGCTGCAGCTTCAGAGTTCCTCCAACAAGTCTGTGATCAGTATTGAGGAACTGAGCACTCTCGAAGACGCTGCAGTTCTGAATCATCCTTCCGTGCCCATCAACGAGCACATGGTCAGTCTTCTTTGCCGCACCACCAGCGTTGGAATACAAAGTCCAGCGATGAGCCTGTGGGTGCTGAAACCATGAACCAGCCACCCTAAGTCCATGACTTATTGCAAAGTCAAGGAACTTAGTGCTATTCTGGTTCACAGTTCCAGACACATGGGGACCAACACATGTCTCATAACCATCCCCATCAGTGCCAGTCAATGCATTGAAATTCTCCAAGACGAGACCAATATCTTGCCTGGGGCACTCATCAATCACAGACTTGAGCACGGCAGAGAATGCATCCTTCACAGTGAGATCACTCACCTCAGCCGGAGTAAATACAGAGACTTGCGAAATGACATCCAAGGAGTGACGAATCCTCAGTCTCATAATGTGCTCATTGACCAGTGTTACCTCAATTATCATGGGAGGTAGCTTATTGGACACAGTGACAGCAACTCCTTGGCCATGGTAACCATCAGAGCAACAGACCAGAACGTGGTGTAACCATCTGCCATGATCTCACCACTATCCGGTCTCCGAACCTCAAATAGTGCTGCAATACCGATGTTCAAACGCTGGAACTCAGATGATAGCAGAGACAGGTTATCATCCTATCTTTGGGATAGAACATTCCAGGCACACCCCCGAAAGGACCACCTCAGGTGAACCCGAGGAGACTACCTTCTGGTGGATGACCTCAACACCACCCCGACACACACCCCCGCAATCCAACCCAGGAAGGTCACCCCACGCTTTTCCTCCTATTGTCTAAGAATGGAGGTCCTGAAGGCTTTGCCCCATTCCTGACATCCGATTAGCTCCCCTGCGAAGGGCAGCTGCACAGGAGGTACTCCGACTGAGTGGGTTTTCAGTTTTCTTCGCGTTTGTTGTGTGTTTTGTGGAATAAAGTGTTTTTACGGTGGCTGGAGTGTAAATCCTGCCACCGACCTGTAAAATGATAACCCAACTGCAGAAGGACTTCCGCAGATACAGTTGGGCACCAGATATGGATGGTCGTTGGCTCACGAGAAGCTCCTCCACTCTTTGACAGGTTTTGTTTTTAATCCTGTTGGGTGTCCATATCCATACATCCTGCTCACCAGGAAACCTGGTGGGGGAGACTGTTTAGTCACCAACAACCTGACCATTAAACGGGTTAGTACAGGTTTACATGGTACTTGTAGCAAGTCACAGATCTGATCTGGCCTGACCTGACAATAACCATTGAAGTGTGTTATTCAATATATCCTGACTGACAATATATACTGCCTGACAATGACAAAAACACTGACAATAATAATGTTGTTATCCTTATTCCAATGTGTATTTCAGAATACCTCTTGCTGTGCAATTCAAAACACTGCACTGGAAAACTTGGGGATAGGAATACTGTCCTGTAAATGGTGGAGACTTGTAATACTTTCTTCCACCTGTAGTGGCACTACACGATACACATTTACAAAGGGAATTTGCATCATCCCCCTCAGACCTCCAGCAAAGATAAACCACCCCATGCACTAATTGTGTTCATTTTGATCCTATGTAGCAGGTCTGGATGCAATCTGCACAGAACTGTAGGAGGAGTCGTGCGACAAACAAACACAATCGCACACTGGTCCGTGAATTATAGTACGGATTCTTTGCGTTTGTGAATCCAACACATCTTGCATTGCATTCCTCCATCACTGCATAAAGCATTCATTTCTTTGGGAGGAAAAAAATTCTGTGTTTAAAACATTTGAAAGAATACAAAGTAAACCTTGTATTAAAGAAGACAAGTTTAGTGCTGGGAGGAGAAAATGTTCCTGTCTTCAGGATCAATCTGATCTGATTACTTCCAGATCCTTCACTCTGTTGGAATCATTTGGAAGTTTTGCTAATAAGTAGATAATTATGGCATGAGCAATTCAAAAAGTGCTTTTGTTTGAAGTCATGGTTTTTACCTCCCTTTTACCAATAATGTAACTTTGTTTTCATAAAGTAATTTTATGTGGTTACCAAGGAGAGAAGAAAAAAAAGAATAAGCAAAATGATGGGAAAAATGAACATTTCTCACAACATCATTTTAAATCAAAATACATTTTTGGTAATGCATAAGATAACTCTATAATGTAATTTTACACCATGTGTGTGAAGCTAGATAGCATGTACAAGTTGTTCTTGCAACTTTTGGCAAAGGAAACAAGAGTTGCTACGCTCACATGCAAGAACAATTATGATTGAGTCATTTTAATGGATGTGCATATATGCTATTGCACTAAATTTTGATCTCATACAATGTGCTTTTCCAACAAAATGCTGGGCAGCTTGGCCCCGAGAAAACAGAACATCATATATCAGGTTGTTTTTTTTTGTTTTTTTACTTTGTATTTGTTCAACTTTTATCTAGTTTGCAATTACAATGGACACGTAAATCTTGTTTTTTTTGTTCTTTTTTGCTTGTCTGAGAGTTATTAATTTAAGTGTCGGTATGTGTATATGTATGTATATATATATATATATATATATATATATATATATATATATATATATATATATATATATATAGATAGATAGATAGATAGATAGATAGATAGATAGATAGATATAGAGATATATAGAGATATATAGAGATATATAGAGATATATAGAGATATATAGAGATATATAGAGATATATAGAGATATATAGAGATATATAGAGATATATAGAGATATATAGAGATATATAGAGATATATAGAGATATATAGAGATATATAGAGATATATAGAGATATATAGAGATATATAGAGATATATAGAGATATATAGAGATATATAGAGATATATAGAGATATATAGAGATATATAGAGATATATAGAGATATATAGAGATATATAGAGATATATAGAGATATATAGAGATATATAGAGATATATATGTGTATAGAGATATATATATATATATATATATATATATATATATATATATAGAGATATATAGAGATATATAGAGATATATATATATATATAGAGATATATAGAGATATATAGAGATATATAGAGATATATATATATATATATATATATATATATATATATAGAGATATATATATATATATATATATATATATATATATATATATATATATATATATATATATAGATATATATGTGTGTATATATATATATATATATATATATATATATATATATATATATATATATATATATATATATATATATATGTGTGTATATATATATATATATATATATATATATATATATATATATATATATATATATATATATATATATATATATATATATATATATATATATATATATATATATATATATATATATATATATATATATATATATATATATATATATATATATATATATATATATATATATATATATATACAAACATACATATACAGAGAGCGAGAGAGAATAACTGTGATCAAAAGGATACAATAACAATAACTCTCGCCCACCATAGTACAAGTTTGTTTATTTATTTATTTTACACAGTTTGACACCTCTTCTGCAACATGTCCTGACTGCATTAGTGCTTTAATCCTCAGGAACTGTACTTCAGTCCTATTGTACCCTCTCTTTTCTCTTTCACAGTTACTTCTTGGGTGGGCAACTTCCTCTATTTTGGAAAGCTGTAAACATCAGCCATAACCATAAGAAAGGTCCCAAAATGGATCCCCTCAAATACAGACCTATGGTCCTTCTCCCTATCGGAAGGAAATTCTCCCCATCATCATTGCAGCTCACCTCGGGCATTATCTCTTCTCTATTTCACTAATCTCTGAGAATCAATTTGGCTTCTGACCTGACAATTCATATAGAATATGTTACTCCTCTTTAACATCTTGAATATGAAAATAATTCCATCTTGACATGACAGTGGATTGATGCCTTTAATTGCAAGCAAGAGGTTAGGGCCATCTCTATAGATATCTCTCAAGCCTTTGACACTGACTGGCATCCAGCTTTGATTTCTAAGTTGTCTTCCTTTGGTATTCAGGATCTCCTGTTCAAGTGGTTGTGTCATTTCTTCTATGAGTGGAAGAAGCTGATTTGCCTATTATGGTGTCCATTCCCGCTATCTTTCCCATCAGGCTGGAATTCCATAAAATAGTATCGTAGGTCCCCCATTATTCTTGAGCTTTATCAATGACCTATCTGATAGGTTGCGTCACCCAATCACAATTGGGTTATTTAGACATTAGTAAATCATCAAGAAGCTTCTTGTGAGCTAAGACCAAGTCATAAATTTGCAAGGCAGGGTTTGAGGTTTAGACCAGCCGAATGTGCATGAGCAGACAAAGCTCCATCCCTTTCCCAGCCAATGTAGTGATAAACCATTGCCTGAGCCAATGTGAAACAAGAAGCAGGCATACGTTGTGTGACGTATGATGCAAGGTCATGTTTCATGTTTTTACACCAATTTCATTAAGAATTGAAAGTATTTATTGGAACGTTGACCTTCCACATGAAAAAAACCAAATGCAATACCCTCTCCTTCGGTGAGGGTAATAATATGGTTCAGCAAATTCTGGGGAAATTTGCCCAGGGGGTTAGAAATGTATAAGGACCAAACAAACAGCCTCACTCTTGAATGCACAGATTCTCTTGAAAACCAACTTCACCATTTTCGTGTTGACTCTCCACACTGGGCATATCAGTATAGCATTCCTGGGAAAGGCTGATGACTGCTAAATCCCTTTCATCAGACATGGACAAGATAAGTTGCTGGTCAGGTGAATGGAACATGACATGGAAGAGGTACAGCCTCTAGAACCCATTAATCTCACTATCTGCCATATCCTTTGTTGGAGGATCGTATCTCCAAATTGGAATCAAAGGCCAGTCACCATCTGGGCCAAAGGCCAGTCTCCACAGAACGAATGCATTTCTGAGTGGCATCCAGCTCATCACAGTGTACAAGGCTTCCATATGGAGTATTGCTTCCCACTCCCCAGGCAAAAATAATATAGTTGGTAACAGGTCCGACCATAGTAGTCTGCAGATAATTACTACAGGAGAAGAATGCTATTTTTGTCTGTCTGAGCTTGTACTCCGGCTTCTCACCTGCTCCTCTTGAGGCAGTCAAAAATGAGGTCTTCTGCACCATTGGAATCTCAAGACTGGAGGCAGATTTCCAGGGACTGTCACTCTGATGCCAGCAAGAAGTTGGTGCGCTCTCTATTTTTTAGAAGTTTTTATAGCCAGGCGTGCTTCTCCTATCCCCTCCTATATCTGCCTTGCCATCGCTACCTAAATTGCACACTCCTCAAGAAACTTTCCAAAGTTTGGGAACGTTGGAAACTTTCAACTTTCCAAAGTTCAGACTGATTTCCCACTTGTATTCAATTGTCCTTTATATTCTCCTGATTTGTGGAATCATCTCCCTGTCTGTTGTCTTACCCTCCTCACTTCATTCTTTCAAATGCGCTGCCCATCACTACCTCATGTGCTCATCCATGCACATCCATGTTCTCTTCCACCCATGCTGATTCTTTTTCACTCGTTACCATTGTGTTCCTCTCCAGGCCATTGTTATTCGTTTTGTGTTAATCCTCCTTTCCTCCTCTGTATTCCCTCCTCTTCTCCCCTGGGCCAATACCATTTGTTAATTTGTAAGCCTGCTGCTCTTTTGCATTTGTCATTTAGCTTCTCCATGATATATATATATATATATATATATATATATATATATATATATATATATATATATATATATATATATACATATATACATATATGAATAAAAAATACTTTAAATAGATTCTACAGTGATTTAGCAAAAGTCATCCTTCATTTCTTTTTCTTTTTTCTGCTGTTAGAAACATTCCACCTTTCTTCGATTGTGGAGTTTGCAAATGTTCTTCATGCCATGTTGAATTGTTGTTGTTGTTTTACGAAAGTTTGGGGTCAGTTTATACCCTTGTTAGCAAATGTTAGTTTTGTTTTATTTGGGGTGCTGAAGCAGGGGTTGGGCCTTCCACAGTAATGGCTTTCATACTGGCAGCACTAAAGGTCTCACAGCTGTCAGCTGCAGGCCCTGCGATGTTGGACACTACCTCCACAGGGTGAAGCATTGGCTTAATCAGAGCTTGCGGCAGTGTTGCCTAAGCTTGACAAAAGCACTATACCACCCACAGGCAGAAGCTCACATTCTTAAGCTTGTCTTTGCATCACTGTGTTTCCAAAATGGTTGTTGAAAAAGTTTTGGAGTTGATTGCTGCTGTCTTAATTGTGCCATGGGTAGTTGCCTCGCACACACAAAGCTAAAAGCGAGGATAAGTAATTCATTCACTTCTTTCTGTTTTTCTGTCTTCAAATGTCAGCTGATGATCGAGGAACAGCTTTTAAAAAATTATTAAATGTTACATTTTGAACAAGAATCGGAATATGAATCGGAAAACAAACCTGTAGTTTAGCAGTACTTTGGCTCTGAATTCATTCTGATTGCACATGCACAGAGAGTTGAGATATTTTTACTCTGTCTGCCTGCCTGGCAGTGACACAAAATTGAAAGTCATTCCAAACAGGAAGCTTAATGTGTTTAAGGCCATCATGAAGGACACAAACAACAGGCACGAAGAACTAAAGTGGCATGTTAGATAGGGTGGTCTAATCGACACAACGTCAATGTGGTAAAGTCTGGAATTTATTTATTTATACTACTTTTACAATCTTTATTTTGTTTATATTGAATTGTATACCTCTTTTAACACTGTATATCACAAATTGCCTTCTTGTCACTTCCAAAACCCTTCCGTTTAGCAGTGCTTTGACATGTCAAATAAGGGTGGTGTATAACACTGCTTCAAAAATGCTAAACTTTCGGAAATTTTTTAACGATCTTTAAAATCATTATTGGTTCACGAAAAAATATTTTCATGAAAAAATAAGTGACAACTATATTCGTTAGTGGTGTGTGTCTGTCTGTCTGTCTGTCTGTCCCGAGCATAGCTCCTTGGGTTTTGATCTCATCCTGATAAAATTTTGGTGGGAGGTTTATATCATGATCTAGTTGTGTTTTCCTGAGAATGGGCATGGTGCACCCATTATGGGCAGAGCTACGCCCAAAAAACGTATTTTTAGGGGGAAGCCAATTTCAATTTGCATCCTCTACTTGGGGGTTTGTCGAATCTGATAGGGGTTTCGGTATTTGGTTAGCCAAATGGCACCTGCATAGCCCCACGGAGCTCGATTTTTTTTTTTTTTTTTTTTTTTTAATTTTTTTTTTTTTTAATTGTTTATTTTTTCCATTTTCATGTCAAGGTCACAAGGTCACAAACTTAGAAAATTGCGAATTTTGACATAAAAATCCATCTTCTCTGAGGGGTTTGTCGAATCTGGCAGGGGTTTTCGGTATTTGGTAAGCCCAATGGCACCTGCATAGCCCCACGGAGCTCGATTTTTCATTTTCATCACAAGGTCACGAACTTAGAAAATTGCGAATTTTGACATAAAAATCATACAACTGCTCAAACTTTGAGAGCTCGGATGACAATATTTTTAATGCATAATCTTGAGGTCATTCCCCACCTAAAGTCTTGAAACCATTTTGCTCTATTTCGAACACCTTGTCCGTGGCGCCCCCTTCAAGTTTGTTTTTACGCTGATTTCATCAAAGTCTGGATAATCAGAGGAGTGCGAAATGCCATATAGCCTATATGATGTTATATTGTGCCTGGAATGTTCCAAAGGAAGTTTTGCACCAAAGGTCATAATCCTTGACCTTTGACCTTTAAAGTTCACAAAGGTCAAATTTTCAAAGTTGTGGGAATCGAACCGGGTTTTCGACCTTCGACGAACTAACGCCAATAAGCTATAGCACGTATCCTGTTTCCTTATTTTAATATCCACAACATTGTTTTGTGACCTTTAAAGGTTATGCAAAGGTAAAATTTTGAAACTTGTTGAACGAAACTGGGTTTTCGACATTTTGCAGCTAATAACCTGTCACTCGTACCGCATCATGTTGATCATTTTTAGAACTTGGTCAAACATTATCACATTGTCTCATCCTTGACTTCTGAAACAATCTACATCGTCAAATACCGCTCGTGAACCATCATCGTCTTCAGACTTGTTGTATTTAAAATTGAAGTATATACTTGAACACTGCAGGGTATCGTGTTCTATGAACTCTCTCGTTATTAATGTTTCTTTAACAATTCATTACTTTTAACATTACTCTTGGCCTATCTGAGTGAAATTATTTCTGGTTGTGTGTGTGCGTGCGTGCGTGCGTGTGTGTGCGCGCGCGTGTGTGCGCGCGCGTGTGTTTTAAACTCAGACTCCAGCATGGCTGCGGAATGCATGTGGTCACTTGCTATCGAAACGCCTTGCTCAATCTGATGGAGTGCAGGCTGTCATACTTGGTGTGCTTGAGGGGACTACAGGTAAGATTTTACGGTGTTTTTGAATACTACCTTTCAGTAATGCATTATTATTATTATTATTATTATTATTATTATTATTATTAGGTTATGATAAAAAGAGACAAGACTAAAACATTGCAATGCATTGGAAATTTTTTTTTTTAATGAAGTGTCATCTCATGAATACTGCTTCGTGCTTTTGAGTTCTGACATGTTAATACAGATGATCTGGAAATATTTTCTGCTGTTTGTGGAATGCTGTGCAATGGCGTGGAAGGTTTCACTACTTGTATGATTTAGCTGCATGATGCGCTGTGGGGTTTTCTTAAATTATCTTGATGTTGACCATCTTGTACTCCTCCATTGTGGGAATGACTCATTCAGGCATCCTGACTTGTTAACCTTCCAATGAATTGATAATGGCCATCCAGTTTTCAACATCCAGGGGTTAGTTATTGCAAATCCACAAAAAATCACAAATGTGAACATTTGGGCAGAGGAAACGAAAAGAAATTCCAGGAATTGTAGTTTTGCAAAAGTGTGGGAGAGTACGTTGTTTTCACCATACCTTGGTCATTCATCATTGCAGACACCTTATGAAAACAAAACTCCTTATCATTCCCCAAACCTTTGCTTTCACTTTAAGGATAAACAGCCAAATGATCACCTGACAAGCCCACATTTTTGTCCCAAGGTGGTGGAATAGAGGACGATGCTGTGTTCGATTGGCAGAAATGTGATGGTGTGGCGAGGGTCATATCTCGCTGTCCAAGACATTGCTCTGCAGATCATTACTATCAATCCATCTGCCCTCAGGTACATGACATAGCACTTCATGCTCCAAAAGCCTTCCTGTACCCAATGAAATAATGAGTTCCTGCTTGAAGATCCACAAGGGTACACTCATGAAGTCACAAAACAAATGACGTTGGAGATTATTTTATTTCCAGGAGGTTTATTATTTGTCTTCTCGTAAAATATACTTAAGATGTTGAAGCTGGTTTCCTTAATGTCTATATTTATCTGCATGCTGGAGCAGCGAATTAACTCGTATCGTGAGCAGTGTGTTGGCGTATTAAACTGTTGCAAGATTAGCTGATTCAGCTGTTTGTACACTTTATATTAAAGGCATGAACTTTCTGATTGTTTTCCCATGAGCCTTGCTCTTGTGGAAACCAAAAAAGAAGCAAAGTTTTGTGTAATTTACAATGTTACATCGATAATGGGGTTAGTATGGCAACAAATGGGACAACCTGCAAGGGGATAAATGAGAGAGAGAGAGAGAGAGAGAGAGAGAGAGAGAGAGAGAGAGAGAGAGAGAGAGAGAGAGAGAGAGAGAGAGAGAGAGAGAGAGAGAGAGAGAGAGAGAGAGAGAGAGAGAGAGAGAGAGAGAGAGAGAGAGAGAGAGAGAGAGAGAGAGAGAGAGAGAGAGAGAGAGAGAGAGAGAGAGAGAGAGAGAGAGGAAGAGGAAGAGGAAGAAGAAAAACAAACAAACAAAAAAAACACCCCCACTGAAATTAACAAGTTTGAGGGTTGTGTTAGGAAGGGTCAATGGGGGTAATAAAGATCATTGGTTATGATAGATGACACAAGGTTGTAGTGCACTGCTTACTTGAAGTCCTGGAGAGAAGAATGAGACAAACGCATCACAAGGCAGATCCAGATAGGAGAGGTGAGGAATTAATGAGTTGAGGTGTGCAGTTTGCTGGGATTTTGTAAGTTTAACCAGGAGGGCGTTATTGAAAGAGCGTGTGCATCCTTGAGATGCGAGAGGGAGGTGGGTGGGGGGAGAGGGGGTGGTATAGAAAGACTGAGATAGTGGGAGGAGCAATGTTGGGGGAATCGATGGAAGAAAACAGAGAGACTCTGACCTACCTGTGTTGTGAAAGCAACATATCTTGTGCTTCAGCCTCATCATTTGAGACTACACTAACTTTGAGAGCTTTAATTTCCACAGAATAAAAGAGACAGATGTGATATTTCAGCACCAGCCCATAGTGGAGAGCAGTACTCCATTGAGCTACAGACAAAGGCTTTTCGACTAAATCAATGGCCTGATTTCCGATCATCAATTTGGTTTCAGACCAGGTCGCTCTACCCTGGATATTCTGCTTCTGCTCTCCCAACAATGGATGGGGGTCCTCAATGCCAGACATGAAATTAGAGCCATATCCCTAGACATATCACGTGCTTTTGACATGGTCTGGCACCCTGTGCTGCTCACCAAACTCTCTTCCTATGATATCCAAGGCCATCTCCACTCATGGCTCGCAGGCGTCCTCTCCTGTCGCAGTCAACGTGTGGCCCTAAATGGAGTTCTTTCAGCCCCTCTTCCTGTCCAGGCTGGAGTTCCTCGAGGCAGCATTCTGGGCCCTGTTCTTCATCTGGTTTCCATCAACGATCTCTCCGACTCTCTGGAAAATCCTCTTCATCTCTTTGCTGATGACTCCACCCTCTGCCGTACCATCTGTCATCCCTCAGACCAGCATGCAGCAGCTTCTTCGCTCATTGCAGATCTGGATAAAATCACAAACTGGTCCAACATGTGGAACATGTCTTTCAATCCGGAAAAATCTCACACTCTCACTATGTCTCTCCGAAAGGACCGTTTAGAAACCCCCCCCCCCCATTCACTTTCTCAACAATCCTCTGGAAGAAGTCTTTTCTTTCAAGCTTCTGGGTCTCACGATCTGCCATGATCTTTCCTGGGAAAGCCACATTTCCAACCTGGCCTCCAAAGCTAGTCGCCGACTGGGAATCCTCCATCATGCAAAGTCCTTCCTCGGCCCACCTGAGCTCCTGACCACTTACAAAGCTTTCATCCGCAGCCTGATGGAGTACTGCTCTCCCCTTTGGGTTGGTGCACCTGCCTCCCACCTTTCTCGGCTTCACGCTCTGGAAACAAAGTCATTTCGGATCATTGGCATCTCCCGCAATGAGGCTGAGTCTTTGGGCCTCTCACTCTCTCACCACAGGCAGGTCAGTGGTCTTTCTGTCATCTACCCTCTCCTCTCCAGTCTCCCCCCTCACTCTGTCGGCGATTTGTCCCCACCATATTTCCGCAAGGCGCTCAAGGTCCACCAACAACCCCCTTCTGGTAAAACTACCAAAATCACGAATCACTGCTCACCTTCACTCTTTCATTCCTCTTTTTTCCCACCTTTGGAATAAACTCCCTCACTCAATTCAATCCCATTCTTCCCTCCAGGCTTTCAAAACAGCTGTTCACCACCACCTCTTATCATACCCTATCCAAATCCTTGATCTTTTCGACCCCCGTTAATCCACCCCAAGCCCACCTCCTTCAAATTCCCTGCTTTCCTTCCAGAAAGTCCCTATATAATGTCCATCTTGTATTCCCCATGTTCCCCTCCCCATCCCTCTCCCTTCCACAGATCTCCTACTGTCTCTGTTCACCACTGTTTTGTCCTCCCACTCCCACCCCTCTTGTCTCATGCCCCCCTTGCTGTGCATTGTGTGTTAGCTCTCATACGAGCCTCGACAAGGTATACAAAAAACAACATTTGCTCTGCGTTTTGAAGGAAAAACTTGGATTGATGAAGGATGATCAGTCTGCAGCTGGCCTTGGAGGACAGCTTTGCTATGTGGTCTGCCTAGGAAAGGTCATTGCTGATGAGACCGAGACATTCAAGAGTGAAACCTCTTCCTGTGAATGACCAAGGAAATGGTGGGTTTGTTTGACTATCATTCTGATATCATATCATCAAACCAAAGTATAATAATTTTCAGATTAGCGAGAGCAGAGAGTCCAGCATAGGGTTTGGGTCCTGTACAGCACAATGTGGAGGTGTCTGCAAAAAAAAAAAGGAACAGAGGGTTTCCCAGGAGGTCAGTTTATTTTATAATTTGAAAGACGACATCGCTAACAATGATGGATTTCATGATTTGCTTGTTATGTTACTTTTGTTACGGGTTTGCCGGCTGGGTGATGAGGTGCTTCTCGGACCCGTTCCCGACCATTGACCCTGAAGCCGATGGACCCACAGGTCACTCTTCGGCACAACGAGTTGCTCAGCAACCACGGATGCCATCTGAGATGATTAATTTTGGTAGGGTCCTCGCATCCAATTCGCGTGTTACCTTCCCGGCAAATTAATCCCCCCCGGATAGGGAACCGTGCTCTCGACGCCCCACGACGATAACTCGAGAACCGCCGAGCGATCCCGTAAGCAGGATGTCCGCTAGTCACTGACCATCGTGAAACAGCGGGGCAAAACTCCTTTCTACATTTATACACTGGTATCTAAGCAATGGAGAGAGAGGCGATCAGGCAGTTTGGAAAGTTTATTCAAGCTTTTGTAAAGGACATTTATTTACAGAGCAAAGGCAATGTCACGAAGAAAGATCTTACCCTTGAGCACACAAGCCCTTTAGTCATTCATCTTACCACAAATCTACAGACACATGTGCCTCAGTCACTCTGAGGAAAGAAGATGAGCAAGAGGGATAGTCAGAGAGAGATATATAAAGAAGGTGGGGCTTGTTGTCGACCCCTCACTCACCCGACGTAAGGCTGTGGCCTTACATTGGTCCCAATGTGAAAAAGGGAGGAGGAGAGAAAGAAGAGAGTATGATGGTGTGATGCACCGTGTGGGGATAGATGCGGGTGGATGCTTTGTAATGTGTTGGAGGAAATCGTGAATGCGAGTCAGTAATGAAACGGAAGACCAAGAAGGAACCCAAGGAAGTAAAGTGGAGTCATCAAGAGGAACCTAGATAGGATTCTGGTTTCAGCCACTACTACACTACACTCATACCCATGCAGGCGCAGCCAAGTTGGACTTACAGAAAAATTTCTGATCAATTTCATGCCTGAACGTGTCGAGGGTGCAATGATCGATTGCTCTTGTGCATTCCACATGAACGATTAGAAAAGGGGGACAGAAAGAGAAGTTGGTGTAAGTCGGTGTGTCACCGGCACATCCAGGGAAAAACACTGCAGATTGTCAGCTCTCGCTCCGCGGCACCAGTTTGTTTGCTTCCTCAGCAGCTTGCTCTCGCAACTGCTCGCTCTTGTAATGGCTTGGTCTTGCCATGGCTTTCTTATCTCTCGGATGTTCCTTGGATGCATACCAGCCCTGGTCATAGAATTCTCCAGCCTTATAAAGCCCCTGGTGGAGGCATAGTCTGGGGATTAACAGCTCTTCATGCACTTTCCTGATTAGTGCGTTCTTGTTCCCATGCGGTCCTTATTTGTCTAGGCTATGGTCCTGCAGTGGGGTCGATGGCCAATTCCACCCATATGTGGTGCTTTAAGACTCTTTTTCCTGTTGATGAGGTTTTTTTTTACCCCTGGTCCGCACCACTTTCGGCCAATAGCTATTGGATTTGTAATGATATGGGTTCTGTAAAACGTCATGTCGTGCATTGCAAAGTGTGTATGGATGCGCTGCAAAGAGGTGCAGAGAGAGGTGCAGAGAGAGAGAGAGAGAGAGAGAGAGGAAATAAGTGAGGGATATGGGGGTAGAGATTGAGGGAGACAGAGGTGGAGGGGGATGGGGAGAGATAAGAAGGGAAGGGATTTAGAATAAGAGTTACAAAGGGGGGTTTGAAACTTGCTATACAAACGCAATCCATTTCCTTGTCCACGGATATGAGGGGAGAGATAATAGATACGTGCTATCTAAACATAATATGATGGATATATCTAACTCCAGGGTTCTTTTACGTGTTGGATGGAACTCCCTGGGGTCTTCCAAAACCGCTTTTGATTTCTTCCAAAACAAAAACTTTTTTTTTCTCTTTTATCTGCTGCTCTCCCAACTCTTTATAACTTTCCTTGACTATAAATCTCCACCATGAGGCCGTAACATCCTCTTACACTCAAGCTGAAGTTTGCTAATTAAGAGACGTCAATGTACACCACAGGGAGTGATTGCGACCTTCCCACATAGATGGTGGGAGGAAGCTCTCATGTTCTCCATTCTTAATGATTTGGAGCACATTGTCAATCACCCTACCTCTATTCCAGAGCGTCACGACCACTCTCTCAATAATCTGGACTTGTTTTTCACCTCAAATCCATTACGTTATGGTTACACAATTTCACCCCCGATTAGTTACTGTAACCACTTTTGCAAACGGCTCTTCACTTACTATTACTCCTCCTCTGACTGCTCTCTCACAACGCCAATATCGGCACTTTTTAATAGTCTTGACTGGACTGTTGCAGAAATTAATTTTGACTTTCCATGGAAAGATTATTGCCTCTCTTCGGGCGATGCCTCTGCCTCTGCAGAGTGTATAGCTGAAGTTATTGTTGCAGGGCGTATAACATGGAGGCATATAATCCCATTCTCTTCTAATTCATTGTTCCACCATTCCTGCTCTGCAGCCATTCTTCCAAGGGATGTGGCATTTTGGATCTGGAAAATCTCTTCTTCCTCCGACTCTCATTCGGCTTTCATTTCTGCCCAAAATCAATGAAAATACTGTATGTTGTGTTATTCCTGAGGCCAAGCATTCCTTTATCCAACCTCTCCTCTTCTTTCACTAATGAGTCTTTCTGCTCCTTCACCAAATGTATCTTGAACAACTGTCACACTGCCTTTCCTTCACTTTTCCATTCCGATGATACTATCGTTGGCTCGACTGACAAAGCAACTCTTTTTGTTTCTCTTTTCTCCTCTAACTCCACATTGGATGACTTGCATTCTAACACTCCCTGATGCATCTCTTACTAATTCAATGCCCCTCCCTATAATCTCTTTTTGTACAGTCAAAAAAGTACTTCTCTCTCTGGACACAAGGAAGGCGTATGGACTCGATGGCATTCTTCCTTGTATCTCGAAGGAGTGTTTTCACCTGTGCTTGCTCATTTATTTTGCTTCTGCAAAAACCAAGAGTTTTCCTCTTTTCCTGATGACATGCATTGGTACAGCCTAATCTAAAGAAGGGTAATCATTCAAACTCTTCCAACTTTAGTCCTATTGCTCTAACTTCTACTTATTTCCAACTTCTTTGAATGTATTTTTAATTCTCATTTCCTTAAGCTTTTTGAATCTCTGTCTTTTATCTGACCATCAGTATGGCTTTTCACAAGGCAAGATCTACTGGTAATATCCTTTTGCAATGTGAGATCTATCAGTGATGTCCTTTCCTATATTATGAATGTCCGGTCTTCTTTGAGACACTTTGGGGCATCCTTTGTTGTGGTCCTCGAAAGCTTTCAACAGAGTGTAGCATCGGGATCTGATCTCCAAGGTCCCCTCTTTCCGATTTGCTCCTTCACTCTGCTCTCTCAGCGAGCTTTCTCTTTGGTTGTTCCATCTCTGCAATTGTTGAGGGTTCACCCTCTCCCTCCTTCTCTACCCACAGCAGTGTCCATTAGGGTTCTGTCCTGTCTCCTACACTCTTCCTTATTTTTTTTTTAATTTAAATCGATGACCTTTTTTCTTCTATGAATTACCAAATGCATTCGTATGTTGACGACATTATATTCCTCGACTATTTTCACATCTGCTCCATCTTCTCTTGCTCTATCTACGTCTCGTTTTATCACGACGACCTCTATGTGTTTGGATTTGGACAGGATTTCTCAATGGGGAAAATGTAATCAAGTTAAGTTTATTGCTTCTAAAATTCAATTTCTTTCTTTTTCTCTTTCTAAAACCTTAACTTTCCCATTTCCTTTGAAGGCTCCACAATTTTACCACTCAATACAGTAACATACTTGGTATTTCTGTTGCATCAAATCTAATTCCGAGACCTCACATTGTACAAATAGCTAAGTCTGCCTCCAACAAATTGTGAGCCCTGTTCAGATGTCGAAGATTCCTCTCATCTGAACAGTTGCTCCGATTATGTAAAGGATTGATTCGTCCTCGTATAGAGTACCCCTTTCACATCTGGGGAAGTTCTTGACAGATTGAGTCTGAATAGAAGTAATCTGACTTATCAACCCTCCCAATCTAACCTCAAAACTCGACCCACTTGAATTACGCCATAATGTTGGCTCTCATTCCTTTTTCTATAGATATTACTTTGGATTCTGCTCCTGAAAACTGACTGCTTATGTACCTCCACCATTGCCTAGACCATGAAATACTCAGCAAGCCACTATAGTGAAGTGGGAAGCACCCAGTCCAGTGGGTAAGATGGGGACAGAGCAGGATGGGTTGGGCACAAGATTTGGAGGCAGAGACAGAGTTTTGACATTCTTCCTTATCTTGGGCAGAGTCTGCATTACAGCCATTTGTGGTGATGGATCCCAGGGAAAAATAGTGTTCCTTTTCTGTAGTAGGACCTGCTACCAACGACAGTATATGAGAGTACTACCATCATATACTATAGTTCTACCTGTAGAATTTTTGCTTGGGGATGGGATGGAAGAGGGGCACATACCAGAGAAGAACTTGCAAATGTCCTACCATGAGTTATAAGAAGGAGACTAGTTAGAGAGTTGGTCCTCCAGATTTTCAAGAGTTTTTTTTTTTTTTTTTTTTGCTTGCCTCAGGATGGACACACTTGTTGCTATCCTTACCTTACCCACAGATGGATTTGTGTGATGCATATGAAATACAAACTGAGAAGCTTTCAGGGTCAAGTGCTGAGATTCTCGGCACAAAGGATGTCTCGTGATCACCAATTCTGGTAAAAGAAGACAGAAATGAAGGGTTATTGAATGCAGGAAGGAAAGTCATGCTGTAAGTTTGGAGAGACAGATTTGTAAGAGAAATTGTGTGTAAAAGATGTTGTAGATATCATAATGAGGAAGAAGACAATACTGTATGTGCAATTTGTGACGGACAAATTTCGAAAATGCAGCATTAAAAAAAAAAAATCAATAAAAGCTTTTAAAGTAAGAAAAACGAGTAATGAAATGTTATGTTTCTGGTGCGTTTGAGGAGAAGTTGAATTTCTTTGCTCCCAAGTACAACATATGTTTGTTGTTGTTGTTTTTTGTTGTTTGTTTGTTTTCTCATCAATTGCCCTCTGCTGAGATGATTTCAAAACATTATCCCCCAAAAAATCAAAACCATCACGCCAATAGATATGCCTCCGGCAATGATAGATGTCAACCCACTGCTACGTTTGATCTCAATTTAAGGTTGCGTGAAAAATTAAAGATCAGATGAGAGAGAGAAAAGAGAGATAAGTAAGAGAGAACACCAGATGCTTCAAACTCAAGATGTGGCCTGCAAAATTATTTTCGAAGGGCATATTGTTACGAATTTGGAAGCCTTGTGCACACAGACAGACAGCAGTCCCCAAGTTTAGTTATCTCGATAAGTATGTTTATAGTTTGGGTCCCCTACCTGTGTCTAACGGGAATTACATGTGTGCACTGCGAAGTTTCTTTATAGTTGGTTTTTTATAACAAATCTCCTTCACTTCACTTCGCACAGCGACGCCATTGCTCACATGCGTTCGATCACGTACGTGGACGGAGATTTTCATCGCCTCAGCTCCGACTCCACCCCCTTGTCCAATCACGCAGAGAGGGCGACTTTCCCACGACACCCCGGCCAATGAGGGTTGAGATGGCCACAGAGGGCGACTTTCCCATGACACCCCGGCCAATGAGGGTGGAGATTGCCACAGAGGGCGACTTTTCCACGACACCCCGGCCAATGAGGGTTGAGATGGCCACAGAGGGCGATTTTTTTCCCCCCCCCCCCACGACACCCCGGCCAATGAGGGTTGAGATGGCCACAGAGGGCGACTTTCCCACGACACCCCGGCCAATGAGGGAGGAGATTGCCACAGAGGGCGACTTTCCCACGACACCCCGGCCAATTAGGGTGGAGATTGCGACAGAGAGCGACTTTCCCATGACACCCCGGCCAATGAGGGTGGAGATCGCCTCAGATGGCGATTTTCTCACCCCAGACAAGAAAGATATAAAGGAACGCCAGGCTGGGGAGGTTGTTCGTCTTGGGGATCGCAGGTCTTGGTGCTGGCTGGTTTGTCTGGTCCTGGGTCATCGTCGTCTCTGGTCTTATCCTTGGTCTTGGTTCGTTGGTGCCTGGCTGGTTGGAGAGCGCGGTTCCTGGTGCTTGGTGCGAAGACGAAGGTGTGGGTTCGAGTCCCCCCCCCCAAACCAGCTCATGTCGACCAGACCGTACGAGGCGGAAAGGTGCCCGACCGAATTCTTGCTTCAGCTCGCCTTCCCTCCCGAGCTGAAGGGTCAAATAAAGGCCACGGCTACCATTTCTTTTGGGTGTGTGTCTGTGGGCCCAGTCTATAAGTAGCAATTGTTTAAGTGCCTTATACATTGCAAATTGCATTTCTGATAGTCGGTTTAACTCTGCTCTTTTTGTGCTCCCCTGCCCCATTATAAATAAACCCCCAATTGTTAAATGTTAAAGTTCGTTGTTTGTGTTTACTTTCATTGGCCTAGCAAGGTGCGTATTGAGAAATAGTAAGGCCGGTAAGTTGTCATTTGGACCGACAGATCTTGGTAATCCCCGCTCAGTTTACACCCAGATCGGGCTCCGTAAACGGTCCGTTCCGCCCAAGGTCCGTCGAGGGTGTGGTTTTCCCCGGTAGTTGGATGACGTGGGTATTTAGGTATATTGAAATTAGGCAATTAACCCAACCCCACGCCATCAAAATATTGGCGACCACGGTCAGCTAATGGACCCGTGAACTCTCAGACTTATCCGAGAGTCACGACCTAAATTCCGGGTGTCCGGTGGGAGACGACTCCACCGCTCCACCTAGTGATCGTTTATCGTCACCGAACCCCAGCCCACAACAATATGACCAGGCTGCAGCCTCTTCCCTCGCTTCAGACCTTGGCGAAATCAGAAGACGGTCAAACACTTGGAATATGTCTTTCAATCCTGATAAATCTCTCTCCAAAAGGACTGTCTGACAAACCCTCCCATATACTTTCTTCACAATCCTCTTGAGGAAGTTCAGTCATTCAAATTCCAGGGTCTCGCTATCAGCCATTATCTTTTTTTGGCAAACCACATTTCAAAATTTGCCTCCAAATCCAACCGATGACTGGGCATCCTCCGTTGTTCAAAGTCCTTCCTTGACACACCTTTCCTCGTATCCACCTACAAGACCTTCATCTGCAGCTTGATGAAGTACTGCTCTTACTTCTGGACTGGCTCCCCTGCCTCACATATTGCTCAGCTTGACATCATGGAAACCAAGGCCTTTAAGATTATTGGAATCTCTCGCAATGAAGTTGAGTCTATGGGTCTATCACTTCACCATTGCAGACAGGTCGGTGGTGTCTGTCTTCTGCCTCATTTCTTCTTTTGCACCCTCTGCTCTTTCCTGTGCTTTGTCCCCCTCCCCCTCCCTTCCATGAGCCTCGACTATGTATCCAAAAAATGAAATAAAAGACCCAACGTTTCAGGAAGCTCAGACCTGGTTCCAAAAGCCCAGAAGTTTGTGTCATCTTCCATAAAAAGTACATCTAATAGTCACTGTCCATTCAGTTATAAGTTGGCCATTCATTCCCATAAGGGTCATTGTGGACCATAACTACCTTAAACCATTGATATTGCACTCCTCTTTTATTAATGATTCTCCAAAAGAAAAAATAAATGTAAGTTAATTTGTTATTTTATTAACTTTATCGTCATGGAATGCTTATTCTAACAGCATCGACATCTGTCTAACATAAAAGAGGTTGCCACGAGACAAAACACGACATCACGCATAAACCAAAAACTCATTTTAATAATAATAATAAAGCTTGCAACAACATCTGCAATCTGGGACTTCGTTTATAAAATCGTTTTTAAAATCATTTCAGATAGCAAGTAGAAGCTCTGCAACTTGAAACATCTTGGATGATTTTGTGAGGCAAGAGGCATTAACCATTTTAGTTTTCCTTCTGGATGAAATAATAAAATGTGTTCGTGTGCTTGTGCATTCATGTGAGTGGTGAAATATGCTGGCTATCACTCACCCATGAATTTGCCACCCAAACGAGCATGTTCCCTTGCAACATGACTTTGTCATCAACCAGCCAAGCTGTGAAAAATTTAGTTTGACGATAAAAAAACGGTTTAAGCCAGGTCAAATATTATTTCAAATATTAAAATACCATTAACAAGGTAAACATTTACTGACTCACTGGAGCTGTGTGCAGTTTATGTATGTACTGTATGTATGTATGCATGTATGTATGTATGTATGTGTGGGGGGTGGGGAAGGAGGTGGAAGACTTATGATTTTCGCCGGATATCCACCAAATTTTGCAGATGTGTTTGTGGTACCCAGGATATATGCGTTTAACCATGGAGTGCAAGGGAACTCCCAACAAGAGTCATGCACAATTAAGGAAGAAGTGAAAGGAGAAGCTGGTACAGAAAACAGGCCTGAGGCTTATTAATCAATGCCCAGATTGTGGGTTTAGAGCTCCAAACTGTACTTTTTGAGCCAATATCTTCTTCCTTTTTGGAAATGATAATTATTCCCACGCTTTCGAAGAAAAGCGGGAATATTGTGATTGTCTCCGCCGTCCGTCCGTCTGTCCATCCGTCTGTCTTACCCTCTAACTCCTCCAACACTGTTTGAAATATGAACTTGAAACTTTGGGACATAGTAGATATATGTATGGGGAAGTGCACAACACTTTCGGATTTTTGATATGACCCTAGGGGCCGGGCCAGAGGGCTTGGGGTCATGGGGGTCGATAAAGAAATTGTCTTGTAGCTTTTTAAATCAAACATATTTATGAGTTATGCATTTAACATCATATTTTTTTAAACACATGATGATCAGAGGGTGCTTGGGGAGGGGGTATGGGGTACTTAGGCCTGTCACATTTGCCACGGCGGCCGTGGGGTCTCCAAAATTTACGGCCACTAGCAATTATACGGCGGCCGCAGTATTTCCACGGTCACACAATGTAGCAGTCACACATGTTCTTATTTTTCGGGGAGCCGCACGGCGTATAGAAATTGTGAAGACCGAAAACGTGGGGGTGCCGTACGGTCTTTGATTTGATGTCGCACGGTGACCTTAAGGGGGCCCTGCGGTGGCCATAGAATTTTCAAGGTAGCCTCAAGGTGCCCGCAAGGTGACCGTAGGGGGGCCCGAAGGCGAACGTGCGGCCAGACGGACTGTAACGATTGGGCTCCTTTTTTTATTTATTTATTTTTTTTGTTACCAGTTTTTTTTTTTTTCGGCTTGTCGAATTGCGACGGCGAACGTAGAAATGGAAAAAGTTATAACTCCGTGTTATAATTCCACGGCGACCTCTACGGCCTGTAAAAGATAGCCAAACGGCGTAGGGCCACCCTGAGGCCACCGCAGAAACTCTGCGGCCGCCGCACGTTTCTGTCAATTCAGAGGGCGTACGGCCCGCCGTAGAGCCGTAGAGCGAATCCTCACCGTAGAGCAAATGTGACTTAGGCCTTAGCGGATAGGGGGTCAAAATAGCTCCTCCTACACCGTTTGAGATAGGAACTTGAAACTTTGGGACATAGTAGATATATGTATGGGGAAGTGCACAACACCTGTCGGATTTTTGATATGATCCTGAGGGGCCGTGCCAGAGGAGGTGGGGTCATGGGGGCTGATTTTTTTAAAGTGTATTTACTATTGTACATGGTAAATTCTTTTATGAAGAACTTACTTATGTGGCCCCCATGAGTGACAGTCACAGGTTTTACTGTATTTATCTAATTGATTATGAATAATTATTATAATTAATATTATACACAGTTCATTCCTATGATTAAATTGATGCACAGTTCTATAATGCTGGACAGTGTTAAATTAATGTTTCATGAAATGTTGACATGCTTGCAATGACTTCTAATTTAGTAAACATAGTAAGTCTTTGGTCATAAAGCACATCAAATAGAAAAGAATAGTCAATCCATTTTGCAAGATAAAATTTCACGTAGCGTTAATGGGACAAAGCAGTGCGCGCGGGAATATGTGATGGTGTGCCATTGACAACGTAGTTCAAGTTTAAATTTATCATAATTTTGAGCTCATTATGTTAACAGTTGTTTGATAAACTTTCTGTGATGAGTTGACACATGAATGGACTCTTTCTTTTATGAGGAAGCATACTAGCTGGTAGACATTTTTTGGGGGTCAGCCACGATGAGCATATATGTAGTCATCATGGGTGATTTTAAGTACAGTAAACAGGTTCTTGGTAAATCCCTCAACATCATAGTCCAGGTGCCCTCCTGAGCGAACTGTTATAATTGAGAGAGTGTATCATTTGTTTGTGTATGAGTATCCACAATGGTGCATATTATTTGAGATTTGTCTCTTTGCTCGTTTGCACAATTCCCCTCAGAGGTTGCGACCAAAGGCCACAACCTTTCAAGGGAAGTATGCAAGCCATTAAAATTTGTTTGATTGTTGCTCGAGATTTGGCTATCATTTGCCGATGCTTTTGCGATGCTTATTTTGTCCAGGTCCTGTCTCTGCTGCACAGTTCAGATGGACCAGCAGCTCGATGCATGCATCATGTGGCAGTGAGGGTGGTTGTAACTTTAGCCAGGGAACATCCAGGCCTTGCCAAGCATCTCCTGCTGGATCCTCTGGTCGAACCCCTTGTTCGGTGCCTCGAGAATAATGGTTTGATCCTTTTTCTAATTGTTTTTGTATTATTTAAAATAAATTAACCTATGGATAAATTATCACAGACTCTGTTAATCGAGAGACCCCACTCTTAATTAGAAGTGAAAATAACAATGTTTGGAACTTTCCAAGTATGTAGTCAAGATTTATAGAGCTAAGGGATTTTTTGTTTTGTTTTCGTGCATACATACCAAGGAGATTTTGCAGCGAAGATTTAACTATTCAATTATTATAATTATGACTGAAGCCATGTTTCTTTGATGCAGCAAAACCATTTTGCTTTGTTGTTCAGATAACCCTCTCTTACCTACAATGTCTCAATGATGGTGATCTTGGGGCATCATGATGATTCATTTGCTGAAACGAATTGATTTGTTTGGGGTTCAAGGTTTGGTTTATTAAAAACTTTCATGCATGTTACATTAACAATGGCGGTGGCCTAATGTGCAAACCTACACATGGGGTCAGGTTCATAAAAGTACACGGTTGGTTATTTATCTCTGTTATTTTGCAGTTTTTTTGTTGCTTCAAAATGAAACTAAGAAAACACACATTTAGGTTGTAACAATTTATTTTTCAACATTGGTGAGGAATTGTAGTAAAGATTAATTTCACAGAAGCATTAAAACGTCTGTTGTCTCCCTCCAGTCCTTCAAGAGCGCTGCCCACCGTCTTGTGCTTTCTCGTATACCCACACATGCCCGCTTCTACTCGCTGAACACCTCCCTCCCTCTCGGGCACTTACTTTCTGCCTTTGGTAGCATCCACTCAAATGCCATGTCTGTGTTTCCCTGTTCCCCTTTGATCCTCTGTCAGTCCAGTGAACCTGCTGCCTTCTTTCACTTACCTCTTCCACAAGCCTTGTTGTCTGGATCAAAAAGATGATGAAAGTCATCCTTTTTTTGATGATCGTAACACTTGTAAATTTGCTTTGGTAGTGCTGGTGGTGCTTTTCAGAGTTAAACTTTTAGTTGGAGGCAGTTTAAAGTAAACTTTTCAGAGAAAGATTTGGTGGATTCGAACAAGAATTAAATCTGTGTTTAAATAATGTTAGATCATGTGGGATCATTTTGTTTCATTTCAGTTGTCAAAATAAGGTGAGAACGGTGTGAAATAATCAGGGAGTATAACCTGAGTTTTACAGAAGGAAACTTGGAAGAGGGAGTGGGGGGAGAGAGAGGGGAGAGTCAGTAAGATGCAATATATATTGCACTTTAGATAACACGTTTTTTTTCTTTCTTTTTATCCCATCCTGAGATGGTTTTTTCCTTTTCAAAAGGACAGACTCTAATTCTGAGGACTATGGCACATTCTTTGCATCCACACATTAGTACAGATATTTCCTCCTCCAACTTCAAACAGAGCATCCCATGCTGGCAAACGACTTGTAATTAGGTCAAACCTTCCTGCATAAATGCTTGGCAATTATCCCTCTGCAGCTGGCTGCCTGGGTGGTTGCCCGCCAGGCATCTGCCATCGGATCGGTGGCCACCTTTTTTTGGGAGTGTTCCTAATATTTCTTAAGTTTTAGAATAGACCACACGAAACCTCTTTAGTTTTATAACAGACTGTGCTGAACATATTGTAAAGAACTGAAATAAATTAAATGGCAATCTGCAAGGAATAAACCAGTAGTTAAGCTCGTCATACAACCCACTTGTAAGACCGAATGATCGATCTGGCTTTGGATGTGACTTGTGCTACCGCAGCTGAAAGGAAGGGGTGCTTCGATGTTCTCATCTTTCATCTGCGTAGCCTGCCCGAGTACAAAATTTAGTTTGACAGAGGATTCCTACAGCCTACCTGGGCTCTTGTGCCTGCCATTATGATTGGGTTATGTGTCAAAAGGTTGGTTTGCAGCTTTGACAGGAAAAGTAAGCCTTTGCCTTTGCTTTTAGTACATGCATGACGGTAGCACAAATTAATATAACTCGATGTTGACACTCCCCCCTCCCCATTCCTTTCCAACTTTCACTTTTTCACTGAACTTTTATCATAACAAAGACCATTTTATATATTGCATATCTGTAGTTCAGTTTGCTGCACATTTCTTCCTGAAGTAACAGATAAATCCTGAAAGTTAACTTTACTTTTAGTATCCTAAGAGTGATGAAGTTCAATTAATTTTTTTATTGCAGACTCGCAAATAAAACCTGTCATTTGGGAATATTGCTGATGGGAATATTTGGTTGGGGGGGGGGTGGTGTGGGTAAGGGGGGAGGGAGAGGGTGAGACCTCACCAACCATCGCTATACACTCTGGAATGGGGGAGTTAGTGAGGAGAATGGAGGACAGAGGGAGGAGGAGAAGGGGATGTTTTGGACATGTGTTTGTTAGGGGGACTTGAGGGAAGGCAGGGTGGGTGGTGGGTGGTAGTCCTCTTATGCTGGCACTAGTACAGGATTGAACGAAACTGGGAATGTTAAAACAGCACGTTCAAACAGGTCATACTACACAACACCTGGACACCGCCCAGAGACATCCGTGGGGGTGGAGGGGCTTTGGGAGGAGGTGAGCATGAGGGAAGGGGAGGAAGGGCGTTTTCCTTCAATTGGTAAAAAAGCCATGCCAGTCTTTGTGCGTTTATTTAATTTCCACACATAGGATAAGTTCTAGAATCTCTTAACATGAGATGAATTGTGGAATTGATCACAGCAGCAGTTCTGAGTATTTTTTTTTTTTTAAACAAGCTTTCATTTGTCCAATTCGCACATCCTTTAACACCCCTTCCTATCTGTGACCTCTGGAGAGCTTTTCGGTGGATGAGGGAGTTTGGGAGGAGTAGCAAGAGAGGGCAATGGAGGCAGCATTAGTGAAGGGGGAGGAAGCGTGAGGGGAGGGAAAGGGTGCAGCGTGAGGAGAGGGAGAGGGGGCAGCTTGAGGGGAGGGGGGAGGGGCCAGTGTGAGGGGAGGGAAGGGGGCAGTATGAGGGGAAGGGGCCAGCATGAGGGGAGGGGAAGGGGGAAGCGTGAGGGGATTGGGCAGCATGAGGAGAGAGGAAGGGGGCAACATGAGTGAAGGGGAAGGGAGCAGCGTGAGGGGAGTGGGAGGAGAAGGGGCCAGCCTGAGGGGAGGGGCAGGGGGCAGCGTGAGGGGAGGGGAAGGGGACAGCGTGAGGGGAGGGGAAGGGGGCAGCGTGAGGGGAGGGGAAGGGGGCAGCGTGAGGGGAGGGGAAGGGGGCAGCGTGAGGGGAGGGGAAGGGGGCAGCGTGAGGGGAGGGGAAGGGGGCAGCGTGAGGGGAGGGGAAGGGGCAGCGTGAGGGGAGGGGAAGGGGGCAGCGTGAGGGGAGGGAAGGGGACAGCGTGAGGGGAGGGGGAGGGGAAGGAGGCAGCGTGAGGGGAGGGGGAGGGGAAGGAGGCAGCGTGAGGGGAGGGGGAGGGGAAGGAGGCAGCGTGAGGGGAGGGGAAGGAGGCAGCGTACCAGGGCATTACTAGGGCAATAAAACGCACCCAAACAGCAACGTTTTCTTTTGAACAGCCGTGTTCCATGAAAAATTGGGCGGAAAATCTCTTTCTCCTCAATCTTATACATTTGCAATAAGGTGATTCTCATTCAATCCCGTTTCTCATATCGATGAGATTTATAAACGCTAATTTTGCACCACCTTTTAAGGCATCACAAAGCAGGTCGCTCTACTTAAAACACAGGTGAGAAAGGGATATGAAAAAGCAGCTGATATTTCAATAATTTATTCACACGATATTTAAAGGGTGAAAGTTCATTCTTATTCTCTTTTTATTTTTATTTTTTAGCAATTAGGTAAAGATTGGTATTTCCATCAGTGAAGCAACGGGTCTTGCTTCTGGTGGCTTTGAAACAAACAACCAAGCAGCTTGGTGAGTGCTTGCCAAGTGGCTTAAGCACTCAAGCAAGCACTGCAATGGAATGCTGATCTTGGCAAGCGATTACTGATCACCGATCGGTCATATATATATATATATATATATATATATATATATATATATATATATATATATATATATATATATATATATATATATATATATATATATATATATATATATATATATATATATATGTATATATATATATATGTATATATATATATATATCCATGCACCTAGAAACACCCAAGCAATCTACGAATTGGACAAATGATCACTTTTTAAATTTTATTTTTAAGGAGTCGGAATTGCTGCTAAGTTCAATTCTGAAGCTTAAATTTTGTAATTTGGCTCAGTTTAAGAGATTCTTGAGGTTATGGCATGTGTTGAAATTAAATAAAGCCACGAGCGCTGGTGTATCTGAGCGTTTTATAAGCATTGCTATATATCCAGCAATTTGTAGGCATGATGGTTAGGCATTCGATATCACCACCTTCGCAGTGGTCACCCCCACCTTCACAGTGGTCCTGTGAAGAGGGGTTTCCTTGTTTCAGGACTAGTGATTGGTACCAGCCAGTCTTCTTCTTCTTCCTCATATTCTTCTTCTTCTTCTTCTTCCTATTTATATTTTCCTATCTTCTCTTCTATTCTGCTATTTCTCGTCTCAGTTATTCTACGTCTATCTTGTTCAGGACTCCTTGTAGGATCTCATTAATTCTGTTTCTGAAGGGTACCAGAACTAAACATGTTGCAGTTCATGGCCACCTGGTAGTACAGGATCCCAAACTCTGTGGTAATGCTTTGAGAGGCTGATCTATCAACAGGTGCAAGACGTTGAAATGATTGTCCTGTCATGGACGTGCATGGGGGTGGTCCATGCAGCCATTTTCGGTTGCATTCCTGAGGCCATCAGAGTGGCATTGTTACAACAATGTGTTCACATGAGTTTGTGGGACCCGATTGAGTCTTGGATTAACTGGTTAATTCGTTTGAGTAACTTTGACTGATTTCTTCTTCTTCTTGTTCTTGTTGTTGTTGTTGTTGTTGTTCTTGTTGTTATTCTTCTTGTTCTTGTTCTTCTTCTTGTTCTTGTTCTTCTTCTTGTTCTTGTTCTTCTTATACTTGTTCTTGTTCTTCTTGTACTTGTTCTTCTTCTTGTTCTTGTTCTTCTTCGTCCTCTTGTTCTTCTTCTTCTTGTTGTTCTTGTTCTTGTTCTTCTTCTTGTTCTTGTTCTTGTTCTTCTTGTTCTTGTTCTTCTTCTTCTTCGTGTTTTTACGACTAAGAATATGGTTATACAGTCTAAGAATAACATCTCTACCTTCACATGCCAACCCCCCAGCCTGTGCACAGCGATGCCCAAATCCTTTGAATATTTGTTTCTCCAATGTAAAGGGATTGTGCTCCAACTTTTCTTTTGTGCAATCTCTTTTTCAGCTTTACTCACCTGACCTGGTTCTATCTGTGTGTTGGTTGGAGAGTGGCATCTCCTCCGTTTCTTCATTGAAAAACGAAGAAATGGAGTTTTATCCCTCATGCTGTCTTGCTTTGGAATTCACGACATGAAAATTGCTTCATTCAAACGGTAGATCCTATGATCTACCCAGCTTTAAGATGACTGTCAAATCCTACTTCTTACATCTTTGACATTACATCGCATTGCACATGACTTCTGCTACTTCCTGTGTCTTGGATGTTTTTTGTTCTTTTTCTCTTTCTTTTATTTCGTTTCACTTTATCCTTATTTTATATCCATCCCTTAGCCCCTTACCTGGAGTAGCTTTATTCCTTGTTTGGGTTATTTTCATTTAAAATAATAATAATAAGTGAGCAAAGTGGGGGAAAAAAAAAATATATATCTTTAAGAAATCGTTGCGGCCTGTTCCAAGCCAAGGCATTGCTGAGCAGGCCAAAAAATGGTGGCTTAAGACTTGTGAGCTGACAGAGGGCTGACCAAGATGGCGCACCGCCATCTTGGTAAGGCTTATTTTGGTTTTTCATGATTAGCACCCTCTAAAATCTAAATTATCTTCAAAATGTGTGTTTAAATTAACCCAAACACCCAATTTTCATTCATGCACCACCTTGGAGTTTCCCAAGTATGCATACAAAGTTTGGGGCTGCTGGGTTTCATGGTTTTGGAGTTATGGAGGAGACGGAGGGAGTGATAGACACACCCTGACATATTATTATTAATATGGAATAAGCAAAGCCGAGAAGCGAACGTAAAATTCTTCTTCCATTCGATGCTGCAATTTCCGGTTACTTCGGCCTGGATTTGGGATCAGCGATCAAATAATGTAAATCACGATTACAAATTATTTTTTTGATGATGCGGGAGATATCTTTATTAAAATCAGTGGAGGAAATATACACCATGTCTGATATTTGGATCTTTCATGTCTCCGACGATGCCTTTATCTCCCGGGACACATCATTCCCCATGACAAAAACCGGAAGCAAAAGGGTCATAGCCAACGACACGGATTACAAATTGCCAGGGTATTGTGTTGTTGTTGTTGTTTCCTATTCTTTCATGTGCACGCGTTGAGTATGAAGCTCGCTACGTTTGCTATTATTATTATAGATATGTATATATATATATACACATTTCTTCTTCTTTCAGCTGCTCCCGTTCGGGGTCGCCACAGCGGATCATCCGTATGATCCGCATAGTGATTTGGCACATGTTTTACGACGGATGCCCTTCCTGACGCAACCCTGGTCGCCTCTTACGACACAGGGATATGGTACACCTATTTTAACCGGGGTATACACTGGCCCAGTGCACTGGTACTCATTTCGCCGACCTCGGAAGGATGACAGGCTGAGTCAACCCCCTGGTGTATTAATTCAGTGGCCCAACGGGGCTTGAACTCGGAACCTTTTGGATCCCAAGCCGCTGCCCTAACCACTGCGCCAACACCAGGCTCATATATATATATATATATATATATATATATATATGTATATGTATATGTATATGTATATGTATATGTATGTATATATGTATATATGTATATATATATATATATATTACCGGGCGTAGTGGCGTTCACCTGTAATCCAGCAACTCGGAGGCTTGGGTTGGAGGATCGCTTGAGGACGGGAGCTCTGCACTGCGCCGTGCTATGAGAGGGTGTAGGGCAGCTCGGAATCATGGCGAAACCCAATCCTTATCCCTGTGTCGTCAGAGGTGACCAGGGTTGTGTCAAGAAGGGCATCCGGCGAAAAACCTATGCCAAATCAGAATGCGGATCATAACGGATGATCCGCTGTGGCGACCACGAACGGGATCAGCCGAAAGACGAACAACAACAACATATATATCTATATATTGTTGCGGAAATGGCCCTTAGTATGCTACTAAATATAGGATTAGCCCAGATCCCCCATTAAATGCATGTTTAGCCAGGCTGTTCGGTAAAATGGACATTACATGTGTGTCGGGAGGTGTAAGAGGCTTTTTGTTTGTGCAGTGGTGGTGGATTGAGAGCTTCTTCTTCCTTCCTTCCTCTCTCCGGACGATAGACTCCGCTCAGCGCGCTGAGAGGAGGAGTGGCCTGGAGAAGGAAGTAAAACTGAAGGGGAGGAGTTTGTCGGCTTCGAAAAGGGGTGCGCTTCAAAAAGAAAAGGTGGTAAAAACTGAGAGGCGAGCAGTCGGCCGGGAAGACTGTGGTGAAACTGAGCGCCGGTGTGTCGCGATCGACTGAATAGAACTGGCGATGTGTGTCAGCAGTCGGCTTTGAGGCGAAGGAGCGCCGAAAAGGAGAAGTAAAAAACTGCAGTTGGCTTTGAGGCGTGCTCGGGCTTTGAGGCGAGCGTGCACCGGGAAGGCAAGAGAGAAACGACGAGTGGCGAGGCGCGGCCTGCTGGATGAGCAGTCGGGCTTCGAGGCGAGCAGAAAGAAGAAAAGACAGTGGTGATTCTGGAGGGAGAGGAACTGAACCTGAGGGTTAGGCTGCAATCTGCTTCGAGAGGACCTGGCTGCTGTGTGAGTCTGGAGTCAGCTTCAAGAGGAGGTGATCGACAGGTTCAACCTGCTTCTAACGACGGAGCCTCTGACTGTCCCAACTCACCTCACGGCTCGACGACGTCTTGGAATCCCATGGACCCAGCCTGCCGGAGCCCGGCACCTCAATTTGGCCTTGTCTGGTGAACAGGCCAGGCCTGGACTTGTATGCTGGACCTTGTGAAAAGCCAGCTGGAGCATACCATCGTGGATCTTTCGCTCTGGTGCAGTGCAGTCGACCTCGCGGGGTCTGAACACGCGAGAGTGCGTGCGTGAGGTCTGCGACAAATGGACGACGCCTCCATCTTGCCACGATCTGCTGGAAGAGCTTGGGGCTCATCTGGATCTTGCCACGTGCTCGAGCTTGGGGCTCGACTCCATGGACATCGGCTTGTTACGAGCGACATTCGTGCTTTTGACACTTTCCTCTCATCCATGAAACATCACCAAGTACTCTGTCTTGTCTGCATGCTGTCTATGTCTTGTCTGCATGTCATTTAAGGCTTATCTCGGTAGGGACCCCTTCAAAAACCGTAATCCGTATGTCACTTGTTAAGAACGGGTTATAGATTAATTAAAACATTGTCGTGAATATTTTGCTTGTGTTGTGTTCCCCGATGTTCCCCAATAAATCTGGCTGATTCGTATGAAGTTGCCGCTTTCAATTAATTTGTGTCGCGTCGAGGAACGATACGCTCGGTATCTGACAAAACCAGTCTGTAACCGGGGTCTATTTCCCCAACTGGTAAGGTCCAGGGGTACATTGGTATCGCGATTGAAGACGCGTGACCCGAGGCCTGTGCTGAGCCAGCCGGCGTTATAACCCCGGAGACGGCGGTGGTGAGGGTGGCGCCGAATCTGTAACATTTGGCTATCAAGAGTCGGGTGCGAATCCCGCCACCGCTGAATCCTTAACAATATATATATATATATATATATATATATATATATATATATATATATATATATATATATATATATATATATATATATATTGTTACGGATTTCAGAATCCGGTCTGCTGAATGCATCCACACATCCAGGTCCTCAGACAGTTATTTACTTAAATGCATGTTCAGATTAGCCCCATCCCCATGTCTAATGGGATCTGAAATGTGATGCGTTGAGAAGGGTAAAGGATAGATCCTTTACGTAAAGGGGGCAGCGTGAGGGGAGGGGAAGGGGGATAATCGAGATAACATTGGTGCTTTGCCTAGGGTGCACTCCCTGCTCAGGTAACCACGTGACCTCTAGTTAAACGGAATAATTAGATGGTGGACACTGGAACTCGTGGTTGACCGGGTGGTGTTCATGGTTCTAAAACAACCCACCGTCCCGCAACGTTAATTGTGAGCAGTGGCCCCAGGTCCGGCTCTACCGAGGACAACCGGGGATTAATCCCCCTGAGTGACAAGCTGGCGTCTCAGTACCTGTGGCCGCAACAATATATATGTATATATCTTCTTCTTCTTTCGGCTGCTCCCGTTAAGGGAACTCAGGACCTTTTGGATCCCAAGCCACTGCCCTAACCACTGCGCAAACACCAGGCTCGTGTATATATGTGTATATATATATATATATATATATATATATATATATATATATATATATATATATATATATATATATATATATATCTATCAATAAATCCGCGAAGTCGAAAGAACATATTTATTTAATTATTTAAATATCTTTAAACACATTTTAAACCATAAAACAGCATCCACACACTCTTATTAACCTTCCCCACACACATTTAATCAGTTATTAAAAAAAAAAAAATTTTTCATCGGAAATGCGACTTCATTGGGCTGCAAAGCCAAAGACCAAAATTAATTTAAAAAATACTATATTGTACTATAAAATGTAAAAAAAACGTATTATGGGTACTGACCTATGAAGATATGACTATGATGATGATAGCTGTGCAGTGCTGATGACGATGATGAGATGAATGTAGTACTGCACAGCCAAGAAGAGCATTCAATCTCTTTTACTGGAGGCGCCTCTTCATCTTTGAAAACTCGCGATGTTGTGAAGCCGCGAAAAGTGAACTGCGATATTGCGAGGGAGCACTGTATACAAAAACAGGCATTTCTGCATAAACATCGCAACTGAAATATATTGAAAAGCAAAAGAAACTTATCACTTGTTTGAAATGTAATAAAATTGTAACAGTTCAAAATAAAACAAACCAACAATTGCTAATTGAAACATTGGCATTTTATTGATGACATGTCAAGTTTTTGACTAAGATACACCATCTCATAAGTTTGTTCTACAGTACAGAACAGCACAGGGTGCAATGTCAGTCCTCTTTCAAGAGCGTGTGGCCACCATTGTTTTGGATACAGGCAGTGCATTGTCGGCGCATACTGCCTCCCAATCTTTGGATGGATTGCTGCTGGATTCTGTCCCACTCAGTCCTCAATGTCTGAAGCCATCTGACTTAGGACCATCTGCCTGTCCTGCCTTGCAGTGGTGACTCTTGGCCTCCCTGATCGAGGTCTGTCATCTGCAGAGTTGTGGAGGGTGTCTCTGTCCACCAGGGCCGATTATCGTCTGTTGTGAACAGCCAAGGCGACGTGCCACCTCACGGTAGCTCAATCCGCCTTGCAGTATGCCCAAGGCACACTGCCGTTGATCCCTTGACAATCGTGGCATGTTGATTGAAATGCCCATTTTGCACTGGCCTTTTAAAAGCCGATATCAAGACATCACGTGCAGCTCATTAAAATCATCCCGTACCCCTTGGCTAATCACTGACAGTCAAAACGGCTGTTCAACAGCTGTGCTATGAAGTGACCATTGAAGGTTCAAGTGACCATCCGTGACCGTTTTGTCTGACAGTGAGGACACCATTGTTCACAAATAAGTTCACACATTTACTACACGCAGTGTTGTTGTTGATATTTGAAGGTTTAAAAGGTGGTAAGTTTATTTTGCGTTTCAGTATATGTGTGTGTATATATATAAATGTATATTGGTATCGCGATTGAAGACGCGTGAGCGGTACATATGAGGCCCAGCGAGGAGGAGTGACGTAAGCGACATTTTTTAATGATATGATGATGATAGGCTCAGATCATAGGGGTAGGGTTAAAATGATGCTATATGGCATTAACTCCAAAATGGCCGATGTGGCCCTGACATCACTCCTCCTCGCGGCGCCTCATATATATTGTTACGGATCTGGAAACCATGTGCATTCAACATACAGATGTCCCAAAAGTCAGTTATCTCGTTAAGTATGTGTGTAGTCACATCCCCTTTCTTTTGTCTAGTGGGAGAATCAAAGGCGTGCGTTGCGATTTCTTTTTAGTTGGGTTATTAAATCTTTACATCCAACGAATCCTCCAACAAGCCATCTAACAACCACCCCATCTGCATGACCCCTTCGGCCCATCACGCTCCATCACCACCCGCTGGCTGCTCTTACCTTGACTTGCCGAGAGGGGGTCTCGTGGTTCCAGTTCTCGGCTTCCACGAACGTTGTAACTCTTGTACGATGACCTTCACAGTACTAACATTGTTAGTCGTCACGATCGAAGCCATGTGGAGGAGTAACTGGGGTCTCCTGGCAGGGGCCACGGCCCCGCCCCGGAAAGGTGGGACGGAGGACCCTGTCCAATCAGAGGCGGACAGCGAGGTGCGTTTTCGCCAAGGGTCCCTCCCCGTGGAGAGAGGCCAATAAATCTCCGAGACTCTGTAAAAAAAAAAAAAGGGGGGGTCCGGTCGAGTTTGCTTTCACGGTGGCTGTAACGGGTCGAGTTTGCTTTCACGGTGGCTGTAAGCAGTCAGTTTTGTTTCACGGTGGCTGTACGGGGTTCTGGAGTTTCACGGTGGCTGTAACGGGTCGAGTTTGCTTTCACAGTGGCTCTAACGGGTCGAGTTTGCTTTCACGGTGGCTTTAATGGGTCGAGTTTGCTTTCACGGTGGCTGTAAGCAGTCAGTTTTGTTTCACGGTGGCTGTACGGGATTCTGGAGTTTCACGGTGGCTGCTATGAGGAGTTTTAAGGAAGGACAGAGCGACCCTGACCTCCCTCTGTAGACCCCGATTGTTCACCACCCGAGCTCCGCCACGAACCACGAGTCCCGACGTGCGACTGGGGACCAGACCAACGACCTTTGTCAGGTGCCGCATCGTGGAGCACGCCCTTCCTCCGACGGTCAGGTACACCAACGAACTCTGACCCCCAGCTTGCCTCTCTCCACAGCAGCGAGGGTCCAATAAAGACTCTGGGTTTCTTTTCATTGTGTGTGTGTGTGTGTGTGTGTGTGTGTGTGTGTGTGTGTGTGTGTGTGTGTGTGTGTGTGTGTGTGTGTGTGTGTGTGTGTGTGTGTGTGTGTGTGTGTGTGTGTGTGTGTGTGTGTGTGTGTGTCTGCGTGTGGGCCCGTCTTGTAAGTAGATCTGAATAATTGTTTTTGCTCATTGTAAATATTCCTTCTTGCATATTCGCGTTAAGGCTTGCCTTTGTCTTTTTTATTGTAAATAAACATTTGGAGAAATATTCCCAGTTCGTTTCCGTCCCTTCTTGAATTGGTCCAGCATGGTTGGGATCTGGGTTTAGGCAGGGTTTTATCCCCGATAATCCGTTCATTCCAGCCGGCATGGCTTTGGCAGTTTCTGCTCGGCTGCAACCAAACCGGAGTGGGTAGTCGGTAGTTGAAACTCTACTGCAGTCGGTAGAGTGACCCGGTTCGAGCAAGACGTGCCGAGGGCGTGGTTTCCCCTGTAGTCGAAATCGCGTAGTCAATTAGGTAAATTGGTTATAGACAAATAGACCCTATGCTACACGGTTGAGATATTGGTGACCACGGTCGGTTAAACGACCCGCCGGCTCGCGGAGTTATCCAAGCGACGGCCTACAATTCCGGGGAGTTTTGTGGGAGACGACGCAAGCTTTCCCCACCTAGTGGTCATTCTCGCCACCGGCCCCTGGCCCACAACAATATATTTATGTCTATGTATATATATATGAATATATTGTTGCGGCCACGGGTACCGAGACATCAGCTTGTCACTCAGGAGGATTAATCCCCGGTTGTCCTCGGGAGAGCCGGACTTGGGGCCACTGCTCGCAATTAACGTTGCGGTATGGTAGGTTGTTTTAGAACCACGAACGCCGCCCAGTCGACCACGAGTTCCAGTGTCCACCCTCTTAATTATTCCGTTTAACTAGAGGTCACGTGGTTACCTGAGCGGGGAGCGTGCCCTCAGCAAAGCACCAATGTTATCTCGATTAGATTTTAATTATGGCGGCCGAGCGTTTTTAACCGTTTGTGCATGCCGGCGATTTTTGGTCAAATCTGTGGTAATTACCTCCCAGTCTATCTTGGTTCGGACAATGCTCGACCAATGG
Source organism: Eptatretus burgeri (assembly GCF_056783735.1). Taxonomy (NCBI): domain Eukaryota; kingdom Metazoa; phylum Chordata; class Myxini; order Myxiniformes; family Myxinidae; genus Eptatretus; species Eptatretus burgeri. The sequence continues at coordinate 102,625,844 of NC_140962.1, read as the reverse complement.
AAGGAAA
>NC_140962.1:102610837-102620837 GCF_056783735.1 Eptatretus burgeri | reverse complement strand
AGGTGGGTTGAAGGAAGGGATAGATAGCTACTTTGCAGGAGGTAATGGCATGCAAATAATTTGTAGATAAAAGTTGGTTATGTTTGTGAAAGAAGTCTGCAAAGGAGATTATCAGTGGTAAAGGTGTGGTGTGTGTATATATGAGTGGTGAGGGTGAGGTGGGTACATGCTCTGAAGAATGTGAGGTGGTGAGGGTGTAGCAAATGCAGGAGGTGGGGAGAGTGCATGTGGTGGTGTGGGTGGGGCAAGTGCAGACGGGAGGGTGGGACGAGTGCAGAAATGAGTGAGGGTGGGGTGAGTACAGGCATTGGTGGGGCAGGTGGCGTTGATGGTGATGCAAGGGCAGGTGGCCTTGAGGGTGATGCGAGGGCAGGTGGCCTTGAGGGTGTGGCAAGGGCAGGCGGCGTTGAGGGTGAGGCGATGGCAGGCGGCGGTGAGGGTGAGGCGAGGGCAGGCGGCGTTGAGGGTGAGGCGAGGGCAGGCGGCGTTGAGGGTGAGGCGAGGGCAGGCGGCGTTGAGGGTGAGGCGAGGGCAGGCGGCGTTGAGGGTGAGGCGAGGGCAGGCGGCGTTGAGGGTGAGGCGAGGGCAGGCGGCGTTGAGGGTGAGGCGAGGGCAGGCGGCGTTGAGGGTGAGGCGAGGGCAGGCGGCGTTGAGGGTGAGGCGAGGGCAGGCGGCGTTGAGGGTGAGGCGAGGGCAGGCGGCGTTGAGGGTGAGGCGAGGGCAGGCGGCGTTGAGGGTGAGGAGAAGGTGTGCCATAGAAAGGATTCATTATGGAGCGACTAGATTGATAGTGAGCTATACTAAGATTTGATAGGCTCCTGAAGGCTTTTTCATTTGAGAGGAGGTGATTACTTCTTTCATTATCTGGTGGTGGTCGTATGGCAGCTTAGCTGCCGGGGTAGCTATCATTTCTTGAAGCATGACTGTGTCGCTGATGCAGTGCCCCTCTACCAGTACACACACTGGAACTGGTACTCATTTCGCCGACCTCGGAAGGATGACAGGCTGAGTCAACTCCCTGGTGTATTAATTCAGCGGCCGATGGGGCTTGAACTCAGGACCCTAGGATCCCAAGCTGCCACCCTAACCACTCAGCCAACACCAAGCTTTTTCATTATCTTAAATATCTACACTAGATACTCTCGTAGACAAAATAAATACAGTTTTTCTGCAGAATAAGCAGTACTGTGGGGCCACAGCCTGAGAGTATAAAGAAGAGAGCAAGGATGTTAGTAAAGCAGGGCTCTTTCACTCATAGTATTTGCAGCATGGATTTGTGTCCCAAGAAAGATAGTGGCAACAGAAACAATAGGTGTGAATTGGAATTTATTTGGTAACTGGAAGCATTGTGGAGAGAATTGTGCATGGACCTTGATAGGACTGGTGTCACTTGCATATGGATGGGTGATTCTGATTTCTGTGAAGGTTTTGTCAAATCATGAAATTATTGTCTGTGTTTGTTCATTCTTTACCCTACAACTCTCTTCACCTCTCTTCTCCCCCCAAAAATACCACCCTGATGGTGATGTCCCTCTGCTTCCCCAACTGTTCTCCTTCCCACGACTACGACTACTCTAACCCCCCACTCTCCCAGTGAAATGAAGTAGATAAATTGATCGACTAAATTAATTTGGTGTTAGAATGCAAGGTTGATGGGCTTTGTAATACAAGCCTTGTAATGATGAGGAACATAATGAAACGGAAGACCAAGAAGGAAGCCGAAGAAGTAAAGAGCAAGGATGGAGTAATCAGGAGGAACCTGGATAGGATTTGGGTTTCAGCCGCTACTCCACAACCCTCAAACCCATCCAGGCACAACTTAGTGAGTCTTACAGAAAAATTTATGCAAATATTCACTTCTCCTTGGAGAGATAGATGATGAAAGAGAGGAACAGATAGTTAAAAGAGGTGTAAGAGAAGAAAAAGCAAGAATAAGAATGAAAAAGAGAATTGTGAAAAATAAATTGGAAAGAAATGTGAAAAGAACAAAGATATCAGGAAGAAATTTCTTTTTTAAAATTGTCTAATCGAGAAAAAATATAAGATTTGGAGGAAACTCAGAAAGAAGTTTTGATTTTCACCACAAATTTTTTGCAATCTCCTGACAGGTTTTTTTCAGGCTGTTCATCTTTTTTGCTTTATGGTTGTAGATGGAGGAAAAAGTCAATGTGTGCATTTTATTGTAATTTTTGAAAGTCATTGAGAAAACTCCCAAAATCCACTTGAGTGCACTGAATGAGGCTTTCAAAATGTTCTTCGAACAAGAAACTCAATAGTTTGTGAAACACCAACCTTTTTATTTTTCAACAAATAATTATGTTTCATGGGTGAAGAATTTTTGTTCCCCAATATAGTACACCCCAATTTCCGTCTCCCCCTTTTACGTTGTTTCACAACTATGTCATCACTTTATTAATACCACAACCTGATTTGCGTCATCTCAACCCATACTTGCGTCGCTCACAGCATCTGTCCTTTCTCATATCCGAATGAACTACTTTGACCTAATAATGCTGAATGAACTACTTTGGGTCACATAAATAAATGTACTGTTCTGTTGAGTGGCGAAGGGTCAGTGTAAAAGTGTTCCATTAGAAGTTAAATTGTATATTATTTGGAATCTCTCATGCTGAAGCTGTCTATGGGTCTATCAATTTGCCATCACAGACAGGTCAGTGGTCTCTCTGTCTTCTACTGCCTCATTTCTGGTCTTGCACCTTCTGTGAGAGGGTTTTGTCGAATAATGTCCCCCTCCCCCAGGTTTCTTCAGGGCTCACACGGCTCACAATCAACCCCCTTCTCGTGAAATTATCTCGATCCAGGATCATTGCACACCTCCACTCATTTGTTCCTTTTTTTTTTTTTTTCCCCCGAGCCTGTGGAATCAACTTCAACACCATCTTCAATGTCATTCTTCCCTCCATGTCTTTAAGACAGTTGTTCACCACCATCTCAGATCGCCCCCAATCCAAAACCATGATCTTTAATACCCTTGTTAACCTCCCCCAAATGCCTCCTTCCAAACTCTCTGCTTATGGAATCCGAAGACCAACTCCACACATGCCTTACTGACTCTCTCTATCGCAGCCAACGTGTAGCCCTCAATGGAATTCTTTCATCTCCAATCCCTGTTGAGGCTGGAGTTCCCCAAGGCAGCATTCTAGGCCCCATCCTATTCCTGGTCTTCATACTTGACATCTCTGACTCTGGAAAATCCTCTTTATCTATTTGCTGATAACTCCACCTTCTGCCATGACATCCCTCATCCTTCACACAGGCAGGCTGAAGCCTCTTCCCTCTCTTCAGATCTTAACAAAATCACAAGCTGGTAAAACACTTGGAATATGCCTTTCAATCCTGACAAATCTCACACTCTCCCTATCTCTCTCAAAGGACTGTCTGGCTACCCTCCTTCCTCCCATATACTTTCTTCACAATCCTCTTGAGGAAGTTCAGTCATTCAAACTCCTGGGTCTCACTATCAGCCATGATCTTTCTTGGGCAAACGACATTTCAAAGTTGGCCTTCAAAGCCAGCTGCCAATTGCGCGTCCTCAATCATACAAAGGCCTTCCTGGGACACGTGACATACTCTCAACCTACAAGGCCTTCATCCGCAGCTTGATTGAGTACTGCTATCCCCTCTGGGCTAGCTCCCCTGCCTCACATTTTGCTCAGACTGACGCCATGAAAACCAAGGTCTTCAAGATCATTGGAATCTCGTGTGATAAAGCTGAGTTTATTAGCGTATCACCTCTGCCATCCCAGACAGGTGGCTGGTCTTTCTGTCCTCTACCACATCCTTCTGGTCTTGCACCCTCTGCTCTTTCCTTGCTTTGTTCTCCTCCAGGTTTTTGCAGGGCACACACAGTCCACCATCAACCCCGTTATGGTGAAACTACCTAAATCCAGAACCATTGCTCACCTCCACTCATTTTTTTCCCTCTTTTTTTTTTTTTCCCCCCCACCTGTGAAACCAACTACTACATTCTCTTCAATCTCATTCTTCCCTCCAGATCTTGAAGACAGCTGTTCACCACCATCTCAGATCATTCCCAATCCAAAACCATTATCTTTTTCTCACTTAATTAACCCCCCTCCCCTCACCCCAAGGGCCCTCCTCCTTCCAAATTTCCAGTTTTCCCTCCTTAGAGTTTTCTTCTGCAGCCATCTTGTCCACCCCATTCATCCTCTCCTGCCCCCCATTCCTCCTCACACCCATTGTTTGTCAAAGTCTGTCTCTGTCTTAGCGTTCAACTCTGCTGTTGGCATTTCTCTCCTCTCTCCACTGTTCCTTTTGTCCTGTTGCGTCCTCATCCCTTCAGTGTACTAGAACTAGCTCTTCTACGATCCTCGACTAGATAAAATAGGTAATATCATCGGTAACAAGAATGACACTTGCGAGAGCGCATACGTCTATCAGGCTGAACAGTGCACATTTTGTATCCCACTGACAGGCCGGATCTACATGAGGACCTTAACCAAATTTATTGGCTTGTTCTTGTTCTTTTCATCTCCCCAATTCATCCACCAATTTTTGTTATAATCCATCTACAACTCTTTGAAATATGCTATTGAATTTGGCCCCATCTTTAAAAAAAAAATTCTCAAAACTGGATCTGGATCTAGATCTTCACCAAAATCTAATAAATTCATTTGTCACACCCGACCTGTCCACCAAATTTTGTCTGAATCTGTCCATATCTTTTTGAGATATCCTGCTTACAGGCAGAGACAAGCAAGCAAACAAACCAACAGACAGAGGTGAAAACATAATCTCTGTTCACCCTTGGTGGTGGGCGTAAAAAGCTAAATTTAATCGGTAAAGTGGTGATGTTAGGAACCCCCGCCCCACCCCTAACACCCCTTTATTCCATTATTTCTTTTGATAGAAAATTGATTTGATTTACGTCATTTTGGTATTCGTTGCACTTTTCAAGCATGCTTCTCCGACGTATAATTGTACGTTGTGAAATGTAATTAATTTTGTTGATTCTTGTGAAGAAGAATTGTGAGCATTTCATTCCGATTACTTTTTGAACACCCCTCTTACTTCCTGCTCTTCCCAACTTTATCTATTTGGACCTTCTAAAAATTACTTGATTGGAAAATGTGTCACAGCTGTATGTATTGTTAAATGCAAAAGGAGTTTAATTTTACTTAACATGGGGGAGAATATTGTACTGCTTGCACATCATTTTTATTCACTGGATGCATCATAAAGTAGAAGCATATAATAGTTTGCTGCTTGCCTCAAAAGCTCAAAAGGGAGGTTGAGTAACTGAGTTGAGCTTTCCTTTTATAATCTACTTTTTGCTGGTTCAAATATTAACGTCAGTGTACTTCTTTCCCTTCGAACTGCTGCAGCAAAACTGAAGCTTTGTAAACAGAGTATTGTCATGGATGATCGATCGACTCAAAAGGGTGTTGTTGTTGGCAATCAAGGCCTTACCACCTTTTTTCACTTCCAGATTCAGAAAAAGCACAAAACAATTTTGCCAAAATTTTCATTGCCAATGCAGAGATGAAAACTCGTCACTTTTTCTGCCTTTCTCATCTTCCAAACAAAAGAAATGAGAACGGTGAAAATTGGAGAAAGTGGTTTTGGGGACTGATCCCTTCCCGTTAATCCTGGGAAACTGTTGGACTCACCAGGGGTGGTTTGTTTGAGATTGTTTGTTTGAAGTAGTCACTAGCTACCCTTTTTTCTGACAGGACATTCCCTGTGGCATTGAAGTCATTTTGCAGATGTTGATTTCCAATCTGCTGTGTGACCCTTTTGCATCTATTTGTTTAACTAAGCCAAGGTGTTTCATTCCCTTTTTGTATTTTTTTTTCCAGCATTGTACAATTTCTTGGCCAAGTTTACTGAAACTGTACAATCTGAACTTGTTGCCTTTTCAGACAATATTCTATTTTATTGCTCTGCAACTTACGGGTTCTCATACATTGTTCTGTCATTTATTTTTGACTCATTGAAGTAGCCCTTAGCCATTTTGAAGGGAAATATTTACATACATATGATGTAACTGCTAAAATAGGCATGTGATGTTATCTGAAAAGGCAGTTAAATGACAGCTCAAGCAAATTTTTTTTTCTGATATGGAAATACAAAGCTTGCATGGTATGTAGGTGTTTACAGAACACCCAACTCTAATGTACTTGGTTTTTGTATAGTGTTGAGGCTCCTAAAGGAGCCAGAACCCAGGACATAACAGAACAAAACTAGAAGGGCACTCGGTAGAGCGCATACCTCCCCCACGCAATGCTTGATCCACGAGAACATATCGGGCCCAATACATTTTCGAAATATGCTATATATCATTTTTGGTCCTATCTCTCAATGGTGAAGTATCACTTTAAAAATTAAAAAACCTTGTATCCAGATCCGGATTCGGATCTTCACCAAAAGCGAATCAATTCGTCCTTGCCAACCCAACGTGTCCAAGTTTTGTCTGAATCCGTCCGCAACTATAGAGATATCCTGGTAGAAATAGCTTTTGGCCCATCTCTTAATGGTGAAGAATCACTTCAAGAATTCGAGGATCCGGATCTGGATTTTCACCAAAATCTAATTAGTTTGTCATTGTCACACACCCAACCTGTCCACAACTTTTTGAGATATCCTGTACACAGACACAGAAAGGGGTGAAAACCTAACCTCCTTCACCTTCAGTGGTGGAGGTAACTAGAAGGGCATACCTCTGCCACGCAATGCTTGATCCAGTGGAACATATTGAGGCCAATACATTTTTGAAATATGCTATGCAGTATTATATCGTTTTGGCCCCATCTCTCAATGGTGAAGAATTACTGTAAAAAATAAATAATTCTCGTATCTGGATCCAGATTCGGATCTTCACCAAAATCGAATCGATTCGTCCTTGTCACACACAACCTGTCCACCAAGTTTTGGTTGAGAGATTGGGTTTCATGCAAATCCATCCAAGTTTTATGCGAATCCATCCACAAGTTTTTGAGATATCGTGATATTTATCAATTTAGCCATATCTCTCAATGGTGTAGAATCACTTAAAAACTTCCTTGTCACACACTCAAACTGTACACCAAATTTCATCTGAATCCATCCACAACTTTTTGAGATATCTTGCACACAGAGAGGCGTGAAAACATAACCTCCTTCCACCTTTCGTGGTGGGGACGGGGGGGGGGGCGGAACACACCAACGGCAGGGTTGAGGGACAAAATAGAGGAACAATTTGCGAAATATGGGATGAGGGCAAGGGGACACCCCTCCCCCATAACTAATGCAAACCTTAAGATAACTTTATACACAACACTTCAACCCATAAAAATACACACATGACGTTACCAAGGGAAATACACATTCTTCATGCAACAGTAACGGAGCTAAAATCCAATGAACCGCATGAATGAAATGTGGTGATAAGAGAACCTCTTGAGAGTCGACATGGAAATTTTTATGATGCTCTTCTTTTTTACCCAACCAAGTGGAAGGGCATTTCAATTAACTCAGACTGGTAAATGTGCACGCAGATGAAATTTACTGCTAATTTGGGTTAATAAAAAGAGAAATTATGATAATGACACTCAATTGTTCAAAGGCAATTGTTTTTTATTGTGGTAATGGAGCCTAATGAAGGACAGAGCTGTGAAAATGCAAAGGGAAAATGTTGACATGTCAGTGTGTGGAATTGAAATGTAATGGCATTGAACATGGTCTTCCCAAAAATATTGGGACTGCACACTTCTTTTATATTTTTAATACATTTTTTATTTGTATATAAAGTTGAGGTTTAAGCCTGGTGTTGGCTTAGTGGTTAGGGTGGCGGCTTGGGATCCCAGTGTCCTGAGTTCAAGCCCCGTTGGCTGCTGAATTAACACCAGGGGGTTGACTCAACCTGTCATCCTTCCGAAGTCGGCGAAATGAGTGCCAGTGTACTGGTCCCGGTGTATGCCCCGGTCAGAATAGGTGTACCATATCCCTGTGTGTCGTAAGAGGCGACCAGGGTTGGCGTCAGGAAGGGCATCCGGCCATAAAACATTGCCTCACAAAAAGCCAAAACCCCTGCACAGCAGGGAAAAATGGCTGTAAAAACGGTCATTTTTTAAATTTTATATAAAGTTGAGGTTTGTGGAGGATTGGCAGTTTCGAATGGATCAAGATGTAACAGAACAAAAGGAACAGTAGAAATATGAGGGGGTTGGGGAAGGAGGGGGACACACCATTGTTGAATGATGAAAAATAAATATTTTCACCCTTTAGCATACCCCTGGAACGAGAGGATTTCCATTCTCCGCGCCCACCCAGCTGCGCAGATAAGGCCCCATTCATTATATAATTATACTTGCAGCACACAATAAGTAGCAATGTGGGAAAGTCCCCTCTTCACTTGAATCTGATTCAAGGATCAGTTTGATAGATCGCAGGAAAGTGCTGTTTTTTGTTTTTTTTTCTAACAAAAGAATTAATGAACCTCATTAAGCTTATTAAGCACTTTTTCATATATATATATATATATATATATATATATATATATATATATATATATATATATATATATATATATATATTGATCTCTTTTCAAATTATATAATATTTTATTTTGAAACCAGTGCAAAAGGTTGGCATTGTCGTGCTCAGTCATGGCAATGTCTTGCGAGATTAACCGTAAGTTGCCTGCTTTTATATGGAGAGTAAAGGGTGAAGTCCAAAACATATCTTGTAGAAAAGGTTTCACACAAGTACACAACATCCAGGGGACTGATAGAATGACCGAGAGGTGTGCACACTAGCTTCTAAGCTGTCTATCCTGGGTTCAAGTCCAAACCCCGCTATAAACTGTCATCCCTGTGTTTCACAGGCAGAGTGATTCATCAGTCTGTGCCATCCTTCGGATGAACGTTAAACTGTGCGTCCCGTCTGCTAGCAATCGTTGGTTGACAGAAAATATCTCACGGTGTCCTTCATGAAGAGTAGGCAAGCTGTCACCGGCACCATGAGCAAATTACAAATTCCTACCCTATCCAGCAGAGGGCATTGTTTCAGTGGCACAGCCTTGCTCTCAGCAAATGATGCTACCCCGCAGCCTTATGCTGGATATGAACAACAACAAAGATTTGTTGGATATGAACAACAAATGCTGGCCAGCACTGTAATAAAGCAACTATATAGTACTGTTAGTTCGAACCACATAACCCTCACGCACAATCACACTTTACCACACAGGGAGCTGGGCCTCGAGCCCCTCTCTTTGCGGAGGTGGGACTTCAACCCCCTCCCTTTGTTTGGCCAGAGGGGACTGGCCTTTTTCCCCTCCTGCCTGCTGTACTGAGTACAGCACAGTGAGCCGAGTAACGAACTCGCTCAAGGTACGGCGGAGACTCGAACTCCCCGTGAAGAGATCCCTGATCTCTGTTCATCCCTGAAGGCGAAAGCGGTCTGTAACTGCAGGATCCCCTCAGGCCTATCAATAAAAATTATCTGACATGTACTTTCCTTTGTCGATGTACGTTACCCGCTAAGAACAGGCCCGCCGTCAGGGATGGGGCGAACGCTCTCCGCTTACCTTCTAGTCTGCGATGCTCAAGCGTTCGCTGTCCCTCCGGACCATGGACTGCCTCCAGGGATTTAGTACATCCGAGTCCACGGCACCAATTTGTTGTGGAATTTTTTTTTATAAACCGACTCGGGTAAATACTATTACTCAATTTGCAATACACAAATAATCCACTGTCCACAAGGAAAAGTACATTTGATAAAAACATTTATTACACGGTACCATGGAGTCCAAAACACTGAGATGTGGTAACATTCACAATGATTTGCACTAAACTAAGCTTACATTTTCTGATATATGTATATATATGTATATGTATATATGTATATATATATATATATATATATATATATATATATATATATATATATATATATATATACATATATGTATATGTATATCTTCTTCTTCTTCTTCTTTCGGCTGCTCCCGTTGGAGGTCGCCACAGTGGATCATCCG
>NC_140962.1:102561837-102610337 GCF_056783735.1 Eptatretus burgeri | reverse complement strand
CTTCTCCCCATCCCTTTGATCTCGCTGTTAGTCACTCACTTCTACTCTGCTGATGTTTCCCCCTTTCCATTCTGCTGTAGCTCTTCCACAAGCCCTGACACAATGTATACAAGCAAATGAGAAACAAACATTCATTTTCATTCGACGATGACACCAGCTTTTACATACTGAATTAGAGGTGGCTAATCTGACATAACAATGGATATATAAATGTGTGTGATGCAGTACTTTGGTAAAGCAAAATGTTATATATCATGTTGAGTTTATCCGATGGACCCCAGAACGAAACAAGAGCATGAATGATTGCAGCATTGGACACGTGCAGATGCCGATATTGCATGCAAAATAGTAATTATTAAAGGACTGCTTTGGCATTTTACATATTAACTAAAGGACAGTATAATTATATCCACCGTTAAGGAGTAACATAAGGTGAAAAAAAAGTACACGTCTGCAGATCGGAGAACAACACTCTCGTTGTCTGCTGAGCCTTTTTCCACAATGCCATGTGCTGTCGAAATCTGGAAAATGAGCCAAGCTTAGCAAGACCAAAAACTTCCAGATTTGTCAACAAAACATCTTCCAACAAAGCATAGCTTTGCTTCAACCTTAAGTAAAATGTTTGGGATACAAATTGCAATCCTATAGATATTAGAAAACGAACAGATGCAACTTAAAGGATACAAATAAAAGCAATTGAGTTTGTTTTCAAAACAAATTCAAATCTAATCCAAATGTTTTCTGCCACCAAATATGAACAGGGCCCTCTATATCTTTTGAAGATGCTAATGCAACATTGACAATACTTTGTCCTATGGCAACATACTTTCTTTATCCAATTCAGCCAGTGTTCTTATGCCTCAATGTAAACACGAAACACTACAACTCATTGTTATGATTAAAAAAAGAAAGAAATTCATCCAAAACCAGGCTGGTCCTCAGAGTCTGCCAATTAATGCAATTACAACAAGAAAAAGAGCAATCATAGATTGCAGACCCTCACCAGGACTTGTTTTGTGTGGTGTATTTTGTGTGGTGTTTGTGTACTGGTGTGTTACACAGTTAATAATAGACACAAGTAGAGCTACATTCAAAGTACACCGCCCCCATGCCAAATAAATAAATAACATCCTCCAGCCCGCAACATTGCCGGGACACCTTCAGAGCCTGGCGATGCCACTGTGCAGCACATGGAGACAGAATTTGGAAGGAGCGTTGTACAATAATTGATCAATTGATTAATTCGGCAATTAAAAAAATAAATAATAATCGTAAAATAATTCATTTCTTAATCAATTAGCACAATACTTGCAAAATCCACCCCCCCCCCCTGGATACATCAAATTGTCCATTTCATTAAGATTAAAATTTACAATCTTAATAAAAGCTCAAGTCAGATAAAAACTGATTATTTTTCAGATTGAAATGGATTTTAGAAGTTTGACCTTGAGTTGACCTTTGACCTTTTGACCTCAAAAATAGTTGCTTTCCAAATTCACTGATGGGCTATGAAAAATCGTCAATTTACATCCTATTAACTTGAAAGTTGACCAGGATTTACAGTTGAAAATTATTATTAGACATTTGACTATCAGTTGACCTTTGAGCTTTTGATCTCAAAAAACAGCTGGTTTCCCAATTAAGTAGTGCACTACGCAATTGCGGTTTAATTTTCAAGTCAATCAGATGAAAAATGACAATTTTAAAAATCTGACCTCAAGATGACCTTTGACCTCAAATTCAATAGGCTTCTCAGGTGAGACGACCTATCAATTTCTATCAATGAAAAATTAAGAATCTGACTTGTTTATTTTCAAAATAATGTTACAAAATGTCACAGTAATGTTTCTGTAACAGTCATAACCCATATTGCAAATACACAATTTGTCCGTTCTACTTACAGCTCTTCTACGTCTGTCCCTGTCTGAGAATGTGGTGTTCTATGCCAGGGAGGCAAATGGAGAAGTAAGAGAGATAGGGGTTTTTGTAATTTGGAAAATAAGAGATCTCATAAAATCAGTATTGAATGAATAATGCAAGAATAACAATGCAATTGGCATAAAAAAATATACGTATGTAAACATTTACGTCATATTGCTTTCATGAACTGATACTACCTGTTTTGGTGGTTGTTTACAATTATACTAGTTGGTGTTCCTCTGTTTATGCCAAGTGTGCCGTGATAAATGCTGCATCAGAGTCGTAAACGCCGTAAACATTTACAATGATAGACTCATCCTACCTGTTGAAATACATCTGATCCAGAAGCATGCCATTATCAGTGGTTGGTTGCATGACATGTTGTTTGAAGCCCCATTTGTTCATCAAAGTCACCAAGGTTGATGTTGGTTGTTCTGCCAGATTGTCATTAAAATCACCCAGAACGACCGTTGGAACATCCAATGGTAATGTTGTCAGCAAAGTTTTGAATAGAGGCAAGAAAGTTGACATAGCAAGAGATGGGGGCTGATAAACGAGACAAACAATGAAATGCAAAGTAGGTCTTTGCAGTGTGACTACTTTCAATTCAAGTCATTCGACTCTTGCATGGGTTAGTTCCTTGGGGCTGAAAATAGTGGAAGCACACATATCATTACTCCGTGTTTGCCTCCATGGCTTTGTTCACTTGGAACATCGTGTCTGAATGCTTCGTAGCCATGAGTTTCAAAGAAGCTCTGAATTGCGTGATTGGTGTCAAGTTGGTTTCAGTGAAGAACATTACTTCTGTGTTATCCAACATCTTCTTCTCTGGAGCATTTAAGGTGTTTCATTTTATCGAAGTAAGGCATGTTGAGATGGCCAACAGTGATGTTCTCGGGTGCAGACATGTCGACAAATGTCAGTGTGTCTTGAGGTGGAATAGGTTTCTTTCACATAGCTTGCATTTCCTTTCTAACCTTGTTAGCCTTATTGTCACTGGGGTCAAAGTCAGTGATATGGAGGTCACTCAACAACTTCACATGACTGAACACCACGTATGCCTGCACTTGGCCAAAACTGTTGGCACCCTTCATACTGACAACAACGTGATCTACTTAGACCTTGAAACTTGTGGATAGTAACAGCCCATACCAATGTCAGTGGAAACTGGTGTTGTGTGACTTGTGCACCTTTGGATCCACCTTTTTCATATTGTACACCATGGCGTTTGACTGGTATGGCATGCGGAAAGTTTGATTTCCAATAACTTGTGGAAATTGCACCCTGTGCTACTTTGTCATTGTCAAACTTTGTAAGCATGGCAGTCGTTGAGCCTGTGTTGCTTTTGATGGCTTGAAATTCTCGAATAACATCATTGACTAATCCGTCAGCAGTATCAACATTCGACATCACCATGACTCGAGCTCTGACTGCCAGGAACAGCTCAGTGTCCATTCCACCAGAATGTCACATTGTTGAAGGTAAAACCAATAACAGAAGTAAAATTATGACACTTACAACAGCCACAGAGATTCACTGCAAATGCAATGAAAAAAACAAAACACACACACACACACACACACACACACACACACACACACACACACACACACACACACACACACACACACACACACACACACACACACACACACACACACACACGGAGAGGGAAGACTCAGGAGGACTATGAGATGAGTGCCGATGTTCGCCGTAGATGCGTAGAACATGCGTCCGAAAGGGATCGTGGAGGGGGCATCGGCATGCGGCCTATATATCGGTTGGTAAGGATGGGAGGGGATGTGAATGCATAAGGAAATGTGAATGCCCATGAAGCGCTGCTAGCAGTGGGTCCGATAGAAAGAGATGGCGCTTTGTGAACAGATGTGGCGCTGATAAACCATGTAAAACTTAGGACGCCAGAAGTGGATATGAAGGAGGATGGGATTGACATTGCCATGGTTAAGGGGCCCACTGGGATATGGAATGCCTGATGTTGGCTTAATAGTTAGTGTGGTGGGATTGGGATCCTAGGATCCTGAGTTCAAATCTCACTCGGCTGTTGAATCAATACCAAGTGGGGTTGACTCTGCCTTTCATCCTTCCGAGGTCGGCAAAATGAGTGCCAGCCTGCTGGTATCCTGTGTCGGAGTGGCGACATGGGGCATTGTGCCCAATAACCAAGGAGAATGGTTAGGCAGCACCAACGCTCTGCACAGAGTATCGTCCCAATGGATGGATGGATGAATGGATGGATGGGATATGGAGAAGGGGAAAATGAAATGTGCACAGCTCTTGCGATATGCCAGTTGTGGCAGCACCATGAGGCTGACTATGGTGATGCGTCAAACATGATGCCGGGAAATTCCGGGGCATCAACCCTAAAGGCAGATGTCAGCCCTGGCAATGAAGGTGGGGGGAAAGTGAGCGGAATGTGATGCTGTGTGACACATGCACGATCTGGAGTCTTGGGCGAGCTGCACGGTGAGTCTCGGGGAGGAGGGGCGTTCAGTCGAATGGAAGGAGGTGATGAAGATGGGGCACGAGGAAACGACGGAACATATTGTGTTGATAAAAAGGATAAAAAATATCTTAAAGAGTAAGACGCCTCCTATAGGGGAAACCCTATGTCTATGCAGCCACTCCAAGCAACAGGAAAGTGCGCTGTAAAAAAAATAACGACTGCACCTTCTCAAGCGAGGAGAAATCACCTTGGAAAGAGACATATTTATGCACCAAAGCAAGAAGCTTTAAGGGTGTTAACTCTCTCTCCACCATCAAAGGCAACACTCCAGAGACAAAAACTACAAACAGAAACCTGGAGTGTTGAGGAGAAGATCATCCTCCAATGCAGAATGTATTCCATACATGAGGCATGGGGGAGGAAAGGTAAGGGTGAGCAGTTCAGGGACCAGCTGAATAAAATGAAATTGGGTACTCGGGCAGAGAGTGCCCCCCTTGATATATTTGAGAAGGGTTGTTCAACAATTAAAATATATCGACATAAAGATAGAATAGAAGAAATTACATCCAGGGCAATGCAACAAGTGGCAAAAGAGGAGGAGAGCCAAGTCCTCACTTGAAGGTAAAAAAGGGATGGCAGGGATTTGGCCAAGATGGCGTGAGAGGAAGTTCTGGCTGTGCAACGAGATGGGGAGCCAAATCCCAACATAAAGCCGGTCCAAAGGCAGCAAAGAAAGAGTGTGGAGAAAGGAGAAACCGAGGGCAAACAACACCAGAAGAGAAAAAAACAACAACCAGGCCTGACAAATATAAGCCAAATCCCACCATGGAAACAGAGATTAGACACACAAAGAGAGCAACTGAGGAAGGAAGTAGGTCAGATACAATTCAGGAAAGGAACCCCCCCCCACTCCCCCCCAAAAAATAAAAACAACAAAAAAAAATAATCCAAAGAATAAAAAACAAATACAAAATCGAAGACAAAGACCTCGAGTGTTTGAGTGGTGAAAACAAACTCGAAATATAAATGATAGCAAGGACGATTTAAAAAAAATAAAAAAGACGACGAGGAAGCAAACAACAAGAGTAAACAAAACCACATGTTTGAGAGCAACACGAAGAGATTCTACCACAAATAAGGGAAACAAATGCAGAATGTGCCAACTCCCCCTGAAAAAGAAAAGCTCGAAAAATTCTGCAAAATAACATTGGAAGATCAAAAAGAACATAACAAGGAAGCGGAATGGATCCCAGACTTGGAAAAGAAGAAGCAACATCTCAAGGGAATGCCCCCAGTGATTAATTGATGAAGGAAAAAAAAAAGAAGATAACAAACACACAATAAGGGGAGCAGGAAACAAGAAGGGTGGGAGAGGGAAGGAAAAAAACTGTGGGGAACAGAGACGTGAAGAGATCTGTGGAAGGGAGAGGGATGGGGCAGGGTACACAGGGTAAACAAGATCGACACGACAGGGAACTTTTGGGAAGGAAGGCAGAGAATTTGAGAGGTGGGTTTGGCGTGGATTAACGGGGGGTAGAAAAGATCGTGGTTTTGGATCGGGGAAGATAAGAGGTGGTGGTAAACAACTGTTTTGAATATCTGGAGGAAAGAATGGGATTGACGAGAGTGTGGGAGTTAATTCCAAAGGTGGGAAAAAAGAGGAATGAAAGAGTGAAGGTGAGCAGTGATTCGTGATTTTGTTAGTTTTACCAGAAGGGGGTTGCTGGCGGACCTTGAGCGCCCTGTGGAAATATGGGGGGGCAGGGGGGACATATCGCAGACAGAGTAGGAGGGGGCAGACCAGAGAGGAGACAGAAGAAGACAGAACGACCACCGACCTACCTGTGGTGAGAGAGTGAGAGGCCCAAAGACTCAGCCTCACCACGGAAGATACCAATGATCCTAAATGCCTTGGTTTCCACAGCGTGAAGCCGAGAAAGGTGGGAGGCAGGAGCACCAGCACAGAGGGGAGGGCAGTCCTCCATCAGGCTCGCGGATGAAAGCTTTGTATGTGGTAAGGAGCTCAGGTGGGCCGAGGAAGGACTTTGTACGATGGAGGACTCCCAGTCGGCGACTGGCTTTGTAGGCCAGGTTGGAAATGTGGCTTTCCCAGGAAAGATCATGGCAGAGAGTGAGATCCAGAAGCTTAAAAGAAAGCTTCCAGAGGATTGTTGCTTCCCAGAGGACCCAGAAGCTTCCAGAGGATTGTTGAGAAAGTATATGGGAGGGGGGGGGTGGTGCAGGGAGGGTTCCATTCGGTTCTTTCAGAGAGAGGCATCGTGAGAGTGTTAGATTTGTCAGGAAAATTTGTTTGATTTGTCAGGATTTGTCTTTGTGCAGCTCCATTCATAAACTTTTCAAGGATGTCATGTGACTGCTTCAACAGAGTGCAGATAACAAAGGCTATAGTGGGCATAATTTGGGTGATGAGCAGAAAATAAATAGAGCATTATCTATCGTAGAGCAAGTAGATGAAGTGCCCAATCTGCTTCTTTCTTAGCTCGACAAAACAACATCAGAAAAATAGGTTTGATCAAAACATTTACCAAAAGATGGGTTGGTCTACTTTGATTGGCTCTGTTGTATAAAATGGACGTCAGGTCATTTGGGACATCAATTTGCTATATTGTGTCATGAAGAGCTCTTCAACAATTATTTACAGTGCACGGAAATTTTGTGGAAACTAATCACAAATTTTTATCATGCAAATTAGGTAAATAAAGCATAAATATCAGAAATATATGGTGTTCATTAGATTTCCCACATCAGAAACCAGAAGTATTGACAATGTCATGAACTAAATACACGAAGAGTTGTTGATTAAATGCTGAATTTCGTCTTTTGCATATACACCGAGCTGGCTGAGATGGTTACCATAGAAACCAGTGATTTCTGCAAAACACTCAATCAAGGGCACCAGCTTAGCATCATTCAGATTCTGATTCAACATGGTGTGAAGATTTAAAATTAGCAAAGACCCCATGTGGAACCTTGACAGCAAGGTTACCACAAACTTCCTTTGGTCTAACATCTAATATATAAAGCTCTTTCTAACCACTGACTGAATCACTCACTCACTGACTGATATTAAAGATCGGTACCTTATGGGTGATGTAGAAAGCTGCAATTTTGTGTGCTGACGGGCATCTAAGCCGGTACACCAGAAAAATTCACAGAATCATCGGACGACATCTATAAATCCAGTCGCTCCCCCCTGCTCTCTTTGTGATACCTGCTCCCCCACCATATTTCTGCAGTCGCTCAAGGTCTGCCAACAACCCCCTTCTGGTAAAACTACCAAAATCACGAATCACTGCTCACCTTCACTCTTTCATTCCTCTTTGTTCCCGCCTTTGGAATAAACTCCTTCACACTGTTCAATCCCATTCTTCCCTCCAGGCCTTCAAAACAACTGTTCTCTTATCGTCCCCCATACAAATCTGCGATATTTTCTACCAAACATTCATCCACCCCAAGCCCACCTTCTTCAAATTTCCTGCTTTCCTTCCTGAAAGTCCCTGTAGTGTCCATGTTGTATTCCCCATGTTCCCCATCCCATCCCTCTCCCTTCTATAGATCTCCTAATGTCTCTGTTCCCCACTGTTTTGTCCTTCCCACTCCTGCCCCTGTTGTCTAATTCCCCCCTTGCTGTGCATTGTGTGTTAGCTCTCATACGAGCCTCAACAAGGTATACAAATATATATATATATATATATATATATATATATATATATATATATATATATATATATATATATATATATATACACGGATTATTTTTTTTGAAAAACAAATAAATTTTTTAAAATGCAGGTAAGCAACCTGAGAATGGGGAAGCATGGTAATTTTGCGTGCTGATGGACATCGAAGCCAATACATCAGGAAAAAAATAATCACAGAACCTTTGGAAAGCATCCGTAAATGAAAATATAAATTAAAAAAATAAATGAAACATCAAATGCAGGTGAGCGACCTGAGACAATGGGGGTTCGTATGCTTACACAATGTGTAAAGCCCACCCCGCATATATATATATATATATATATATATATATATATATATATATATATATATATATATATATATATATATATATATATATATATATATGTTGTTGCGAATTCGCGCCCGCCGGCATGCGAGCGGCCACGTAACTCGAATCGCGGCACGTCGCCCACCGGACGGACAATTCCGTCGTGACCCTCTCGGACTAACGCCGGGAACTAGTCACGGGTGGGTCTTTCGGCCTCACCACGATCGTGCCAATCGGCCCCCCGCGTGGGATAGGGTTGTTCGCCAAATTCGACCTACCTAAGTACCCACACGGAGGGTAGACCGGGCGATCGCACCTCGCCGCAGGTCGACTTCGGACACGGGCCACTTTAAGCGACCCGTTCCGTACTATCGGGATAACCGAACGGTGTTATCGTCAACCTCGATGGTTCCGATTAATTATCGGGCGTATTTAGCCCACGACCAACCCTTTACGTGAAGTAAGATGGAGATTAAATTTAAGAAAAGAGGAAGCGAAATGGGAAAAACAGTTCAACATAATTCACATTTATTCCGCGGCAAACGGAAAGCACACATATACAATTACAACAATTATACACCAAAAGCAAATGTAACAAAAGGAACACAAGAATTATGCACCAAAAGCAAATGTAAAAGAAGAAACACAATGCAGATCTACTACCGACTACGCGAGCACACGGCAACACTTACACAGTTTTACTTTACAGATGGCGCCGACAACACATATACTCCAAAGCAAAAGAAAAAGGGCTACCCTCTACGACAAGGGGGCAGACGAGCCTGGGGCCGAAACCGCGTGGAGCCTACCCGTCTTGTGATGAGCCGCAAAATGGCGGCGGTGCCCCGACTCCGCGCTCCTCCGCGGGTTTCGTTGGCACTGCTTGGAATGGGGTGGGAACGGGGCCCCTGTTTCGCACTATCTCAGCGCGGGGGGAAACAGGGGGGGGTTGTTGATGCTCTGGGGAAAGAGGATAGCTGGCTTGCTTGGGTCCCGCGACGAGCGACTCCACTGCGCCCTCGACCGCGTTCCCGGCTTCCCCTCTCTGCAGCTCCCCGACAGACTCCGAACCCCGACGGACCGACTCTCCTCCAGACCCGTCTTGACTGCTGCTGCTGCTGCTGCTGCCACGCTTCGCCGCCGCCACACCTCTCCAACTCGCCCGAGCCCGAAACAGAAACTCTCCCTCTGACTGAATTCGCCCCGCGCTCGGTGCTTTATAGTGGTGTAGGAGAAGCAATATGCAAATTTCCGGATCAGGATGAACTGTGGGCGTGAATCATTCCTGATCCGCGAATTTGCATATATCGATTCTACTCCGACGCGCCTGGAGGCGGGGCCAAATCGCCCCGCGCTTAATGATTGGACGGATCGGAAGTGGGCGTGAATCATTCCTGATCCGACTTCCCCTTGGAAAGGCCGCTCTTTGCACCCACTGCTCGGCGCGCGCCCTGTACGAGTCCAGGATCAGTGCCCACAAGCGGTGTGGGAGTGGCGGCAGAAGGAGGAGAGGTGAAGGTGGTGGAGGGTTTATTGTGGCGATGATGGCCATGGCGACGCTTGGAATGGCGGTGATGAGATGGTTACGGGAGCGAGCCGTGACGGTAAAGGTCGTGGCTGTTGGCGTTGTTGTTGTTGTTGTGAAGCGGCGTTGCGGTCGGTGGTTGTTGTGTGATGGCGGTTGAGACGTGGTTGGTTCAAAATAAAGATAGAACAGAAAAACGGCTATCTTAAAGGGTCGCAGCCCGAACGAATGACATTTATTCCCTCTAAACAACGGGTTTGGGGCTAACTACACATATACTTACAGAGATATCTCTCCTACAGGACCTGAATGGTGGTTTGAATATATATACATATACATATATATATATATATATATATATATATATATATATATATATATATATATACATACATATACATACATATATATACACATACATATATATATATATATATATATATATATATATATATATATATATATATATATATATATATATATATATATATATATATATATATATATATATATATATATATATATATACATATATATATATATATATACATATATATATATATATATATACATATACATATACATATATACATATATATATATATATATATATATATATATATATACATATATACACATACATACACACACACACACACACACACACACACACACACACACACACACACACACACACACACACACACACACACACACAACACACCACACACCACACACACACACACACACACACACACACACACACACACACACACACCAAAATCTGTAGCTAGTTCACTGACATTTACCATCCTCTGCTTGTTGCCTTTGCCTGTGTCAAACAGGACAGTTGTACCATGAACAGAGGCAGCATAGTGTAATAGGATGAAAAATACATCTGAGTCTGGACTTTTCACTCAGACAAATTGATAGTTTCTGAGTCTAGCATACTGAACATACAGTATTATACGAGAGTCAGTTTCTTCCTGGGTTGATTTCAGCAGTGGTAGCTCCTCTCTAATTGTTGTTTGGCCATCAGCAGATGTGAGCAAATATGCGATGCCCTCACATACAAAGATCACTCGCCTTCCATGCAACCTTGATGCATAGTTATCACCACTCCAGAGCCGAAGCAGAAGTTTGATGAGCTGTATCTTGTTCTCATCATTTGACAGGAACAATTTCCAACCAGGTGGTCTCTTCGTGGCTTCACCTGTAAGTAAAAGCTTTTCTCCACAGCCCCGACGTCGCCTCTCCATCAACTTCACTGAATCAGGCAAATATTGATCAGTGCTAAATACCACATCTCCTGTTTTTCCAATGATGTCAAACACTTTGTAAGAGATCTGACTAAAATTACTTGGTATTTCTTTCAGGTTATTGAAGCAAGCATTGCCATCATACAGAGTCAATGTTTCTCATTGGTTGGTGGTACATCAGCATCATTACAATCCTTGATTAGGTTTTTAAATGCCTTTGCTTTGTCAGTCTTAGCAAGATATCCATCAGCTGTAGCGATGTCAACAGTTGTCAACAGTTCTATGTCAACAATGTCAACAGTTCTTTCATATAGACTTGTAAGCCCTGGTTTTGTGACTTTACAAAGAGTTGAAAGGCTTCATTACCCTGTTGCTTGTACTGTATGGCCTTATTAACCTCTGCCATCGAAGATTGGAGGTTACTGTTTTCACCCCTTTCTGTTTGTTTGTTTGTTTGTGAACAGTATTACGGAAAAACTCCTCGATGGATTTCGACGAAACTTGGTGGGGGGGGGGTAGGTATGGTCCAAGGATCATGCCATTAGATTTTGGACTTGCCCCCCCCCCCAAAAAATGTATACATATACATATATATATATATATCTTTTGTATAAAAATATAAAAATGTATACATATATTTTGAAAATCTGCATGAGATAATCTTTCATTTGATATATAATTTGTTAATATTAATGCTTATTGGGCAACTGCAGAGATCTTATCGGTCAGGGGATTTTTTATCTGCGAAACTGAGGAAAAGTTGACATTTTGAGAGTACCGTCAGATATGGTTGGAAAATGGATAGTGAGTCTCAGTTTATTCACTGTTACCAGTTGAATTCATGCTCAGGGGACTCTCAGGCTTCAGAAAAATATGGGGTCGAAGGGTTGTGGGGGGGGGGGGGGTGCACGTGGACCATATCTGGCCCATGGCCTAACGCAATAGGAAAAATCTTGCCAGGCAGAGGAACAATTGTATGTGAACCAATACGTCTTGGCAATGAATCTTCGTCGGTGGATCAGTCAGAATGAAAAGCATCGTATCCAGCGCTTCGATCCTCGTGAATCCTTCGTCGCCGACTGGCTTGTCTGTCTGTCTGTCCCGAGCAGAGCTCCGTGGGTTTTGATCCGATCCTGATAAAATTTTGGTGGGAAGTTTATATCATGATCTACTTGTGTTTTCCTGAGAATGGGCGTGGTGCGCCCATTATGGGCGGAGCCACGCCCAAAAAGCATGTGTTTTTAGGGGGTAGCCGATTTCAATTTGCATCTTCTCCGAGGGGGTTTGTCGAATCTGGCAGGGGTTTTGGTATTTGGTTAGCCCAATGGCACCTGCAGAGCCCCACGGAGCTTGATTTTTCATTTTCGTCCCAAGGACAAGGTCACAAGGTCACGAACTTAGAAAATTGCGAATTTTGACATAAAAATCCATCTTCTCCAAGGGGGTTTGTTGAATCTGGCAGGGGTTTCGGTATTTGGTTAGCCCAATGGCACCTGCATAGCCCCACGGAGCTCGATTTTTCATTTTCGTCCCAAGGTCAAGGTCACAAACTTAGAAAATTGTGAATTTTGACATAAAAATCATGTGACCGCCCAAACTTTGAGAGCTAGGATGACAATATTTTTATGCATAATCTTGAGGTCATTCCCCACCTAATGTATTGAAACCATTTTGCTCTATCTCGAACACCTTGTCCGTAGCGCCACCTTCAAGTTTGTTTTTACGCTGATTTCATCAAAGTATGGATAATCCGAGGAGTGCGAAATGCCATATAGCCTATATGACGTTATATTGTTCCTGGAATGTTCAAGAGGAAGTTTTGCACCAAAGGTCATAATCCTTGACCTTTGACCTTTAAAGTTCACAAAGGTCAAATTTTCAAAGTTGTGGGAATTGAACCGGGTTTTCGACCTTCTTCTAGGAACTAACTCCAATAAGCTATAGCACGTATCCTGTTTCCTTATTTTAATGTCCACAACATTGTTTTGGACCTTTAAAGGTTATGCAAAGGTCAAATTTTGAAAGTTGTTGAACGAAACCGGGTTTTCGACATTTTGCAGCTAATAATCTGTCACTCGTACCACATCATGTTGATCATTTTTATAACTTGGTCAAAAATTATCGCATTGTCCCATCCTTGACTTCTGAAACAATCTACATCGTCAAATACCGCTCGTGAACCATTGCCGTCTCCAGACTTGTTTTAATTTTTTTTTTTTTATGTGAACATACTCGTGATCATGCAATGGTGGAACATCACTTCCTCAACCAGGAGAGGGTGGAGCTTGGAATGAGCATGCATAAGGGAAGTCAATGCGATGTGAGGTGGTTGATGGCGCTGTTATTCCTTGTTTTTACATAAATTTGATTAAGAATTGAAAGTTTATTTTGTGTCGCATTGACCTTATGTGTGTCGAAATAATGTGGTTTAGCAAATTTCAAGGAAATTGGCCTTGGGATTTGGAAACATATTAGGAACAAACAAACAGACTCACTCGTATAATGGGTAAGTGTATGAAAATTAGTCAGGTGCATCATAATCCTTCCTCACCAAACCACCAGCAGCCCTCAAACAGTGCATAACTCACCAGGCATCGATGGATATTTTTTTTTTACCAACACACGATTGCTATAAGTGGAGAAAACAACTTGCAATAACAATGACGCTATTTGTCTCGTTATCATTGAATAAGATTCACATCATACATATCACCAAAATGTGCATTTTATTTGCCTTCAAAAGATCATGCCTCCTCGTTGTTTCGTGGCTTGGCATACTTGATAAATAAATAAAAGAAATATTTTACAATAAGACGACACTTCATTATTGTTTCCCAAAAACAAAATAAATAAAGAGGATGTACTTTTACAATGAGTAATATCAAAGTATAGTGAGACAATGGTAGGGAAAATATATGGTTTATTCTGAAGAAACTTTGCTGACCTTGAGGCAAGTGAGGAAAAACTTTCCTGGAAGGGCAGAGTCACAGAGAGACTCCAGAAGGTTGCACAAACAATCCAATTTCCACTGGTGCTCCTGCAGCTTGCAGTAGAGGACCTCATCTTCATCTTCCTCCCTGTCCATCCACAAAAACAAGGCCACTTCAAGATAATTGCTCTTCAATTCAAAATATTTTGGCAACAAAGAGATACTAAAGTAACTTCAGAAAAAAGAATGCATCAGTACCCTTTTCTACTTAATGTCAGCAACAAAAAACAATGTTCCAAAAAAGTAGCTTTGATTTGAAAATATTAAAACTTATTTTGTTGGGCAGTGACATTGAAAAAAAAATGCTGTGAAAACCTCTTTTAAAAGCACATGTTTTACCTTCCA
Source organism: Eptatretus burgeri (assembly GCF_056783735.1). Taxonomy (NCBI): domain Eukaryota; kingdom Metazoa; phylum Chordata; class Myxini; order Myxiniformes; family Myxinidae; genus Eptatretus; species Eptatretus burgeri. The sequence continues at coordinate 102,595,802 of NC_140962.1, read as the reverse complement.
TTCATCAAAGTTAAAAATGCCAGAGAAGAGTAAGGAGATAAGTTATAAAAAAAATTTTTTAAAGGCCTGACATGATCCTGGCGCACTTTGACATTGCCACGTCATCAGATATGCCTCAGCACGCATCATTACATCATTATAATACTCGTAACAAGTTTTATTTCAATTCCTGAACCCAGATTCAAAATATTAAATAATTCTAGCTGCCAGACCATGCATCTAATATGAAAAACATACATTCCCCATGACTTACAAGTCATAACTGTGACGTTTCACATCGATTGATGAAGCGGTTCAAGATCAATCTTTTTTTTTTAAGATTCTTGGTCAATCCAATATGGCTGCCAGACCATGTGACCTCGTAATTATTTATGAACCCCCTGGTATCCCCAAGGCTTTCGGAACATGTGGGTGAATTTCCCCTCGATCTGTCAAGCTGTTCTGCAGAAGATGCTCTATAAAAGTTTATTCTTTAAAAAAATATATATTTTTTAAATCAGCCACATTGTAGATGGAGAATGTTTTGGTCCTCATACCTGTAAAGTTTTGCCTTGATCTGTTCAGCCGTTTTGGAGAGGATTTTTGAAAGTTTTTATGTTTAAAAATATGGCGATATGGCTGCCGAACCACATGACCGATGAAGTCATCAATTTCACCCCCAAATAAAACGTAGCCAGAGATGAACCTCAAAAATGTTCATAGTGATCAGATAAAGCATTTGACATATGCAATTATGACATCTTAACAAAGCCACCTCTGATATTGTTATAGATTTCCGCCGGTTCGGTGTGCGCATGACCTTTCAACCCAATCCAGGCCGCGCATCAACCGAACGCGACAATCTAGTCGTAGCTTCCGGACAAACGCCGAAACCCAGCTACGGGTGTTTTAAATACACCATAAACTAGCCAACAATTCTGTCCATGCGCTACAGGGTCAATCCCGAATTATCGATATACCTAACTATTCGCGCGGACAGAAATTCCGGGAGTTTATTCCTCGAAGGGGCCTGCACGAAAACGAGCCGCTTAAGCGCCTCGTTCTGTATGCGAATGCCGAGCGGTTTTAATTCGCCAGATCCCGTCGGACCAGATTATTTTATCGGCTTTATAATCAGCCAGCTAATTTCCCGAACGCATCATGGCAGTCAATGAAGAAAGTGACGCAACGAGCGGGTTGACATTCAAACAATATGGGTATTTATTCTCACCCAGCACGTAAGCAGTCAATGGGGGAATAAAGGACAAGACACGAGCAAAAGCCTACAACCGATGTCTATTATGTAATGTACATACAGGCACTTAACAAGTTCTACTTTATACAAGACAAGGCGCCACAGACTTTCATGCAAAACCCAAGAAAGAAAGAATCGGGCTCGTGAGCCTTCAATGCACTCAGGGCTGAGATGACTGGAATAGGCCGGCTACCGAGCCGCCCTGGTGGCGACTCGATGGTCTTCGGGCCGGTGGCCTCTGGTGTCTCTGCTCAGTCCCGGTGGCGTAAACGTGCCAGTCGCTTGAGCGGCCTGGCGAGCAGCTTGCTCGGTTTCCCTCGGCCGTCCGGCCTTCACTGCGGCCTGGTCGGTCGGGCCTAGCCGACAACGTGCTGGAGGAGTGAACGGGTCTCGACCCCAGCTTCCTGGTTGCGCTGGCAAACCTTCTAGCGAACAAACTCCACTGCTCCGATGAACCAACTCAACTCCTCCGACCAACAAACTCCACTCCACTCGCCAGCTTCACCACCAACTGCTCGGCTAACAGCCGAATGTCCCACTCGCCAACTCTTTCACTGCGACCCAGTCCAACTGCCAACTCGGCGTCTCTCCAACCACTCAACTGCTGACTCGGCATCTCTCCAACTACTCAACTGCCGACTCGGCATCTCTCAAACTACTCAACTGCCGACTCTCCAACGACTCAACTGGCTTGTCGGCGAGCGAACGCGGATTTTGAAATCGCTGTTGTTGGTGTGATGATGTGTTTGTTTTAAAATAAAAGATAGAGAAAGAATAACGGCTAACTCAAAGATGCACAGCCCGGCACACGAATAATTCCCTTTATACATCGGTGGGGAAATATAACCTGGAACACACACTTACCGAAATAACTGACCTCTGGGGAACCTGACTGGTGTTCTGTGAATTTCCACAACCATAACAATATCATCAAAATTAAAATCACATTTATTTCCCATGGGGAGTACTTGACATGTACCAAGTTTCAATTTTTCCACGGAGCGGTTTCGGAGATACAGAGGTTAAAAGTTTTCCTTTTTTCCGACATGGCTGCCACACCACATGATCTCGGATGTCATAATTATCATTAAAGCATTCTACATGAGTAGTCACACCTATGGTGAAAATTTCATGTCAATCAGATAAGCGGTTGCAGAGAAAACAGAGAAAATTAGAACGGACGGACGCACAGACAACCCTAAAAGATAATGCCTTTAGCGACTTCGTCAGCAGAGGCACGAAAAAAAAACATTTCCATATGTGAAATAGTAATAACAAGAGCAAGAATTGCTTTGCAATACACGAACCCCAACTGGTCCCAACGGATGTTGGGGAGATAAAAATTAGTTTGCGTTGAACACATGCTCAAGCCGATACCAATGCCAAAATTAAGAAGAAGAAACTCTAACCCACCGCGTTTGGATCTATTCAGCAAAATAAAAGGAAAAGCAATTTTCATTTTCTGATATCTTTTGTGCACGAGAAACCAATAAAGACAACTTGGATAACAAACCAGAGATAAAAATTAGTTTGCTTTAATGCATGCTTGAGCCGATACCGGAACCAAATTTAAGAAGAAGAAACTCGAACCCAACGTGTTTAGTTCATTTCTTGGCTTTGACTATTTCACATGAAAAATAACCCGATGTACAATGTACATACATGAAGAAAAAACACATGTACGGCTTATATGCATATATAATACATTGTGCTTATATACCTGGGATCATTCCAATTGGACTGGGCCATGGACTAACACACACCCAGGACTAAGACCTGAGGCCTTCCGATCTGTGCTGCTTCATGCAATTGCTGTGCATGATTTTATTTATTTGGGTGGTCAGGCCAGCTGTCCAGCCAATCAGTGTAAAGCAGTGGTTTGGTGGAGTCAGGGCAGCTGAACAATGACCAATGTATCATGTGATATTTTCTCCAAGTCTAAAAAGGGCGTAACTCGGTGAAAAATTGATAAAACACCCTGAAACTCTAACTTTTTCTGCAACTTATCAATAAAGCCATGTGCCATGTTTCAGATGAATAGGTTAAAGGGTATGGGGAAAAAATTGGAAAAAAAAAACCACAGGTGGGACAGATGGAAAGACGGACAGATGGACGGAGAGAAGGAGAGCAAACCTATAGTCCCTTTTGGTGAAACCAGTATGGGACTAATAATAACAAGAGCGAAGTTGATTGCACACTGTTTCAAATCCCCATGCTTCCAACCAAAAGCAATGTTGAAAGCTGGCAAACACTTCCACCAGGAATGCCCCAACATCGAATTTTGAGTTTTACAAATGTGTGACCCTCAGCCCCCTCTGTGACACTTTTGACCTCTGTGGGCATGAACAAGGAATCCAATCCAAAAAATTTCGTAACATGTTTCATACATCCCCCAGTGTTGATTGCACTGTATGATATATAAAGTTTCATGAAAAAAAAATTCGAAAATGTACCCGTAATTGCATATTTTGGGACTTGACCTTTTGACCCCGACCTAATGGGTGGGGACAAAAATGATACTTCTCTCACACCTTCTTGCCATGTGGTGATCATCACTACCAAGTTTGGTGAATTTTTGCACAACCGTTTAGGAGGAGATAGCATGACAGATGGATGGGCAAACAGATAGACAGACAAATCCGATTACAATATCCCTCAGTTTTTTTTCAAAAAGCATAGCAATTACAATAATAAAAACTAGAAACATTTTCATTTTTCTGTTTTTTTCATTTTGGTAATCATCTGTTACTAAAAGGAGACGTGTGTGTGTGTGTGTGTGTGTGTGTGTGTGTGTGTGTGTGTGTGTGTGTGTGTGTGTGTGTGTGTGTGTGTGTGTGTGTGTGTGTGTGTGTGTGTGTGTGTGTGTGTGTGTGTGTGTGTGTGTGTGTGTGTGTGTGCATTCGTCACCCTTGCGATAATAAAAATGGTACTGTTGGAAAGCTAATAATCAATTCACATGGAACAAAATGTTCTTCTTTCGGCTGCTCCCGTTAGGGGTCGCCACAGCGGATCATCCATTATGATCCGCATACTGATTTTCACAGGTTTTACGACGGATGCCCTTCCTGACACAACCCTGGTTGCCACTTGGAACAAAAATGTGTCCGTTTAAACATAAATATGCCTGTTTTGAAAGCCCATCTCTCCGGAATTGAAGAGAAAGAGGAAGAAAAAGAAGAAACATTCATTTTTTTCATTCATCCATCAACCATTCTTTTTTCCAACTTCAGTGCCAACTCACCCCTCTCACCCCTCTCACCCCTCCCTCTCAAAGAAACCATCACACTCTTCTCCCTCCAAGCTTCCCTCTCACCTTTCTCAAAAACTCCCCCCCTCACCTCTCCCTACTCACCCTTCTCCCACCGTTCACCCCCTCAAAGCCCCCCCTCACATCCACAAAGCTGCCTCCTTCCCCTGCCCTCCCACCTCCATCTCATCACTCTACCTCCTCAAATCCTCAACTGCCTTCTGCCCCCTCTCATGCCCCTCCCCCTCTCCCCCAGCACCACTGAGCCTTTTCTCCTCCTCATCCGGCTCCCTCCCTTAGCTATTCTGCAATCCCCACACTCTTTCAACAACTCTCCTTATCTCCCCCTCCCTCCTCCCTGGTCTTACACTCCCCCTCCCCTCCCCTCCCATCCCCTGCACCCAAAGCCTCCTCCCCTCCCTCTTCATTAACAGTGTGGACCTCAAATATCTGTGGCTTTCGCTCAAACCTTACAGATCTTTCCATACAGGTTGCCACTGACAAACCAGACATAATTTGCAAAACAGAAACTTTCCTCCCTCAAGAAATCTCTGACTCCCAAGTATCTCTCCCTGGTTACTACCTCCTGTGGTATGACAGACCTGAGCCTCATCCTGGTGGAGGAGTTGCTCTCTTCATCAAAGACTCCATTACTCACTCTCCATGCACTGCCCCCACTCCCCCACACCCCCAGGAATACCTCTGGCTACGGCTTCCCTCCATTACCACCTCATGTTTACTTGTGTACTGTAGCGTCCACCAAACAGTGATGACTCCATTTACACCTCAATATCTGAAAACATGGACCAACTTATATCGTCTCATCCAAACTCTCTCTTCCTCATATGTGGTGACTTCAATTGTCATCACGCCAGTTGGCTCGGTGTGGGTACCTCTCTCACCTGTCATAGCACTTCAGCAAAAGCTTTCTGCGACTCATTGGGACTGACTCAATGGGTCAATTTACTGACTCGGATCTCAACCAATGGTACTCCATCTCTTCTGGATCTGATTTTGACAAATTTCCCTGAAAATATCTGCTGTTCTTCCTCCGCTCGGATCGGTTCTTCTGACTACGTGGCTTGTCAAAGTGGACATCACTCTGGCTTTTACCAGAGAATCACTTCAGCGCTGTCGAGTCTGGAATTTCACTCAAGCCGACTGGCAGGGTCTCCAAGCAACTATCAAACTTATAGACTGGTCTCCTATCGCTACTTTCTCCAACCTAAACTCATCCTGGGAATTCCTTCAAAGAAACTTACTCTCCCTCATGCACAGATTTATCCCCTCTCGTCTTCAGTAGTCCTACCCTTCCTCCCGCCCTTGGTTCAGTGAAGCTTGTGGCGAGGCAGTTGTCCTGAAACAACTTGCCTTTGCCTCATGGAAAGCAAACCCAACTGAGGGCAATCTCATTTCCTTCCATAAAGCTCGGAACAAGTGTGTATCTACCCTCAGGAGAGCCAGAAAACAACATCTTTCTCAGCTCGTCTGAACTTTCAAACCTCTCCCACCTCCAAATCCTGGTAGTGTCCAAACAAATCTGTTTCTGGTGTATGTTCCCCCTCCATCCCCTCCCTTACTCAAATGGCCACACTGCTGATACCGCACGGGAAAAGGCTGAATGCCTACACTCGTGTTTGAATCGAAATCTTGTGTCCAAAACCCATCGCTTTCTTTACCCACCTTTCCCAGTCGCACTCAACTGTCCCTGGACTCTATGTCCTTTTCGTTTGACAAAGTGGAGAGCTTGCTTTCAAACCTCGACTCAGATTCTGCAACCGGTCCAGACGGCATCAGCCCACATGTCCTTAAAACCTGCTCATCTGCTCTTGCTCACCCTCTCTCTGTTTTATTCACCCTCTCATTTGCTCAAACTCATCTGCCATCTGCTTGGAAATCAGCAAACATTACTACCTTGCATAAAAGGTGCAAAAACAGATCCCTGGAACTACAGACCAATCAGCCTTGTCCCAATCATCAGCAAGGTTATGGAATCCATCATCGCTTCAGACATTAAATTCTTCCTCTTCTCCAATGGCTTGACTTCCGATCATCAATTTGGTTTCAGACCAGGTCACTCTACACTGGATATGCTGCTTCTGCTCTCCCAACAATGTATGGAGATCCTCAATGCCGGACATGAAATCAGAGCCGTATCCCTGGACATATCACGTGCTTTTGACACGGTCTGGCACCCTGCCCTGCTCACCAAACTCTCCTCCTGTGGTATCCAAGGCCATCTTCACTCATGGCTCACAGACGTCCTCTCCTGTCGAAGTCAACGTGTGGCCCTAAATGGAGTTCTTTCATCCCCTCTTCCTGTCCAGGCTGGAGTTCCTTAAGGCAGTGTTCTGGGTCCTGTTATTACAGCGCGGCGACATCGCGCTATTATATTTTTTTTCTGGTTTTCATCAATGATCTCTCCGACTCTCTGGAAAACCCTCTTTATCTCTTTGCTGATGACTCGACCCCTCTGCCGTACCATCTGTCATCCCTCAGACCGGCAAGCTTTTTCGCTCACTGCAGATCTGGGTAAAACCACAAACTGGTCCAACACGTGGAACACGTCTTTCAATCCGGACAAATCTCACACTCTCACTTTGTCTCTCTAAAAGGAATGTTTGGAACCCCCCTGCCCCCCCCCCCATCTACTTTCTCAACAATCCTCTGGAAGAAGTCCTTTATTTCAAGCTTCTGGGTCTCACTATCTGCCATGACCTTTCCTGGGAAAACCACATTTCAAACCTCGCCTCCATAGCCAGTCGCAGACTGGGAATCCTCCGTCGTACAAAGTCCTTCCTCGGCCCACCTGAGCTGCTGACCACATACAAAGCTTTTGTCCGCAGCCTGATTGAGTACTGCTCTCCCATCTGGGCTGGTGCTCCTGCCTCCCACCTTTCTCGGCTTCACGCTGTGTAAACCAAAGCATTTCGGATCATTGGTATCTCCTGCGATGAGGCTGAGTCTTTGGACATCTCAATCTCTCACCGCAGGAAGGTCGGTGGTCTTTCTGTCTTCTACAGTCTCTTCTCTGGTCTCACCTCCCTCCCCCCCCCCCCCCGCTCTGTGTGCGATATGTCCCCACCATATTTCCACAGGGCGCTCAAGGTCCGCCAACAACTTCTGGTAAAACTACCAAAATCACGAATCACTGCTCACTTTCACTCTTTCATTCCTCTTTTTCCCGCCTTTGGAACAAACTCCCTCACTCTGTTCTATCCCATTCTTCCCTCCAGGCCTTCAAAACAGCTGTTCACCGCCACCTCTTGTCTTCCCTAATCCAAAACCTCGATCTTTTCTATCCCATTTAATCCACTCCAAACCCACCTCCTTCAAATTCCCTGCTTTCTTTCCTGAAAGTCCCTGTAATATCCATCTTGTTTACCCCATGTTCCCCACCCCATCCCTCTCCCTTCCACAGATCTCCTCATGTCTCTGCTCCCCACTGTTTTGTGCTTCCCACTCCTGCACCTCTTCTCCTCTTTCCTCATGCTCCCCTCGTTGTATTAGCTCTCATTCGAGCCTCGACAAGGTATACAAAAAAAGAAGAAGAAGAAGAAGAATCGGGATTAGGAGCTTAATGCAGCGGTTCCAAATGTAACATTTTAACTTCTATGCTCACAAGAATCTTTGATAGAATAATGTGTGACAGACATGAAAGGACACAGAATTATATATTGTAATACTTCTCTGAGCAAGACAAACATATATAAAGTATACGGAAGAAGCACACAATCAGTAACAACTAAAGCTACCAAAACAACAGCAGCAGCAGCAACAATTATTTTCGTGTAGGCATGCCTCGTTGAAATAAAACCGCCCCAAACACCAAATCCTACTATCTGCCTGGCATGTTGAAGAAAATAAAACCCCTCAAGTATTAAACTGTGTTTCGATTGATCCCAGGATGACCTAGCTGATCAGCATGACAACGGCAGCTCTATGCTAGTACATGTGGCTTTTCTGGCTGGCAGTGCGCTTGGATGAGCGACCTTTTTTGTGTTGTTTTTTTTAGCGCATGAGGAACTCGAGTTTAATCTACCAATGGCAGTGAGTATTGTTGATCAGTGTCAGCATGGGTGTTTGGTGGGTTTGGCTGATCTGACAGCGAGCGCATCACATGATCATGATACATCTCCATAAGGTTTTGCGATTTAGCAGCATTCCACGAGCAGATTTCCTGGCCAAACGATAGTCAAATCCCATTGGTGAAATACAACACAATGAAGCAAATCAGAAAGTTACAAGAGCAATCAAATTCAAAGTTTTTTTTTTTTAATAATCAGGAGGTTTTCGTTAAAGGTGATAAAAGTTCAAATAACGTCAAAGTGAATCTTGGCGTTTAAACTTTTGGCTTATTTGGGGAGTGGGCAGTACTATTTGTTTTGCATTGGAAAGCTCTCCTGGCACAAAGTTTGAGGAGCATGTATGCTAATTTAAGCCATAATCTATGAAAGAACTCAAAGCAACTTGCTTCACAGCATCCTGCTGCACAATATGCCAATACAACAAGTTGGCCATCCTGCTCCCAATCCATTAAACTAACGAAATGAAATGGCCAGAAGTGAAAATCCACCAATTTGAAGAAGCCTGGCACACCTGCTCTGATGGATTTAAATATGATTCATAAAAACTTTTTTTTTTTTTTTTTAATCACCCACCTTAATTCATCTATTGTTAAAGTAATGGTCATTTATGGTATTTACAAAAATAACTGCGAAGTAAGAAGTTGTCATGTGTTAATCATTTCAAATATATTCACAAGCTCTCAAGTGGAGTTTAATTTCCTGTATTATCATTACAGTATGCACAATTCTATGTATCAAGAGCAAGAGTGAAGATGCAACAAGCAGAACAAATTCAAAAGTGAATCTGTCAAATATGCGTTACGCATTCGATAAATGGAAAGATAGAAAGATTATGGATTTTATCAACAGAAAGCCAATAAAAGGAAGTTCCTGCTCTGGGAAATGAGGCGTGGCTAATCTGAAACGAAAAACCCTTCATCAGAGCAAAAAAGAACAACAACTAAGTACATCAATTGTAAAATACAGTCTTCCAAATTGAAAACAAAAGCAAAACTTACTCATCTGTTGATTGAATAACTGAGCGCACACCACCCTCCTCTCCTGCCAAGAACAGACACCGTGGCTTGAGGATTGGCAGTGGGCCGGGAAGGCCACAGAGTTGTTTGAGGACAACCATGACCCGACTTTTCTCAGCCTTCAAAATATACCAGCAGACAAGTTCTTGGCAAGAGGACCTTAAGGGAAACAGCATTAAATTACTCAAATGCTGTGCAACGTAACTGTCGTGATCACGTCATTTAATGCAGATTGCTGATGTTGATAATTATATGACAAGGCTGATTATTCATATATTTCATTAATTTACTGAATCTTACTTACATGGATCAATGGTCTGTAATGGTACAGAACTCACATCCTCATTAAAATTGTCATGAAATGCAGATAACAAAAAAGAATGAATTTATAAATATATAAAATATATATACCATAAAATTAAATGGCCCACAACAGCCTCTTTGACCAAGAAAGCACCTGGCTTGAAAGCAGGGACTGAAGGAGGGGGGGGGGGGGAATAACAGTCAATATAAATTTTACTTGTGCTAAGGTATGAACACTAATTAGAAATGTCCAATGAGGATCAAAGGAAAAAGTGGGGAACTTGTTTTTTTAAATACGTACATGCATCCATTCAAAAGTGAATAAATAAAAGTTTTTAACATTTTAATTAACCAATTGGAAGCACACAAAGTCATTACGAGGTCTGCCAAGGGAAAGACCAAGGGAAAGGCAAAAAAAACATAAATCTGCAAACTGGTGGAAGGCCAGTAAGTGCGATGAATTCGAAGCATGATCTAGGTGGAAGGTCAAAGCAAATAGCCAACTTGTAACAACAAATAATTACAATACCATGATAATAAAATGAAATCAAACATTCAACTCAATCCCAAGACTGCAGGAGAAATAGATGAAGATGATTTTCTACTCTTGGCTTTATAACCCAGAAACAAACTTTGGTGATACTTGCATGTAGCTCCTAGTCCACCAAATAGAAAACAAAGAGCTGGAATTGTTTTTTTTATGTTTAAATAGGTTTCACACAGACAGCTGTTTTCGGAAAAGACTCATGTAAGATCCCGATTGAGGTGCATGAAATTAAAACTGGATATCATACAGGTGGTGGACAAAAAATGGAAATGCCAATGCAAAGTCACTTAAGAGGGTGGTGGGCCACCACATATGGCCAATACAGCCTGTGTGTACTGTGGCATAGAGTCCACCAATGTCTAGAATTCTGCAAGAGGGATGCAGCACAATTCTTCTGTGAGAAAGTCAACAGACTCACACATGTTTGATGGAGGTGGAAAATGCTGTCTCAGGGGTCGTTCCAGAATATCCCATAAATGCTTGCTTGGGTTCAGATCCGATGACTAAGAAGGCCATGACATATGGATAACATCAGTTATGCTCAAACCAATGGGCAACGACACATGCTGTGTCGATGGGGGCATCATCATCCTGGAAGACACCCACCCTAGCAGGAAATAAATTCGGCAACATGGGGTGAAGATGATCACTCAGTATCATCAAGTAGTGATTGGCATCGACTTTGCCTTCTCAGGGAATGACGGCACCCAAACCTTGGCAGGAAAATGCACCCCACAACATTACAGGACCACCAGAATCCTTCACTGTTGGAACCACACACTCAGGGTTGGCGAGTTTTTTAGGTTGGCACCACACATGCACTTGTTTGTTTGTCGAGAACATGGTGAAGGATGATTCATCTGACCATGTCGCATTATTCCACTGCTCGGTAGTCCATTGTCTGTGGTCTTTGCACCACTGGATTCGCAAACGTACATTGCCAGGTGTGATGAGCGGTTTGTGCACTGCAACCCGACTATGGTATTCCGCTCTGTGAAGTTCTCCACGGACCGTTTTTTATAAAACTGGCTTCTCGCACTCCAGGTTGAAATTTACAGTCAATTGATCTGCAGTTGGTTGCCTGCTTTGCCTTGCACTTCAAATTAATGCACAGATATCACGATCCTGGAGTATGTGCTTCTGCCCACTGTTACCCATTGCTGATGATGTCTTTCCCTAGAAAGTCCATGCTGCCATCACCTGAGACACCATTGCTCATGAAGCATCAGCAATTTGAGCTGTCTCTCATTGAAGCTCCTGCCAAACGTTCCCCAACAATCACCCCCTCTCAAAGTCACCGCGTCTCCTGTTGCAGCCATGTTAGTCATAATTATAGGAAAGTAAGCCTGTGCAGCATTTTTATACATGACCCTAAGCATGCTTGGATGTTATTAAGTTGTCGAAGACAACTTCTGTCACTTTGTACAGTTAAGAGTTTGTGTGTGTGTGTGTGTGTGTGTGTGTGTGTGTGTGTGTGTGTGTGTGTGTGTGTGTGTGTGTGTGTGTGTGTGTGTGTGTGTGTGTGTGTGTCTGTGCATCGATTTTCTCAGCGGTCCTTGTGTATATGTCCACGAAACATTTTGACATGAAAGATAATCACCCAAGGACTGAACCTATAAATTTGGGTGAACCTGGATCAAATGATGACGTCACGAAAAATTCACAAAGTTTCAAAAAATCCCAATCATTTACATGGGACGAAATTTCAAAAAATCATTTCTCCGCCATTTCTTGTTCAATTGCTTAGATATTTAATGTGCTTATGTAGGGTCATAATATCTTTCACCCTGCCATGTTTCAACCGGATCGGATCCAGATTGTGACGTCACAAAATGTTTGAAATTTGCATTGAAAAGCCCATTTACATGACAAAAAAAATTCTTAAAATTCAAAAGTTTTATATTTTTCGCTCAAACTTTTAGGGAATGTAAAACATACGATTGGCCATTAGCTGACGTAATTTGATCAACTTCCGGTTTGTATTCTGGATCCAATCAGCAAAAATGTGTCATAATTTGGCCATTTTTGAAAGCACGTATCTCCATCAATTTTTGTGATATGTGGCTCAAACTAGGTGAGAATGTAGTTCAGATATTACTCTTTCATGAGATATCCAGGCCTTCATTGTGACTGTTCCGGTTCAATAGGTCGCCTGACACCGAAAATTCGTCTATCGCGCTCAGGCACCAATGGCACTATTCTGCAAACGTGATGTATGATTTTGCAGTGCAGGCCAGTTTTATTAACAATGAAAGGCCCTCCACATCGTACCAATCCATTATGACGTTACCATCACGCAGGTGTGTCAATTTTTCGTTTTCAGTAAGAATTTTGCTTGTTTTTATGTGGAGGAGGTGGAGGTGATGATGGAGTTTTTGACTTAAACCATTGACATCACATTCCACATTCGAATGTTGTTCATGATGGCAACTGACTGAACTGTAAATGCTGTTTCTTGTACTGTATCCTGTGACTGCAATGAAGTTATAATAAATTTTCAAACAACTTCGACAACTTCCTCACTCCATGAGTGATTCATTTGCTTAATTAACACATGGTCCACACCTGTGTGGAAGCAATTGCTTTCAATATACTTTGTGTACCTCATTTGCCCAGGTGTCCATTTTTTGTCCACGACCTATAGAAGTGATCAACATAGAATACTGAAATTCTAAAAACTAGAATGGCACTCTTTGACATCGCCATATATGCCTCCACCCACATTATTACATTATCATAATACTAGAACCAAGTTTGATATAAATCCCTGAACCCATATTCAAAATATTAAATAATTCTGGCTGCCACAGCATGCGTCCAATCAGGTTGAAATTTAAAACATATATTACTGATGACTACAAGATCATAATTATGAAGTTTCACATCAATTGATGAAGCAGTTCAAGATAAATAATATTTTTAAACATTTTTATTCTGTTAAGGGTTAAAGTTCAGGATAGTAGGGGAAGGCTATTAGTATAGATTTGAGGAAGGCAAACATTGAGGGCATGAGGAGAGAATTGGGTGATGTAGATTGGGAGACTCTAATAACAGGACAATCAGCATCAGAGAAATGGGAAAGCTTTAAGGATCAAATGTGTAGAGTGTAGAGTAAGTACATTCCAATGAAGTGTCAAACTAGAAGCAGGAAGATGCTCGTATGGGAGCCAAACCCCAAAAAGAGGCTTATTTAAGCTTTTAGGTGGTCATGCATGATATACTTTTGTTTGATGTATTTTTGGTTGGTATAGTGATTCTGCACTGGGAAAAAATTGTTAGCCCTTCCGATATTCTTGCGAATTGATGCTATAGCCATATGTTTGACATTTCACCTCCGAGAAAAGTGAGCAAAAATAGAGGGGTAGGGAAAGGAAAATGCCTCGAATAGGTACTTGCATACATAAAACCACAAGTATTAGGTATCATTGGAAAGGTCTTGGGTTATGCAAATTACTCATATTATTCAAATTGTCATGATGTCATTGATGACGTCACTAGAGGTCAAAAGGTCACCGATTTTGAGGGCAGGTGAAAATCTGGGGTACCAGCACATACATTATTTTTTGTGGCAATATGCAAGGAGTTAGAAGAAAATAAAATAGTACAAAATGTTCAGGAGATATCAAGGAAGTTTTTGATTCCATGAAAGTTCATATTTATCTTGTAGATTTTATGTTAACCCCTTGTGTTTAGAATGCGAATTTCACGAAATCAGCCAAAAATGGCATTCAGTAGAATCCCTCTAATTTGACATCCCTGTAATTCGACATTCTCTCTAATTTGACACATATTGCCCGGTCCCGAATGGCACTAACGTTTTTTGAGTTAATGCGAATCCCTGTAATTCGGCCCCTGCTATTTCGACATTCGACATTATTTTTCGGTCCCTGTAATGGAGAAGTGATCCCTCTAATTCGACAATTTACTGAAATTGTAAAAATCTCTGCGCTGATCGTCGCAATGGGATTAATCACCATGACTGAACTCCAGGGGTCGAAGGTTTGTCAAACGACGCAACACAAATGACGCAGCAGGTATGACTCTTTGGTAATTGAACCATTGTGTGTCATTTCCTTTGATGATTGAGTTAACTGACATTTCGACTCGATGTCAATGTCTTTGACAATGATCTAAGCGCGATGGAGCAACGGAGAAAAACAGAACAATCGCAACAGAACGAAAAAGAAGACAAAGACTACGATTGTGACTAGAATACCTAATACTTGTGGTTTTATGTAATGCAAGTATCTATTAGAGGCATTTTCCTTTCCCTACCCCTCTATTTTTGCTCACTTTTTCTCGGAGGTGAAATATCAAACATATGGCCATGGCATCAATTCGCAAGAAGATCGGAAGGGCTAACCATTTTTTTCCAGTGCAGAATCACTATACCTACCCAAAAATACATCAAACAAAAGTATATCATGCATGACCACCTCCATCAGAAGTTGGGGGCCCTTGGCTCCCCTACTATGCCGGAGTGGTTGAGCAGTGAGATAAGGAATGCTTTTAAGGAGAAGCAGAAGGCATTTATTAGGTTTAAAATAACAGGACTGCAGTTAGATTTATATCACTATCGGAGTAAACAGAGGCAAGTTAAGAAAATAATTTGGCAAGCCAAAAGAGAGTATGAGAAGGACATGGCTAAGAATATTAAACATAATAGCAAGGCTTTCTTTAAGTATATCAGGGGAAAAGAACAGGTTAGGACCAGTGTGGGGCCATTGAGGAAGAGCACCGGGAGAGTGGTGAGTGATGAAAGTGAGATAGCAGGCTTATTAAACAGGTATTATTCTTCAACTTTTACACAAGAAGGAGAATTGCCAATAGCTGAGTATCTATTGAGGAGGTGAGGAAGACCTTTTACAGAAGATCTAAGTTGGAGAGGAGGAAGTAAAGGAACAGCGAGGTAATCTAAAAGTAGATAAGGCTCAGGGACCAGATAATATGCACCCGAGAGTGTTGAGGGAAGTGGCTGAGCAGGTAAGTGAGATGTTAACGGATATTTTCAATAGTACACTGGAGTCAGGACAAATACCGAGGATTGGAGAGTAGCAAATGTAACACCATTATTTAAGAAATGATCCAGAGAAGAATTGGGAAACTATAGATCTGTTAGTTTGACTTCAGTTGTGGGGAAGGTGTTGGAGACATGAATTAAGGACCAGATGAGAAACCATTTAAATAAATACAAACTAATTAAAGGTCGTCAGCATAGGTTTACCAAAAATAGTTCCTGTCTAACAAATACTTTAGGGTTCTACGAAGCAGTGTTTGATTGGGTGGATGAGGGAAAGACAGTGGACATAGTATATCTAGACTTTAAGAAGGCATTTGAGAAGGTACCACATCAGAGGTTGTTAGCCAAAGTGAGGGCTTGTGGAATGGCTGGTCAGGTAGCTAATTAGATTGCAAACTGGTTGAGTGATAGGAAGCAAAGAGTAGCTGTCAGCAGGAGGATGTCTTGCTGGGAGGTTGTAAGTAGCAGGGTACCTCAGGGATCAGTACTCGGACCATGACTATTCCATATTAGTGGGGTGTGTGGACCACCAGTCATTTCAAATTGATGCAAAAGTTTAGTTTTTCGTTCCAAATTGAAGCTTGGGATCTGAATAACAATTTTAGTCTGAGTGGACAACGATCAAACCACACTGGGGCACTTTGGGGGCATAGAGGGGTTTATGCGCCCAGCATCAGAAGAATCTGAATTATTCTAATTGTTATAACTTTTGAAATAATGGTCCTAGCTTAATAAATTTGATATCAAAAGATTCGGAATGATGAACAGCAAGATCACATGTATATATTTTACTTCTATATGTCACCATGTCGACGGTATGTGCGGGAATTCCCCACCAAATCATAACTTTTACGCAATTTTTCAGAAATCAACAGTTTTTTTCTTTACATTTATTTCAAGACATGTATTTGGGTCACAGTTCTATGACATGTTATAATCTATATAATTTAATGCTCAAAGCATATACACAACGTTTGTGTTCATCATTTATTCCATTGCTGGGCTTTGAATTATTTTGATTTCCCAGTTATTGCAATTATTGATGATGTTAACACCATTTTGTCTGTCATCTCCATTTTTTACATTGATGGCTCCAAATCATTGTTTTTCCATTCATACATATTATTGCTTGTACATCTAATACTCCATACTTACCTATGTTCAAATACGTGTATAGCATATCTTGGACGCATCTCTTCTTCTTCTTTCGGCTGCTCCCGTTAGGGGTCGCCACAGCGGATCACCCATCTGATCCGCATCGTGATTTGGCACATTTTTTACACCGGATGCCCTTCCTGACGCAACCCTGGTCACCTCTTGCGACACAGGGATCTGGTACACCTATTTTAACCGGGGTTGCATCATTTTTAACTCCTCCCACCGGCCCAGTACACTGGTACTCATTTCGCCGACCTCGGAAGGATGACAGGCTGAGTCAACCCCCTGGTGTATTAATTCAGTGGCTCAACGGGGCTTGAACTCAGGACCTTTTGGATCCCAAGCCGCTGCCCTAACCACTGCGCCAACACCAGGCTCATATTGTTATAACTGGATATCTCCATATCTTGGACGCATATATATATATATATATATATATATATATATATATATATATATATATATATGTATATGTATATATATATATATGGGGTAAATTCGCTCGTCTGAAATCCAATGCTCTCCCACCTAATCTTTGTCACAGATACACTGTTACATATTTCACATTTCATTATTTGTCTCGAAATGAGTCTTTCGTTCCTTTATTGTTATAGTTATATCCATAAAAATAACTATGATTGCATGTTGCTTTATTGATATCTTTCCGAGTTACTATGATGGCTGAGAAAACCAACTGGAAGCTGCGTGTGCTGTGCGAAACAGAAACTCCTGAAGAACTTGTATGTCCTCTTGCCAACCCAGTTGCTTCGCGTAGAGAGGAGGCATACACAGAGATCATAAGTCTTGCAAGACAATTTAAAGAAGTTGATGGTGAACCCCACCCAAAGTTGGAACTTCCTGAAGAAGAGTCCATGCGGAGGAATCGTGCATCCTGGCACAAAACATGTCGTCAGCTGTACAAGATGTCGGCGCTCAATCGGGCAAAAGCGCGCCATACTCAGGGGTTACCTCCTCGAAGTAAAAAACCAAGAAGGACCAGTGCAGACATTAATCGGAATGTTTGTCTCTTCTGTGGTGATGAGACAAGTGCAAAAGATCATTCCTTCCAGAAGCTTAGTCTCACCAAAGATATACATGACAAAGCAGTTGCACTAGGAATGGATCGTGTCGTGACAAACCTTGCAGAAGGAGATTTGGTGGCCATCGAAGCCAAGTATCATCGAAACTGCTATACTGGATTCAACCGACAGTATCATGAGATGGTCAGAAAGGAGGAACAAGCCAAAAATCCCAACGAGAACATGGAGGTTACAATAGAAAATGAGCTGCTCCAATTTATCAATGAAGAAATTGCTGGTGGGCGCAGGATTTTTGCATTGCACGATTTGACCGATATTATGACAGAAAGGTTGGAACAACATGGAATCAATAAGATGGTGAATCACACTCGTTTGAAATAAAGAGTACTTGAACATTTCCCTGATTTGACTGAAGAGAAAGGGATACGAGATCGAGTATTCCTTGTTTGCTCTGAGACGGCCAGAAAAATAATCTCAGATGCCTGTCAAACACCAGAGGAAGAATCGCGCACAATACTCTTGGCAGCATCAATTCTACGTAAAGCAGTTTTTGATCATGAAACTACTTTCAAATTCGAAGGTTCATTTCCATCTGGTTGTGAAGAATCAGCTGTTCCACCACGACTGAAGTACTTCTTCCGTCAACTCCTTGCTGGGCCAAAATCATCACCTGCAAAAGACAATTCCAGGATGGTTCTCTCTGTGAGCCAGCTAGCCATGATGAGTATGACTTCTCTTTCCACAAACCTGAAGTGTGAGCCTCCCCTTGCAGTGTTTTTAGCCCTCAAAGTACATTCCCAAAGCAGGAACAAGAAGCTGGTGGAACTTCTCCATGAGTACTGCCTGAGTGTGTCCTATAAAAGAGTAGTCAGCATTGAAATTGGCTTTGCACAATTTATCGCTCAGCAAATTAGCGCTAACTCAAATATCATCTGTCCTACGAATCTGCGTCAGCATATCTTCACAGTTGCATCTCTTGACAACCGAGATCATAATCCCACATCCAGAACAGCCACTTCATCTTTCCATGGAACAGGAATATCAATTTTTCAGTTTCCTTCATCAGATAAGCCTGGGTTGTATCAAAAACCAATACAGATTGACCGGGCACAAAAATCAAACACTGTTGGACCCATCCTGCCTCCATCATACACATTTGGCCCACCTGTAGGCCGAAATCTTGTCACCCAGCCTCCATTAAAAGATGTGCAGCCACCTGTCAATAATCCCCTGGATAATGAGGCACAACATAAGCAGTCCTGGTTGACTTCGGCGCATACCAACTTGGACCAGGACCAGGGGACAGAGACTGCCACTCCGATTGTGTGGTCTGCACACCACGCCTCTCGATCAGATGCTGTTGGACAAACAGAGAAAAGCATTGAAGCCCTTCTCCCACTTTTTCATGAGAAAGCAACTACACATGGAATGATTCGACATGGAATGAATCTTGTTAAAGAAACTACAGAATACCTCAACCCACAACAAATTCCAGTCTTGGTAGTGGACCAACCACTTTATGATATTGCAAAGAAAATGCAATGGACCTTCCCTGAAATCTTTGGAGAAGATAAGTTTGTAATGTTGCTTGGAGGGCTTCATATCGAAATGCCCTGTGGGCCACTATGGGAGATCTCTTACGTGGGTCAGGATGGCCAGAAGCCCTTGAAGAAGCTGGAATCACGAAAACAGAGGCTGCAGCCACATTGTTTTTGAAAGCATCTGATCCAATGAAAACACGATATGCCCATCAAGTAACCGTTGTTGTACTGGACAGCCTACTGAAACGAGCTTATGAGGACTGTGGACTCGAGATTACCTTTGACGATTGGATCTCTATGGCTTATAGAGAAGAACCAACAGTCCAATTCTGGATACTCATTCATAAGTACCAACAAATCGTACTCATGTTCATACGGTCACATCGGGAGCGAAAGTTTAAGCTCATGGTAGCTACTCTCCGGAAACTTGTACCTCTATTCTTTGCTTTAAATCACCAGAATTATGCTCGGTGGGTTTCTGTCCTTATAAGAGACCGAGAATCTCTGCCAGAAGCGATCCAGGAAGAGTTTGAAGCCGGTCACTTTACGATAACAACAAGCAATCATCGGTTCTCATCTATACCAATTGATCAAGCACATGAGCAGGCCAACAAAAGAGTGAAAGGAGTTGGGGGTGCGATTGGTCTAACAGAAAATCCTGCCATGCTCGAATGCTGGGTAGTAACTGGTCCAGAGATAAGCCGCGTTGTTGAACAACTTACAGATGTTGATGATGATTATGATCAGGAGCTCCCTCATCATGAGGAAGGAGGTGCTTCCCAGCAACGCTTTCGGCATCACGTCAGAGACCTGTTAGATGTCCTGCTAAGCAGAGGAAATCCCTTTGAGGAGAACAGTGCTGATCTGGTCACGTTAGACAATAAAGTGTGTATTGACGAGTCTGCTGCCGCTTCTGTTCGTATTCTAGAGTCAACAGGATAAGACCAGTATGACAATTCTCGGAAAGATGTTCTTGAATCCAATAACACACTTCTGACAGCGCCAATCCAAAAAAACAAGTTGTTACTGTTCCATGAACAGAAATCGCAAAAGAAGACAGCACTTAAAAGAAAAGTACAGCACTTCAAATAACATGCAGAGTTGTACGGACAAGCATTCATTGTGCTTGATAGCCGTGGTGGAAATCTGCAAGAATTTTTCCGCCACGAATCTTCATCACACCCACCTGCACTATCTTCTGAAGGATCTATCAACTCCTGTACAAAGTCAGATCCGTTGACATGTATTTCGGAAGCAGGTGCAACTTCCGACATTACCACAGATGAAGAGCTTGTGGCACCAGATGTTTATGGGGTGATCGTTATTGATGGTGGAGCACTGATCCATGCTCTTCCTGGAACAATTGTTCAAGGCAAGTCATTTGATGAATATTTCAACAAGATCTTCTGTCCACGGATCCAGCATGACTTGAGAAGAGCAGCAAGAGTAGATATTGTGTGGGATCAATATCAGTCAATGAGTATCAAAGGGGCAACTAGGGAAAAACGAGGAACGGGTACACGGCAACGTGTGTCTGGTTCTGCCAAGGTTCCGGGAAACTGGCAAAATTTTTTAGCAAATGCTGAAAACAAGAAGGAACTATTCTCATTCCTGTCAACGAAACTCATGCAAGTACAATTTCAAGATGGCAAATGGGTCTATATTACTTCAGGTGATCAAGTTCTCACTGCAGGGTATGGTCCTCCTATGGGGCAATGTAATCATGGAGAGGCAGACACTCGTGTCCTGGTACATCTTCTTCACGCCATCCAATATTCGTCTGTAGGGATGGTTCATACAGGTGACACAGACGTTGTCAGACTTTTGACCAATTTTCACCACATCATGGGTGTGAACCCAGCCACAGAAATCTGGATTTCATTCAAAGCAGGAAAGACAACCAAAATGATACCCCTCAATACCATTGCTGCAAACTTAGGAGATACAACATGCAAAGCAATGGCACTCTTCCATGCATTCACTGGATCAGATAGTAAATCGTCATTCAAGTTCAAGGGTAAGCGATACTGTTTCAAGACGAAGGATAAGGTACCATCCCTCATGGAAGAATTTGCAACTGTTACCAACACCCCGTTCCTTACTTCACCAAGGTTGAAAGAAGTGGTGATGCAGTTTGTCTGTAGGCTGTACTCCAATGAATCTTTGACCGATGACATCAGCGTTGACCTTGTTCGCATGAGGGTATTCTGTCACAGGACGAGAGATGTAGAGAGAATACCTCCGACTAGTGATGCTCTGGACCAGCACCTGAATAGAAGCGTCTTTCAAGCAAGCATCTGGACTACAGCTCACGAGCCGCTGGCACCTGTCCATGATCCCTGAAACTATGGATGGGAGAAAGACAGCAAACTGGTTCTCATTTGGACGACTCTACCCCTTGCTAAGGATGTCTTCGACATCGACGTAAAATGCACTTGCACAAAAACCTGTTCATCATGCAAGTGTAAGAAAGCTAACTTGAAATGCACACTCTTGTGCAAGTGCAGATGTGGTAAAGAACAGAGTTAGACTTATTCCCATGCCAGCAAATACGTTTGTTAGTTTTTTTCTGATAAATAAAATAATATGACACCAGTTTTATTGAAAAAAAATTCATGTTATTAGGTTACAGGCCGTCAGGGTCAATAATCTATTGCCATCACATGGCATCCGTCATCTGTCAACTGTCTGTCGTCCTTTAATTTGTTATGCAAGCTTAATATCACATTAGATCTTATGGAGATCATGCATGGTCTATCTATTCATAATTTCGGAATTGGTAAACTTAGATTGACCTTGAATGGTCAATTATATTATCTGTCTTAATATTGCATGAATTTCTTTTGGATTAGGTTTGCATTGCTGGGTATTGGCAATTCAGGAATGGTCATTCTCAAGGTTGCATTATGCACAATGGGATACATGTTGCTTAATATTGCATTTATTGCTTTAAGTTTGCAATGTTGGGTATTGAGAAATAACCCTAATAGGCTATCTACTAATCTCTTTGGAATTAACATATATTTTGGGACTTACTGGTAACCTCACGAATAGATCTACGCACATACCATCACCATGGTGGACAATAAAAAAATGACCGTTTTTACAGCCATTTTTCCCTGCTGTGCAGGGGTTTGGCTTTTTCTTGAGGCAATGTTTTATGGCCGGATGCCCTTCCTGACGCCAACCCTGGTCGCCTCTTACAACACACAGGGATATGGTACACCTATTCTAACCGGGGCATACACCAGGACCAGTACACTGGCACTCATTTCGCCGACCTCGGAAGGATGATGGGCTGAGTCAACCCCCTGGTGTTAATTCAGCAGCCAACGGGGCTTGAACTCAGGACCCTTGGATCCCAAGCCGCCACCCTAACCACTAAGCCAACACCAGGCTTCCCATGGTGGACACAAGAAGCAAAATACTAACACGTGGTGTTGCTGCTCCTCAATACGAATCTTTTAATACCAAATATGTTAAGCTAGGACCTTTATTTTGAAAGTTATAGCAATTTGAAGAATTCAGATTCTTCTGACGCTGGGTTGATACACCCCTCTATGCCCCAAGTGCCCCCAAAGTGCCCGTGTGGTTTGATCGTTGTCCACTCGGACTAAAATTGTTATTCAGATCCCAAGCTTTAATTTGGTACCAAAAAAAAAATAAATAAACTTTTGCATCAATTTGAAATGAAAAAGATAATTTAGCAGTGCCAGGCACCCCACTATATTTACATCAATGATTTGGATAGTGGGGTAAAGAGTAAGCTTTCCAAATTTGCAGATGACACAGAGCTTGGAGGAAAAGTGGATAGCAGAGGGGGTGGTTATCAGATTCAGGAAAGTATTGATACTTGTATAGATTGGGCAAAAGATTGGCAGATGCAAATTAACCTGAGCAAGTGTAAAGTGTTGGGGATGGGAAGGAACAATGAAAATAGAGATTACAGGATGCAAGGGGAAATTTTGAAGCGTGTCACACAGGAGAAGGATCTGGGGTGGTTATAGATATGGGAGGTAAGCAGGCAGCACAGTGCCAGGCAGCTAGAGGTGAAGCAAACTGGGTTTTAGGTTGTATTCGGAGGGGGATCATTTATAAATCAAAAGAGGTGGTGTTAACATTGAATAGGAATTTAGTGAGGCCACATCTAGAATGTTGTCTGCAGTTTTGGTCACCACAATTCAGGAAGGACATAGAGTCGATGGCATAGAGAGGGTTCAGCGCAGCGCTACTCAATTGATTCCGGGCCGAGCTAGACTCAGCTATGAGGAGTGGCTGAAGGAGACAGGACTTCATACACTAGAAAGGAGGTAGTTACGAGGATCTATGATAGAGATGCTTAAGATAATGAAAGGTATAGATAAAATAAGTGCAGATGAATTAATTATTCAGCAGAGTAGACAGTGATAGGACCAGGGGCCATAGCTTGAGAGTAAAGCAAGGAGAGTTAAGACGGTAGCAAGGCAGGGGACTTTTACTCAGAGAGTAGTGAATGCATGGAATGGCCTCCCTGGAAAGGTAGTGGCAGCAGAAACAGAAGATAAGTCTAAATTAGAATTAGACAGGTACCTGGAAGTTATGGAGATAGAGGCGTATGGGGATGTTGACATGACTTTTCGGTAGTTTGAGCATTGATGGGTGATTGTGTGCATGTGTATGGAGTGATGTTGGGACTCATCAAGGGATGTTGTGTGGTTGATGTGTGTTTTTAACGAAGCCCATGCCCCCTCCCCTGAGGGGAAGAAAAACTTTAAATGGACAAAATAATAATAATTACATAAAATAAAAATTGCATTTTCTTCATTGGATCTTGTGTTGATAAATTAGTATGGTGTTCACACAGGCATGATGGGCTGAATGGCCTCCACCTGTGTCTGATTTCCTTGTCTTTCATTCAATCCAATATAGATGCCAGACCATGTGACCTATTAATTATTTGTGAACACCCTGGGATCCCCAAGGATTGGGGAACATGTGGGTGAAGTTTCCCCTAAATCTGTCAAGCCTTTCTGGAGAAGAAGATTTTAAAAGGTTTATTCTTCAAAAAAAAATCATAGCTGCCAAACCATGACATATGATGTCATAATTAGAGAACTTTTGTTCTTCATTGATAGGCCATCATACTTGTAAAGTTTTGCCTCGATCTGTTTCGCCGTTTCGGAGAAGATTTTTGACGATTTCTATGTAAAAAATAAAATATCGCTGCCAAACCATGTCACCGATGATATCATCATTTCCCCCCCCCTCCCCATCCCCATACAATTTAGCCCTTGATGACTCAAAAATTTTCATATTGATTGGATAAAGCAGTCAACGGATGCAATTATGACATCACAACAAAGCCACCTATGACATCATCAAAAAAAAAATCACTTCTTTCCCATGGGAAGTACATGACACGTGTGAAGTTCATTTTTTTCCCCTATGGAGCAGTTTCAGAGATGACCAATTTTTGCTTTTTTACAACATGGCTGCCACACCACATGACTCATGTTGTCGTAATTATCATAAAAATATCAGACATGAGCAGTCGCACCTATGGTGACAATTGCGTCAATCGGATAAGCGGTTGCAGAGAAAACAGAGAATTTGAATGGACGGACCCGAAAACATAATTCCTCAGGCGACTTCGTCAGCAGAGGCATGAAAAGTGACTATTAAGTATTTCAAGGTGTTATTTGAATTTCAGTAATAAATGAATGTCAAGCACATATTTTGCCAATGACCTTGCTGCAATTCCAGAAAATAATGCTTCCTCAAAACAGTAAGGTGCATAAGATGACAAAGTTATCTCAATGGACAAATCTGCCAACATCATTCAGTATCAGACAACAAAGCAAAGCTTGAGAGATGGGCTCCTACTAGATAAAAGGAAATTGAACTATTAATTAGTCAGCAACAATCAAAGGCAGAGCCATGAAAGGTATCAGAGTAAATGTCCAAGATCAGTGAAAGTTTGAGACTGCATATCAGTCGTATCCATGACTACAAAGTGTTGGTATACTGAATGATGACAAGCACATGGAGATTTTGATCCAAAATAATATTCCCGAAGAAACACGACTCAATGGGTGGGGATTTATCTTGCAGCACAACAAATATCTCAAGCACATAACAAATATGGCAAAAGGGGTTTCTTGAGGACAAAGAGGCTGAAAGAAAACTCAGTCCAAATATAACACATTATTAAGGCTGTAAAGGTTTATAAAACAACTGTGAAGGTCATTTGGTGACAAATCAACTTTACTGAATTGTGGGGAGTAACACAAGACATTTGGAACTATATTCCATTGTACAATGATAAACTGTATGGCAGCATGAAAATCAATTTATAATGCCCTGTGTCAAGCAAAGCGATAAAACGTACAAAATACGAGTGCACTACATATCACTTATTCAGTTTTCATTATGATTTTCTGCAATAATCTATTGTCATAAAGATAAAATACATTCAATATCTCCGTGTGTGTGTGTGTGTGTGTGTGTGTGTGTGTGTGTGTGTGTGTGTTTAATTGTATAATATGTGTGTATATGATGTATATAATGTCTAAAATGCTATAATGTCTCATGTATAATTTGTGTATAATCACAATGCATGTGCATGTACAATCACAACCATGCATGTGTATTATGTATGTGTAATAACAATTCATGTATGTGTGCTTATGTGTGCTCAGCCTCATCCTGAAGCATCCATCTTCACACCAGTAAGGAACCACATCTCATGGACCAAGCAGTGTCCTTATCCACGCTCCATTTCCCCTTCCATCCCCAAAGTGACGATGATGTAGATCCGTGCGACCTCATGTGTGGCATCCTAGGTATGCACGGTCTCAGTCTCTTCCTTCTCAGTCTCATCTTTTCCAGATGGGATAGAGTTGGCAAAACCAAACAAGCTGCAAGGCAATGTCAGGCTGTATTCCAAACGCATGTCGATTGGCACAGCTTCGGGCGCCTTTTGTGCGGCCCTCGGCCTCACCAAAGCTGTCATCCTGGGCTCAGTTCTCACTCCCATCAAAGTCGTTGTATTCGGTGTGTGCGTGCATGTGTTTTTGCAGAAAGTAAAGAGGACTTGTTGAAACTGCTGCAGACAATGGACAAAGAAAGTGAAAAATCTGGTGTTTACTGAAACCGAAAACAGACTAAAATCTTGTCAACTGAGAAATTCAGATTAAGAAAGTTCAGATTAAGAAACGATCACATAGAAATAGTGGAACGTTTCATCTTCCTGTATTCTAAGATTGAAGTGGGTGGAAAATGTGAAGGAGAGATTCAGACAGTTAGCATTGGGGAGAACAGCAATGTCAGGGTTGACAATGATCTGGAAAGACAAAGATGTGACAATACAAACCAAGAGGAAGCTGGTGAATGCTCTGCAATTTACAGTTGCAAAGTATGGATGTGAGTCATGGACAGTGAAAAAGAAAGAAAAAAAAAGAAAGAAAGAAAGAAAGAAAGGAAGAAGATCGATAGTTTTGAAATGTGGTTTTGGAGATGATTGTAAAAATTTCCCTCGATTGCAAGAAAAACAAACAAATCAATGATTGAACAAATAAGATTACCATGTACAATAGAAGCACTGATGCTAAAACAGAAACTGTCATTCTTTGAACACCCCTTGCATGCAGAAAACGAAAGTCTGGGGAAAAAAAAAACAAGAAAAAAAACATCAACCATGCTGGGTATGGTTAAGTGCAGAAGAGGAGTGAATGTTTGCAGCTGGATAGGAACCCAGGTAGGGTTTGAAACAGCAAAGGGTTTACCTTGTATAGCTTTAGGCAGATTTCTTTGGCTGGAAGTGCATGGGGGTAAAATATGTACAGTGCCAATAGAAAGTCTACACCCCCTTTCAAAATTTTCACCCTTTGTTGTCTTCTAGCCTGGAATTACATCAGAATTTTTCCACCTTTATTGATACATCGTAAAACACAACTTCCAGGTGAAAAATAAATTCAACAAATTTCTGGAGTTAATAAAAACAAGCCGGGAGGCGACGATGGTTCGCGGGCATTATTGAACAATGCCACGATAGGTACAATTGAGTTAGTGGAAGCTTTTGAGGAAGCCCTATTGTAAAAACCTCTCTTCCATCAAAATTGACCAAATCAAATCGGATTTTTTACATGTTGTACTTATGGACATTACGCACAGCTTCAAGGAAATGAAATTGCGAGAAAAAAAATCGATTAAAAAAAATAGTTCAAGTGGGCGTGGCTCCACCCACAAGGGGCGTGGGATGCCCCTCATACAAAAAGACACAACTAGACCATGATATATAGCTTGTGTCCAAGTTTCATCAAGATCGCATCAAATGTCACGGAGCTATGCTCTGGAGAGAGTCACAAACAGACAGACACACAGACAAAACAAAAATAGTGGTCACTGCTGGTGCCCACGAACCAATATAAAACAAGAATATCTTGGTTGGATAAGTGTCAGCCCCCCCCCCCCACACACACCCCCTTATAATCACAATTGTAAATTAGCTCAGGTGTAACCAATCACCTTCAAAAATCACATACCAAGTTAATTTGCCTCCACCTGTGTTAAATTGTGGTGATTCTAATTATTTCAGAATAAAATCAGCTGTTCCTGCAGGTTTCTTCTGCTGGGTAGTGCATTTCACAACAAAGACTGAACCATGAGCACCACAGAGCTTTCAAAAGACCTCCGGAATAAAGTCGTGGCAAGGAAAAGATCAGAGGATGGGTATAAACATATTTCAAAGGCCTTGAATATCCCCTGGAGCACAGTCAAGACAATCATTAAGAAGTGGAAGGCATAGGATACCACCAAGACCCTGCCTCGATCAGGCCGTCCCTTCAAACTGGATGACCAAGCAAGGAGACTGATCAGAAAGGCCACCAATAAACCAATGGCAAATTTGAAAGAGTTACATGCCTTCATGGCAAAGATTGGTCACTGTGTGCATGCGCCAAGAATATCCCAAGCACTCCACAAGTCTGACCTGCACCGTAGAGTGGCAATAAGGAAGACAATACTCAAAAAGTCCACCTTGAGTCACGTTTGAGGTGTGTAAAAAAAACACTCTGGAGATTCTGGAGCCATGTGGCAAAACGTTTTGTGGTCTGACAAAACCAAGATGAAACTTTTTGGCCTAAATGCAAAACATAATGTTTGGTGCAAGCCCAACACAGCACATCACCCAAAGAACACCATCCCTATTGTGAAGCATGGTGGTGGCAGCATAATGTCATGGGGATGTATCTCATCAGCAGGGACTGGGGCACTTATGAGAGAAGGGAAAATGGATGGAGCAAAATACAGATAAATCCCAGAGGAAAATCTGCTGCCCTCTACAAGAAAGCTGAAATTGGGACGGAAGTTCACCTTTCACAGCATGACAACAACCCGAAGCACACATAAATAAAGGTGGAAAAAGTCTAATTTAATGCAATTTAATTCCAGGCTTTAAAGCAACAAAAGGTGAAATTTTTTTAAGGGGGTGTCGACTTTCAATAGGCACTGTCCGTACATATACATATACATATATACACACATGAGAGCATGTTTAAAAGCAATTCCTCTTATTATTTTTCTCGAAAACTGGTAAAGATATTCAAATGAAACAGTGCAGTCCACACATTTGTCCTTCCTGACATTGAGCGCAAAGTTTTGTGATTCTGGCACAAGATGTCTCAGTGCTACAGTATGTTAGTCAAGGTGGCAAAGGGACAACGTTGTCAGTACTGTGAAGCATTAAGCACTGGAGATGCGAGATGGGAGGACTGACAGGAGATGAAATGACTGGAGATGAGAGTTGGATGCACCATGATGATCCTGAGAGTAAGAGATGATCAATGAAGTACTGCCACAAAGGATCATCAGCCCCAACATGCTCCGTCAGATTTTCATGTCTTCCCAAAACTCAAGGAACACCTTTGTGGAGAACATATTTATTCTGATGATGATGTAAAGGCTGCTGTGAAGTGCTCGTTAACTGGAGTTTGTCAGGGGTGTGCACTGGCGCCCACATTGTCAGCACTTGTATGGACTGGATTCTGGGGAGGATGTCGGAGAGATCAATCTGCGGTGCAGCGCTTGGGAATGTCAAGATCTCTGACCTTGATTTCGCAGATGATGCAGTCATCTTTGCAGAGACTTTGGATATCCTTTTTGGGCCCTCAAGGTGCTGAATGAGGAGTCAGAGCCGCTGGGATTACAGGTTACCTGGGTCAAAACTAAGATTCAGGCTTTCATTGACACCTTGGATGCTACTATCTTGTCCATACTCGATTGTGGTGAGGATGTTGAGGTCACGGAGAGAGTCACTTACCTTCGCAGTGATATTCCTGTCCTCGCTGGCTGAGAGCCAGAGGTCGATATATGTCTGGGTCGGGCCTGGGGAGTCATTGATTCACTGGATCATGGGGTATGACACTGTCAGTACCTGTGCAGGACGACAAAAGTCTGTCTTCAGGTCCTTGGTGCTTCCAGTATTGTTATACGGATGCAAGAGTTGGACTCTGACCAGGGATCTGAGACAGAGACTTCATTCCTTTGGTAGCAGGACTTTTCGGAGAATCCTTGCCTATCACTGGTCGGACTTTCTGTACAACGAGCAGTTGCTGAGAGAGACTCAAATGAGATCTGTTACCTGCATAGTCCGTGAGCGTCAGCTCTGGCTGTATGGACACGTGGCTCATTTTCCTGACGCTGGTCATGCTCACCAGATTCTCTCAGCGAGGGAGCCTCGTGAGTGAAGGAGGCCAATGGGCTGACCACGTGCCTCATGGTTGCAGCAGGTTCATCAGAATCTCAAGGAGATGGGGATAGGCCAGGAATCTGCCTGGGGGATGGCCAGACAGAGGCCCCTGGAGTACCAGCAGAAAGTGAACGAAGCGACATGCTGCTCCAGCGCATGCTCCCATACCTGACCTGACATCATCTCTGTTTGCAGAAAATAAAAAGAAGCCTTCAAAGAAAAGAACATCTTCCATAAAAGTCAAACACGTAGAAGGTTCAGTGATGTTTTGGGGTTGCTTTGATGTCTCTGTCACTGGGTGCCTTGAATGTGTGCATGGCATCATGAAATCAGGAGATTACAAAGGCATTTTGGAGTGCTATGTTCAGTTCAACCCAGTGTCAGAAAGCTCGGCCTCAGTTGAAGGTCATGGGTCTTGCAGCAGGACAATAACCACAAACACACTTCAAAAAGCACCCAGAAATGGTTCAAGACAAAACGCTGAACTGTTCTGCAGTGGCCAGCAATGAGTCCAGATCTAAATCCCATTGAACACCTGTGGGAAGATCTGAAAACAGCAGGTGGGAGAAGGCACCCTTCAAATCTGGGAGAACTGGAGCAGTTTGCACAAGAAGAGTGGGTCAAACTGCCAGTGGAGAGGTTTCGGAAGCTCATTCATGGCAACAGGAAGTGCTTGACTGCAGTTATTTTGTCCAAAGGCTGTGCTACCAAATAATGATTCTACGGGGTGTCAATAATTTTTTCAATGCCATTTCTTTTTATTTTCTGATTTAAAAGGATATATTAAGTTCTGAATAAAAAACAAAGGTTCTGTTATATTAACAGTGAAATAAAGAATTGTGGAGACCAAATATTTTCATAAATTTCAACATATTTTGAGAGAAAATTGTGAGTTATTTGAAAAAACTGCAAGGGTACCAATATTTTTGGCCAGGACTGTACGTAACAGAAACACTACATGGCCAAAAGTATGTGGACACCTGCTCATCCAAAATCATGGGCATTGATATGGCGTTGGTCCCCCCCCCCACCCCCTTTTGCTGTGACAACAGCCTCCACTCTTCTGGGAAAGCTTTCCACTCGATGTTGGAATATTGCTGCAGGGATTTGCTTCCATTCAGCCGGAAGAGCATGAGTGAGGTCAGGCACTGATGTTGGCCGATTAGGTCTAGCTCACAGTCGGCTTTCCAATTAATTTGAAAGGCGTTCAATGGGGTTGAGGTCAGGTCTCTGTGCAGGCCAGTCAAGTTCTTCCACACCGAACTCAACAAACTATTTCTGTGTGGACCTCACTTTGTGCATGGGGGCATTGTCATGCTGAAGCAGGAAAGGGCTTTCTCCAAACTGTTGCCACAAAGTTGGAAGCACAGAACCATCTAGAATGTCTTTGTATGCTGTAGCATTAAGATTTCCCTTCACTGGAACTAAGGGATGCCTGGTGTTGGCTTAATGGTTAGGGTGTTGGGCTTGGGATCCAAAGATCCTGAGTTCAAATCTTGCTCGGCTGTTGAATTATACCAGGTGGGGTTGACTCCACCATTACTCCTTCCGAGGTCGGCAAAATGAGTGCCAGCTTGCTGGTATCCTGTGTCGGAGTGGTGACCCATCCAGGATTGTGCCCAATCGCCGATAAGACTGCTTAGGCAGCACCAACACTCTGCACAGCGTATGGTCCCAATGGATGGATGGTTGGAACTAAGGGGGCCAGGCCAAACCATGAAAAACAGCCCCAGACCATTATTCCTTCTCCACCAAACTTTAAAGTTGGCACTGTGCATTCGGGCAGGTAGCGTTCTCCTGGCATCCACCAAATTCAGATTCCTCCGTCAGACTGCCAGATGGTGAAGTGCGATTCATCACTCCAGTGTCCAATGGCAGTGAGCTTCACACCAGTCCAGCCGATGCTTGGCACTGCGCATGGTGATCTTAGTCTTGTATGTGACTGCTCGACCATGGAAACACATTTCATGAAGATCTCGATGAACAGTGCTTTTGCTGACGTTTCTTCCAGAGTCAGTTTGGAACTCGGTAGTGAGTGTTGCAACCAACGACAGACAATTTTTCCACACTACGTTCTTCAGCACTTGGCGGTCCCGTTCTGCGAGATGGTGTGGTCTACCACTTTGTGGCTGAGCTGCTGTTGCTCCTAGATGTTTCCACTTCACAATAACAGCACTCACAGTTGACCGGAGCAGCTCAAGCAGGGCAGACATTTGATGAACTGACTTGTTGGATAGGTGGCATCCTTTGACGGTGCCACATTGAAAGTCACTGAGCTCTTCAGTGCGGCCCATTCTACTGCCAATGTTTGTCTCTGGAGATTGCATGACTGTGTGCTTGATCTTATACACCTGTCAGCAATGGGTGTGGCTGAAATAGCCGAATCCACGAATAAAAATGGGGTGTCCACATACTTTTGGCCAGAAAAACTATACATACGAGGTTCATCTAAAAAAGTAACGGGACAGCCTGCTGTGTGCTCCACTGACACAACTTGAATGAATGGGTTGCATCACAGTCTTTTGCAACATTCCAGCAATATATATATATATATATATATATATATATATATATATATATATATATATATATGTATATATATATATATATATATATATATGTATATATATGTATATATATATATATATATATATATATATATATATATATATATATATATATATATATATATATATATATATATATATATATATATATATATATATATATATATATATATATATATATATATATATATGTATATATATATATATATATATATATATATATATATATATATATATATGTATATATATATATATATATATATATATATATATATATATATATATATATATATGTATGTATATATATATATATATATATATATATATATATATATATATATATATATATATATATATATATATATATATATATATACATGATTGGTGATGGTTGACTGCACTCATTGTGTGATTTTTGACAGATCGTGCTTTACACATTGTCTAGTCAGAGCTGTTGCGCTATGAGTTGTGAGCAGAGAGCCAATCTGAAGTTTCTTGCCAAGTTTGGCAAAACACCTTACGAATCCTTCGCAATGCTGCAGCAAGTCTACGGGGAAGAAACGGTCATGTACACCTGCATTTAAATGGCACAAGAGGTTCAAAGAGGGACGGGAGGAGGTTGAAGACGATAAACGGTCTGGAAGAAGACCTTTAACGAACAGACTGGCGGGCAACATCGAGCATGTGAAGCAGATGATGCACACAGATCGTCGACTCATGGTGCGGATGATTGCTGAGGAACTTTCCATCAACAAGGACACTGTCTGGAGCATCCTCACTGAAAATCTCGAAATGCGCAAGGTGTGTGCAAAGATGGTCCTCAGGCTGTTGTCCGAGGATCAGAAACAGCAAAGAGTCACTGTCTGTCAAGACATTGTCGAGCGCTTCGAGGACGATCCAGATCTGCTCGGGAGAGTCAGTACTGGCGATGAATCGTGGATATTCAAATACGATCCCGAAACCAAAATGGCAGAGTCGTCAGTGGAATAGTCCGGCATCACCAAGACCAAAGAAAGAAAGGATGTGGAAGTCGAAGGTCAAGGTGATGCTCATCACGTTTTTTGACATAAATGGCATCGTCCACTTTGAGTTTCCACCACAGGGTCAAACAGTGAATCAATACGTGTACAAGGAGATCCTCCAGAGCCTCATGACATCAGTCCAGGACAAGAGGAGGGTTCTGTGGGAGAACAACGCCTGGGTTCTCCACCATGACAACGCCCCTACTCACAGTGCCCTGAGCATCCGACAGTTTCTGGCAGAGAGGAACTCTGGAGCAACCCCCGTATTCACCAGACTTGGCCCCTTGTGATTATTTCCTCTTCCCCAAGCTCAAGGGGGTGATCAAGGGGACCCGATTTTCTGATGTGGAGGTCATCAAAAGGGCCGTGATGATGGAGCTCCGGAGGATTCCAGAAGAAGCCTTCCAGGGGTGCATCAAAGCGTGGAAAAAGAGGATGGACAAGTGTGTGAGATTG
>NC_140962.1:102521837-102536837 GCF_056783735.1 Eptatretus burgeri | reverse complement strand
CGCCACGAGGCTGTTTTGGCTCGCTTGATTACCCGTTGGACATATGTCCTTTTCCTTTTAAATTCCAAGGCATCCTCCATCCTCAGGGTTCTTCTTAACATTTTTAGGGTGGCCCTCATCTCCTGGATAGCCTGCTTGCAACTCTCGTTCCACCAGGGGACTTTAATTATCTTGTCAATGGAGTTCCTGGACATTGGGATTGTCACGTCAGGTATGGGAGCATGCACTGGAGCAGCGCGTCGCTGCGTCCACTTTCGCCAGTACTCCAGGAGCCTGTCTGGCCATCCTCCAGGCAGATGCCTGGCCCATCCCCATCTCCTTGAAATGCTGATCAACCTGCTGCAACCACAAGGTATGTGGTCGGCAAATTGGCCTCCTCCACTCAAGAGACTCCCTCGCTGAGAGAATCTGGTTAGCAGAATCAGCGTCAGAAAACGAGCCGCATGTCCAGACAGCTGCAGCTGATGCTCACGGACTATGCAGGTTACAAATCTCATTGAAATATCAGTCAGAAACCACTTGTTGGACACAAAGACCAACCAGCGATCGCCAAGGATTCTCCGAAGACACCGAATTACCAAAGGAATTAAGTCGCCATCTCAGGTCCCTAGTCAGAGTCCAAGTGTCACATCCATAGAGCAAGACTGGAAGCACCAAGGACCTGAAAACTCAGACTTTCGTCCTCCCGCACGGTTACTGGCAGCGCCACACCCCATGATCCAGTGAATCCATAACTCCTCAGGCCCGACCCAGACGTCTGTTGACCTCTGGTTCACAGCCAGCAGAGACATGAATATCACTGCCAAGGTAAGTGAATCTCTCCATGACCTCAACATCACCACAAACAGGTGCAGACAGGATAGCAGCATCCAATATGTCATTGAAAGCTTGCATCTCAGTTTTGACCAAGGAAACCCGTAATCCCAGCGGCTCCGACTCCTCATTCAGCACCTCGAGGGCCCCCAAAAGGATATCTAGAGTCTCCGCAAAGATGACTGCATCATCTACGAAATCAAGGTCAGAGATTTTGACATTCCCAAGCAATGCACCGCAGCTTGATCTCTCTGACATCCTCCCAAGAATCCAGTCGGTACAAGCGCTGAAAAGTGTGGGGGCCAGTACACACCCCTGACGAACTTCAGTAACAACTGGAAATAAGTCAGAGATGGTACCACCACACTTCACAGCACTCTCAGTGCCAGAGTGCAGTAAAGACATCAGATCGATCAGTTTTGGTGGCACCCCACGAAGACCAAGAATTCTCCAGAGGGCATCCCGACCCACTGTATCAAACACATTGCAGAGATAAACATCGGCTGCAAGCAACCCTTGCTGAAACTCTCGTCTGCATTCGGTGAGGACCCGAAGAGCAAGGATACAGTCAATCGTTGACCTTTTTGGTGTAAGGCTTGACTGCTCTGGACACTGGTGCTCAAGCAGATGGTGGCGAACCCTATCAAGAATTATCTGAGCAAAGACCTTGCCCGGCACTGAGAGCAGCATCACCCCTCGGTAGTTGTTGCATTCCTGGCGATCACCCTTCCGTTTCCAGAGAGAGACAACAAGGCCCCTCTTCCAGTCAGTTGGGATGATGCATGTGTTCCAGACAGAGCACAGAACTGCATGCAATGTAGGTGTAGCCACCCGCCATTATCTCGTCACTATCCGATCTCCAAACCTCAGAGAGTGCTGGAATACCAAAGTTCAAACTGTTGAGCTCAGATGATATGAGAGACAGGTGATCATCCACTGTTAGGGACAGAACATTCCAGGAACCCACCCAAAGGGACCATGTTGTTTCGATTCATGCTGTTTCATCAAAATGATTCTGCATAAAATAAGTGAAGATGGAAACAAAATAATGTCTGAAATCCATTTTCTACCGGTCATACCTTAAACACGGTCTGGAGACAAACTCCTGTCCAGACATAAATTCCACCCGGACGCATCCAGGGCCAAGATGTCTGGAGACAAACACCACTCAGATACATCCGGAGACAAACACTGTCCAGACATAACCACCATCCGGATATGTCCAGAGACAGACAGAGACAGAGACAGAGACAGAGAGCAGGAATGAAACACAGAAGGAACAAATCAATCGACAATGAGCAAACGAGAAAGGATAAGGAAGAGGGGATGGGAAAGAAAATCGCAAATGGAACAAAGTCGATTGTGCACCATGGCAGATCCTCACGCTTCCTCCCAAAAGCAGTTGAAAGATGGCAAAAAGTTCCACGAGGATTGACCCAATATCAAAATTTGAGTTAATTTTCTCTTTCCTGTTTTGACCCTTGTGGGCAGTGACCCCAAGTCCCCACCCCCTGAGGCATGATACGGAGGTAAAATCAAAAACTCGTTACATATTTAATGCTGCCCCCAATGTTTATTGCACAAAGTTTCATTTAAGAATGTTTAAAAAAATGTGCCCGTAGTTGCATTTTTCGGTATTTGAACTTTTGACCCCACCCCAGGGGTCATATACGACACTGCTCTTGCACCTTCGTACTATGCATTGATGGACAGACAGCCGATTAGAATATCCCCCTGTTTTTTTTCCCTGAAAGCATGGGAATAATAACCTAGAAAAAAAGGAATGATTGGGAATGGGGTCATGTGGGGGTAGAAGAGATCATGAGTATGAATGGGGATGACCTGAACTAGTGGTGAACAGCTGTCTTGAAGCCCTGGAGGGAAGAATGGAACTGAACTGAACAGATAGGGGAAATTGGTTCCACTGGTGGGAGAAAAGAGGAACAAATGAGGAGATGAGCAGTGAGCCTGGATTTTGGGAGTTTAAACATGGTTACTGGCAGACCATGTGTTCTCTCCAGAAATCTGGGAGGGACAGAACCAGAGAGCAGAGGGTGTAAGACAAAAAAAGGGGCAATATCCCTGGACACTGACCTGGTAGCAGCTGGATAAGATAACCAGGGAACCACTGGAAAGCATGAATGACCCACACAATATGTAACAGAGAAGAAAATAAATCCCGATGGATTTTTTTTTAATGACGTGAACAAACTTTGTGGTCAACTTTCATCGAAATCATGTGTGGTTTCGGAGAAGAAAGCAAATACAGGTTGGGTGCAACTCCCCCCCATAGAACCCCTTATTACTAAGTCGGCCATTTTGACCTTAAACCCCAATTTTTTTTAATGCCATGAACAAACTTTGGTACACCATGAGTGATGAAGGTTGTGGTCAAGTTTCATCAGATTTGCAAGTATAGTTTCTGAGAAGAAAGCAAATAACTGTTTTGGGGAGCAACCCCCATAAACCGCCTTCGGGCCAGATTTTGTTTTTAATGCCACAAACAAACTCTGGTCCATACACGGTGATGAACATTGTGGTAAAGTTTCATCGAAATCGAATGCATAGTTTTGGAGAAGAAGTTGCAAGTACAGTATTTGTGGATGGACTGACGGACGAGATGGACTGACGACGCACCATCCCAGAAGCTCCCCAGAACTATGTTCCAGGTGAGCTAAAAAAAAAAAAAATAGGGCCACTGCACCTGTAGCAAATCTGAGCCCTGGCCTAATGTTGTAACCCAAATTTGGGAGCAATCTGAATGGTGGGTCTGGAGAGGAAGATTTTTGAAGGAATTTACAAAGTCGGCCATTTTGACCTGTTTTAAGTCAAGTGACCGGAACAAGCTCTGCAATCCCTGTTATCAGTCAGGAGCGGAACGTTGCCGCCAAACATTAGTCGGATCACCCCAGCAGCTTAGCGGGAGAAGTCGAAATAAGAGACGGATGGATGGACAGACGGTGCACTATGACAATACCTTATCTGGAATTCCAATTCCAGATAGGCCAAAAAAGGAGGCGGTGGAATATAGAGACCGCCAATTCCTGTTTGCGATGTGAAAGTAACAGGGTTTGTCTTATGATCACCCCACAAGGCCCCTCCACCACCACAGTCAATAAACGTGACATCACATGAAAGCACAAGGGGTGTTGAAAAGGTTTTGCAACTCAGCTATGTAGCTCAACAAGCGTTTTCAACTTTCTCACTGCAATCACCTTTCATCTCCACACGTCAAACACCTGATCCCAGTTGTTTTTTGAACAATCAATGCTGTGATAATATAAATCTGACTGTTCCTTGAACTTAACCACTCGTTAAGGGCGGACTTTAAGGAATTTTCGACCAGACTCGGTGGTGTAATGCTTGGAGCCTCTGCTCTGTGGAGGAGGTCGGTGGTTCGAACTTCTACCAAGTCACACCAAAGATTAAAAATGGTATGTGCTGCTTCCTTGCTTGATGCTCACCATTTATAAAGGTTGCAGCACGAACAACCATAGCTTGGCAACCATTGCACAGGATGACGCATAATGACCGACCAGCTTCTGCATCGTGATTCCGTATGAAGGAACTAACAATTATCTTTCAACCCTTTAATTAGTATGTAGTTGTCTTTGGATATCAGAATAAATAGTCAGTACTTGCCAAGTCAGGGCTGTAAGGTGGATGATTCAAGTGTTCAAATTCCCAAAATCATGGCATTGTGGACTGGCACATTATTGTGCAACAGCAGAAGACCCTCCACCTACATCAGAGATACATAGCTTCATGTAACTTGGCGAGAAAGTCAGCAAATATTAACCAGTGATAGTAGTTTTGTGCAGCATGTAATCGATCATCAGAAACCATCCTGAATCCCAGACGCTGCAGGTCGTAATTTTACTGTTACGGAACTTCTTCAATGGTGGAGAGCTCCCTGAATCGATTCATCGATTCAGTCTTTGCCTCATGGTCACAGTTGTGAACCAATGTCCGACCACCAGTATCTCGATATGACAAAAACTCTGCTGTCTTAGTATTGAAGAAATTTGAGGCACCAATCTGGCAGAAACTTTTGACATGCCAAGGTGTTCATGGATAATGGTTTCCATGCTTCCAACGGAAAAGTCAACCTGTTTTGCAAATTCTGCAACCTTGACCGTGATGAGACGTTATCAACTTTCTTGAATTGGCCGTGTGCGTGGATCCTGCAGACCTTGGGTCATCGTCGATCGTTTCTCTGCCATGTTATATTCCTTCACTTCTCGTCACTGTGTTATAATGAGCGGCATCCTCCCCCGCCCGTCACAGCAACCATTGATTTACGATGCAGTACAACCTTCCTTAAGCAAAAGTGTGATGACCATGTATTGTTCAAGCTTTGTTCAATCATCAATCATTCAATGATTGAAAAGAAAAATCACTTGTCATCCAAAAATGGGAATGCAATTAAGCAATAATTGAATGCAATTAAGAAATTAAGCAATAATTTAGATGTATGCAGTGTTGCTTTTTACAGCCTTTCCTTTCAATTATAAATATATATGCTGCAAAACGGTACAAAAGGCACACTAAATATTCAAGTTGAAAAATCGTTGAACCTCCCTTGTGAGTTGGTGGTGTATGAGATGGAGTCATGATGGGCTGACAGACGATCCCCCTACCATCTCACACGAGGCCATTTGATTAAAGGAAAGGCGATGTTGGCTCCAATTATAGTTGACATAAGTGAGGGGGTTTAGAGAAAAAGTAAGCTTACTGGTCTGTAGTTGAAAGGATCTGTTTTTCTGTTTTTTTGCACACGTGCATGTGAGTAATGTTCGCTGTCTTCCAAGCAAACAGTTGGTGACCCAAGGTGAAGGACAAGCTGAACAAGAACAGCAGAGGATTTCAGAACATGGGCACAGATGCCATCTGGGTCCGTTGAAGAGGCAGAGTCAAGGCTGGTCTGAATTTCCTCTCGCTCTCAGGTGAAGAAAACAACAGTATTTTGGAAGCATTGGAAACAATGGGATGGAGGGATACGCTTCAGAGGAGAGAAGGGTTGGATAGAGCTGGGTTTGATAATCTACAGTGAAGCTCCTTGTAGAAGGATGAAGTGCAAGGGGAGCATAGAAGAGAGACAAAATAAAGAAGAGACCATCAATCTTCGAGTGCTCAGCCCGATGGTGTTTTACGACTTGCTTGAGGATGGAAAAAAACAAAACTGAACAAAAAAAACCTCAAACTCTTTCAGAAAAACAGTCTCATGAAACGCTGTCTAAGGGCTGAGCAAATACCTAGGATAGTTTCAGATAACATGGAATTAACTCGATAGGAGAAGAGAGCTTTTGTGCAACTACTTCCAGGAGAGGATACAAGTATTGAAGGCCAATGTTTAGGAGAGGGTAGATTGGCATCCTTCACAGTCAGCCTGAGTTAATTGACAGATTCTATGACACTTTGGTAGCTCAAAGAGATTTAGAATTGCACAATAACGTTCAGAGAAGCCAAATAGATCCGATGAAGAACATGAGTTTGTTCTTGAGTCAGACAGACATACCTGGAGAATAACGCCCACCAAGCCATACGGGCAGGTATGAGCGATTGAAATCACCCCAAGAAAAGATAATTAGGATGGGTGGTTCGTAATTGTTGTCTGTAGGGAGAGAGCTCTGATGCCCAACTCTGAAGATGATTTCACATGATCATTTATTGTATAATCTATGGAGTCATGATTGCTATATGGACAACATGCATGCATGCATACGTGGTTGTGGAGTCAGCATGCAAAACCACAAGTCAGCATGAAGTAATATAATTGTGAAATAGGATTATGCGTCAATATTGGTAGAGAAAGCAGACCTCTTCCCTCCTGAATGTTTGTGTCAAAAACCCCTTTTCCCTTAAATTCAATGTTCTTTCCTTTGTAATCTGTCTTAAATGTGCTTCTGTGGGGAGATTCAGCCTCGCAAAGGCACAGATTTCGATGGGGGGCTGAGCCCCAAACATTTGAGAATCAAGAGGATCAGGGGAGGAGCTCCGCTTGATGAATGGCCAAACAGCGTCGGGTACATCACTGGGTGTGGAATTGCGAAAGCCCTTAAAAGCTGCACGCACGTCCAGGTGGGTCTTGGGTTCTTCTTTTCTTTGTGGTTCCTTCCATGGTTGGTTCACTGCCACTCCAGCTGCTCACCAGACGGGGTCAGAGCAGGAGTAGGATTGGGCCAGAAGCTGCTGAGGTCTCCACCGACTGCCAGCCAAACACACCCTTTCAATTCCCACCATTTATACTGAGGTCTCGTTCATGCATTGGGGCGGCTCTGGTCGATCACGTGGGTAACAACTGGTATTCCATTAGCTTGTTCACTTCTCCCTAGTCTTGCTCCTGAGCTGTGCTTGGTGGGTCAATAAGGCTAAGTTGATCAAGATCTTCCACATGTACGATACCAGAGGAACATATTTCTTTGTAAATAGCACGACTGCAGAAAATGTTTCCATGCTTCCTGTTCTCCATTCCTTGTTTAATCGACACATTAATTCACTGGGTCTCCATTGAGTATTCGAGTTAGCATGATTGATAAAACCGCTTGGTTTTACAAGTCCCATAAAGGGCAGATTTTGTGGGATGATTGGCGTACTTTTCAAACCACTCCCCATCGGGCATGACAAACCTCTCCAGTTACCATTTTGAGTGGCTCGGTGTGGGGAAATGATCGGCACAGTCCTTGATCTGGCTCAGTGCGTCTTAGCTGATTGGCCAAACACAACAGCCGCAACAATATTGCATAATAAATACATCTCAGACCAGTTTAGGATCCATCCAAAGAATGGCACACACATTGATGAATGACACACCCAATGAAACACCGGGATGACAGTTTATTGTTGGGTCGGGATTCAAACCGAGGCTAGACAGCTTCGAGGCGAGTGCCAGCCCTGTGGAACAACTAAAACACCGAACAGATCAGGACACAACATATCAAAATAGCAAAAAGGAGGAAATGCCAACAGCCAAGGGAGAAAATAAAATTTGGGGGGATTAAAGGGTGAAAAAAAGATCATAGTTTTGTATGGGGGATGACCTGAGATGGTGGTGAACAGCTCGTCCTTGCGCTGTCCACGTAATTGTGCTCATGAGCCGCGTTGATTGACTCTTTTGGGAAAGAAAAACTCAATTTTTCACCGACAAGACCACATCTGTAACATAATATATGGGATTTGAACCAGAGTTCCCTGAATCACGAGCCATGGATAGAGATGGGAACACCAACAGGTCAACCCAGATTATTGAAGAACCCCCGCCCTCCTCCCAAAAAAACCCCACACAACGAAAAGGGCAGGTGAAAAGTGACTCGTTTGACTGTTGCATTGTCACAACTTCATAATAATGGTCAGCATGCTCGGAGTCAATAAATATTGGGAATAGTTCCCTGGTGAAAGTTTTTTTTTTAAAGGCAGTTGAACATAAAGCAGCAGATATGCCACTTAAAAAGTAATTAAACCACACAAATATACCTTTTCAACTTGTGTTTTTCCGCCATTGTTGATTGACATTTGTTCAAAGGTTAAAATTTGTATGAACTGTACGTATAAAAGCCAAAATTGTGTAAAGCCGAACTGAAATAACTAGTCCTTTTACTTGGTAGTGTATTGCAAGTTGCAGATTTTACTTTTACTCCAAATAAATTAAGAATTACACGATTCCTCCATATTGTAAAAACTCCCAACCATAAACACCTGTCAACTTCATCATGTACTGTACATACCAGCAAATTTGCCTGGCTGAAAAATGCACTGAAGTTTGGAACTGATTGTGAAATCAAGACTGCATTTCAACGATGCATGCCCTTTCAGAGGACAAAAGCAAACTAATAACTGCGAGTGGCATCGCTTTGCAAACAACCTGCCCGAATGTGCTAATTTCTGATATGACTCGGGTCTCAGAATCACAAATTAAGATGGTGGGATGGTAGACTTCAATATCCCCACCCATATGCGTTCTACATCTGCAATTATGGCGTCATAACAACGGCACCGATAATGTCATAAGAAATCACACATTACCCATGTGTGAAGTTTCAATTTCTTCCTTGGTGTGGTTTCAGAGATACAGAGGTGCAGAGTTTTTCCAACATGGCTGCCACACCACGTGACCTGTGACAACATAATTATCAATAAAACATTCCACATGAGAAGTCACTCCAATGGTGTAAATTTCGTCTCAATCCGACAAGCGATTCCACAAAAAACACTAAAGTTCTCTGTGGACAAACAAACAAACGGACCAAATGCAATACCCTCTCCTTCAGCAAGGGTAACAAAATGGGGGGGGGGGGTGGGAAACTGTGGAAAGTTATCATCCTTTGCACAATAATCAGTCTAAAATATTGAGGCATAATCTAACATCTTCAAAAATAAAACTTCAATCTTGCACTTCTTTTTGAACAAGACAT
Source organism: Eptatretus burgeri (assembly GCF_056783735.1). Lineage (NCBI taxonomy): Eukaryota > Metazoa > Chordata > Myxini > Myxiniformes > Myxinidae > Eptatretus > Eptatretus burgeri. The sequence goes on along the minus strand of NC_140962.1, from coordinate 102,527,613 downwards.
CAGAGAGGGATGTGAACATATTTATTGATTTGAAACGGCTGACAGTCTGAACTGTGAAATTTACATAAAAACAAATATATATTTTAATAAACTCACTTTTCTGCTAGCCAACCATCTTATAAAAATTGCTATTTGCAATCGAAGCACTCAGTCCTACAATAAATAGAAAGAACAAACTGGCAGGGGGGATGGGGATGGAAGGGGGGTAACGTTAAACAGCGCGGTGTGGGTCCCTGTTACATCACGTTAAAACTTGAAGAACAATAAGACAGGCATGGTAAAAAATGAACGCAAGTATAAAAATACAGCTTACTGGTTTCATGCACGTTAAAACTAATCACATCACTACCCCTCAAAAGTTGAGCGAGAGGGGGAGAGAAGGAGAGAGAAAGATAGCGGGAAAGAGAAAGAGAGAAAGAACGAGAGAGAGAGAGAACGAGAGAGAGAGAGAGAGAATGAGAGAACGAGAATGAGAGAACGAGAATGAGAGAACGAGAATGAGAGAACGAGAATGAGAGAACGAGAATGAGAGAACGAGAATGAGAGAACGAGAATGAGAGAACGAGAATGAGAGAACGAGAATGAGAGAACGAGAATGAGAGAACGAGAATGAGAGAACGAGAGAGAAAGACAGAGAGAGACAGAGAGAGAAAGACAGAGAGAGACAGAGAGAGACAGAGACAGAGACAGAGACAGAGACAGAGACAGAGACAGAGACAGAGACAGAGACAGAGACAGAGACAGAGACAGAGACAGAGACAGAGACAGAGACAGAGACAGAGAGAGAGAGAGAGAGAGAGAGAGAGAGAGAGAGAGAGAGAGAGAGAGAGAGAGAGAGAGAGAGAGAGAGAGAGAGAGAGAGAGAGAGAGAGAGGAGAGAGAGAAAATCCATCAAATTAAAAAGTAAAAGGGATTGGTGGGGTGGGAGGTGGAGGGGGGGAGCACATGTTATGGAGTCCAAGCTCAGATCTCATAGTTAATATAACAATGAAATACTCTCTGAACTTGAGACATGATGTATTTACACTTATTAAAACGTTAAGGAACAAAAAAGAAAGAAAAAAATCTGAAGGCATCTTACAGTATATTCTGCTCGTGTCAGTTTACACGAGAAGGAACAGGATGCCCAAAGCGTGCGGCGTGACCGCGCAGGCGCCACCAATGGCATCAGTGCTTATTCAGGCCAAGACGTCACACATAAGGGTGCGGATACAATCGTACATGTTGTGGTGAAAAATGTATGACAAATGGGAGCAGGTGAGCAAGAAACTGCATGAGAGCACATGGGGAGAAGGGGAAAGAGTGAGATAACGCGAAAAAAGTGAGGTAGGGAGTAGGATAAAATAAGGAGTGGATATTAAAACCATAAGTCTGTGGATGGGAAGCAGCAGCAGCAGTTGGGTAGGAATAATGTTTTTCTTGGAAGGGGCAGACTTAAAATAAGTCGATTGGGGTGAAGGGGTGAACAGTGAGGTAAGGGGAATTTTAAAAAAAGTCTGTGATTATGGGGAGATGCCCTTCAACAGCATCATTCCACATCACTGCAATCACTCGTCTCTCCGCGAACTCGGCTGCGATGAACCATGGCACGCTCGTACGCAATTTGGACCGACTTGCGGATGTTCGACTTGCGGCCCTCCATCATCTTTATCTTGTCCAAGCCATCCTCGATGCCCAGAGCCATTAGTTTTGTGCGAGGTAACCATTGCCTGCGTACACAGAAGTCAAGTTTCATCATAATCGGGATTTGTTAAACATAAAAATGGCAATGAATGGATCATACAGTTTCCTCTCCACCAGGGAGGAAAATTCGGTGACATTCCAGGGATGGGGGAGGGGGGGGAGGGGAGGAAGAGGTGTAACCAAAGGGCAAGCAGGAAGGGTAGGGGGTTGCCACAAGACGAGACCAATGCGAGAGGGAGTAGGGGAGTAACAGGAAAACGACCATGGGAGGTGGGAAAGTGGGAAAATGGGAGGTGGGGTGAAGCTGGAATACAGGAGGGGGGAAAGGAGGAAGACAGGAGGAAGGGGTGAAAAGACGGGGGGGAGTAAGAAGACTGAAGGGTAGGGTGTGCAGATGGGAGGGGGATGCGGTAAAATGTGAGTGGGGAGCAATAAGATGGGTGGGTAGGAACATTCATCCTCTACATCCTTTAGAAACTCAAACACATTCATCCTGATATTCGTCACTCAGTACACTCAAGGATGGTTTAATCCCCTAAGATGAAAAGCATGAGCACTCGGTGCGTGTGCGTATGTGTGCGTGTATGCATTGTAAACTTCATTTTTCCTCAGGAATTTCCTCGTCCCCATGGATGTCAACCTCTTGGGATTGTCCATGATCTTATCCTTTTAGAAACTGAATAGAAGCAACGAAGCAGCACAGCACATACCATTTTCGAAGTCTTTGGTACGACTCGGCCGGGGTTTTAACTGCTGACCTCCTAGGCTCGGAGCTGACGCTATTACCATTACACCACCAACTCAGGTTTCGACATCAACTTGAGACAAAATCTTACTTATGGACATTTACACACACACAAAAAAGGAGGCACATACATTTTTCAATGAAATTTGCTTAAGTTTGATAATTACATTCTGAAACAGACGGCTGGTTTTGTCGGGAAGTGTACAAAAGGCACAAGTTCAAATGAGATTTATTTATTATTTTACTTCAATTGAAAATAAACAGGGGAGGTAGGTCAGTGAAGAGAACGGATATATTTTCCCGATCCACCTAAAAATGTGTTTCATTGCCCAATCAGAGGACTGGAAAACAAGAAACTGTTAAACAGCGCGGTGTGGGACTGACTTGCGGATGTTCGACTTGTGGCCCTCCATCATCTTGATCTCATCCACTACCCCCTACATGAATATTCAGTATTTTTTGCCAGCCGTCCCACTTGAGGGCCTCAGCGCATTGGCCAAGTCCAGTGAATCTCAGCCTGTGAACGTCGATAATGAATCAGAGAAAGTGACATCTGTTTGTCAGTGGCTGCTAACGACTGAGGAATTAACTTTGCTTAATGGCGCATAATTACACACGCTCTGTCACAAGACGTGGCCTCCCCAAGGGTTAAATGGAATGTTCCAGTATCATTGCATCTTGCTGGCAATGGGAAGTTGGGCTGCACTAAAATACATTTGGATTGTGAACATCGCATGCCAGCTTGCACCTTTTACAAGTGCATCATCATCATCATCATCATCATCATCATCATCATCATCATCATCATCGCTTTTATGGCCATTTCCACGCTTGCATGTGTAAGCTGTGGTTCACCAAGTGGCTGATTTCCAGGCTGCCCGATCCCTTCCCCACCCTCTTGTTAGTCCTCCAACTTGAAGATCATCTCTCAGCAACACATCCCATGTTTTCCTTGGATGGCCTCGAGCTCTCCTTCCATTCATATTGTTACGTTTGAGGGGGGGTATGCATTCAAAGGGTAATTAGGATGTCTAATTAGGTATGCCATGCTGTTCGAGTGTACCAGGATCTCGATGTAATAAGTAGCAATTCAGTGGTGATAAGTTGTCTAGTAAATGTCCATTTCTTCAAGGGGGAAATGATAATTGTCACGTAATTAGATAGGGACACGGGATAGGGTAAGTGTGTCTGCGTAAACCCCTTTTAGTAGTCCCTGGAGGCTGGCCGTGACGTCACAGGACAGTACTGTGGATGGCTCCGCCCCGTGATCACGATTGGCGGAAGGCGACGGCGGTGGGCCAATAAAAAAGGCTCGATTGGAAGTGACGAGGACGGGAGGATAAAAAGGTTCTGTTCGGGGTCGAAAAGGAAGAGGAAGAAGATCGGGACAAAAAGATCGTGTTTTTTTGGTGTGGAGGCTGTTGCGCGGGAAGCGTACTTGTTGTTGTGCTGATTCGATCGTGTTCTTCATCGTGTCTTGGAGCCTTGCTGAGCCTCGTGCCTCACCTTGGTTGGCTCTGGGGTTCTGCTGACTCGGAGTACGGGGTCGAACGGCGGGCGGACCTGCCTCCCTCTCCTGCTCGCAATTTGGTGCCAGAACTGGTTCCCTGGCGGCTGTGAGCGGACTTGGGCCAGGACCAGGAGGTCGACAGCACCACGGTTTCTCCTGCCCCCCCCTCCCCCCTGACAAGAGCAAGGCCAGCTCGTCCGACGCCGATCCAGGGACAGTTGCGTCCACACCACGGTCCAGCCTGACCACTAGAAGTAGCTACGTTGTGTGTGTGTGTGTGTGTGTGTGTGTGTGTGTGTGTGTGTGTGTGTGTGTGTGTGTGTGTGTGCGTGTGTGCGTGTGTGCGTGTGTGTGTGTGTGTGTGTGTGTACTTGGCACCTTAGAGGGTTTGAGATCTGTATATTCATTGGAATTGTCTGTGTTTTCCCCACGCCCGATCCCACACCATCCCGTCGAATCGCCCCGGATCCCTCTTCTTGCCGAGTCTTGTTATTTCTGGTTAATAATAAAAACAAATAAACATCATCAACTCAGTGAAAAGTGACTCGTGCCACCTTCCTCGTCCCGTTTGCGGTAGGGCGATTAGAACCGCCATGTTTGGGTTATAAACAAATAAATCGTCTCCATCGTTTCGGCTCATTCTACGTTGGCGGGACTGTTCAAGTCCCGTGGACGTCACAATATTCCTCTTTATACACCGATTCACACAGCTGCCCACCCCCATCCTTTCCACATGCACGGACCACCAAAACCTACCCCGACGCAAAACCTCACTAATTCTTTCTATACCCAACCTCTGTCTTAATTCCACATTTGGTTTCCTAGCCTTCAGTGTCACATCACACATCCAGCTCACCATTCTTATTTCATTCACACCTCTGTTCATCCTCCTTTTTGATCACCCATGTTTCACTGCCATACTCCATCATGCTTCTAACGCAAGCTGCATCGTTTTCCCTTTAATCGGAGAGAGGTCCCTCCTGAAGTGAATAGGGGTAACAACTCCCTAAACTTTCTCCAGCCACTTCTAATTCTTGTAATCGCTGCTGCTTCCACACCACCAAGATCCTGCATATTACCAATTGCATTTGGATGTGCATTGCACACATGTTCAGTCACTTTACAGATGTAGCAGTGGCACTAACTTTTTAGCAGTCAAGCTGTGCAGTCTACTCGTGTGCACTGTCCGACCCAGCTATTCACGGGGGATATGATCCTGAAAAAAGGTGCGAATGTCGGGGTCTGCGAAAGTTGGGGCAGTGTTTTTTTTATTTTTTAACATGGTCTGGGTTTGAGGAAAAGTAATTGCACAAAACAAATCAGGACACAACATAACAAAGGGAACAGCAGGAGAAAGGGGAAACGCCAACATCAGGACAGAGGAAGAAAGTAGACGGAGACGGACAAACAAGGAAAGCAGATAATGATGAGGGTTATGGGAGAACACAAGGGGTGAACAAGATGGATACAAAATCAAAATTGTGTTTGACCAGTTTATGATTTTGTTTAGATCTGAGGAGAGTGAAGAGGCTGCTGCCTGCCTATCAGAAGGATGAGAGATGTCACAGCAGAGAGTGGAGTAATCAGCAAAGAGATAAGGAGGATTTTCCAGAGTCAGTGAGATCATTGATGGAGATTAGGAAGAATATGGGGCCGAGAACACTGCCTTGGGGGTACTCCAGCCTTGACAGGGAGAGGAAATGAAAGGGTTCAGTTGAGTCACACGTTGACTACGAGAGAGGAGGAAGTCAGTAATTCAAGAGTGGAGTTGGCCTTGGATTCCATAGGCCGACAATTCGGAGAGCAAGGTATGATGCAAGACTGTATCAAAAGCTCGA
>NC_140962.1:102507337-102513837 GCF_056783735.1 Eptatretus burgeri | reverse complement strand
TTGGACAGAGGAAAAGTGGGCATGAATGATTATACTCCGACGCACCTGGAGGCGGGGCCAAATCGCCCCACGCTCGCTGATAGGACGGAACAGAAGTGGGCGTGAATCGTTCTTGATCCGATTTCTCGGAAAGGCTGGTGTTTTTGCACCCGCTGCTCGGTGCGCGCCCTGTACGAGTCCAGGATCGGTGCCCACAAGCGGCGCGGGTATGGCGGTGATGCGATGGTTGCGAGAGCGAGATGTGACGGCAAGGGTCGTGGCTGTTGGCGTTGTTGTTGTTGTTGTGAAGCGGCGTTGCGGTTGGTGGTTGTTGTGTGATGGCTGTTGAGACGTGGTTGGTGGTGGTTGTGGTGGTAGTAATGGCGGCTGGTCCAAAATAAAGACAGTAAAAGAAAAACGGCTATCCTGAAGGGTCGCAGCCCGAATGAATGACATTTATTCCCTCTAAACAACGGGTTTGGGCCTAACTACACATATACTTACAGAGATATCTCACCTACGGGACCTGAATGGTGGTTTGCGAATTTCGTCAACCACAACACGACCCCCTCCCCTTTTTACAGACTGGTCCCGAGTCATCAAATTTTCGTGTGCCATCATGTGTAGTTTTCCCCGAGTATATTTTACCTACGGATCCCTGAGTGCGACATTTATGATATTCGTGTCCCCAAAATAAATAACCTGAGGGCTGAGTAACTACCTAAACAAACCCACTCACACAGACGACTAAAATAAAATTGCCGGCGCTCGGACAGACATGCTGGGGGCGCACTCATATGTACAGTACATCTTAACCTTAACTTACAAATTTTACACTAAACCATGGCCCAGGATCAATGAACTCTGCAAAAATAAAGCAATTAGCAGGGAGCCAGGCTGCTCGCATGCAGTCTCTGACTCAAACAATGCAGGTGACAGGGAACGTGGCCGGCTGCTCACACGCAGTCCAAGGCCTTCCCTTTTTAAAATGAACCCAGTGAACCACAACGGTGCATGGGCTGCACAAACGCAGTCTCCGTGCCAGCTCAAGTGGCACACGCAATGAACACAACGAATGGATGGATGAATGGATGGACGCAAACACGGTGCACGGGCCGCCACTGCAGGCCCGTGTTGTAGCTGCCAACAGGGCAGTTCTCGCAGCTTGCAAACTGTTGCTTTCTGATCCTGGCGCACATGGCAATGAACAGGGGGGGCAAAGCAAAAATTGAACGGGGCTGGTGAACAGGGGCAGTGGGCATGGCATGGCAAAGGTGATCAGGCAAACACAGCCTGCAGAACAAAGCCGCTGCAGGCAAACACAGCCGGCAGATGAACTGGCCGGCACAGGCCTTGCAGAAAACAGCTGCAGACGATCCGGCCGGTACAGGCCTTGCAGCACAGCAGCTGCAGCCAATCCGGCCGGTACAGGCCTTGCAGCACACAACAGCTGCCGATGAAGTTGGCCGGCCTCTGCCTTGCAGCAACGCAGCCAGCAGATGAAGCTGGCCAGCCTTTGCCGTTCAGTGGAGGTTGGTGGAGGGAGTGCGGTGGTGCTGGCCACTCGGAAGGCGGGCTCAGACCTACCTACCTGTCTCCCTCCCACCTATCGCCTTTGCCTGTCACTGTACATACCCACTCCCTTAATTTGTAAAACCCAATTTAGCCCCAACTTTTTTTTATTTTTACTTCCCCACTATAAATCGTCCCCTAACCCCCTGTACTGTCCTTGTTCGGCTAACCTATCCTGTCACCTAGCCTACTCCCAACCCCTACGTTCCCTTCCCGGAGGGGAACAAGGGAGAGCTAGCGTCCTGTGTCGAGGCCCAACTCAAGCCTCAGAATGGCCTCCCCAGACTTCAGCGATCTCACCCAAAGTGGGTCCAGCGGCCCACAACGAGAGCGAGGGGATGGATGGTGCGGAGGGGTACACTTCCTATCTACCCTAACCATTTAACTGTTAAACTACCCCGGGGCTTTCAACAAGCGCCTCTCGCTTAAACTATTGGTTCTAACAACCCAGATTCCCGTCGCCTGTGTTGGTGTCCTCACAATTTCGGGCCTCGCCCCCCAATTTTCTCTCCGTGCCCTCACACGGTCTCATGGCTGGGACGTGTGGCTCCCCTTGGCAGGCACGACCCTCTGCCGAATCTCCCACTATGGCACCCCCGGGCACTACACTGCCTCCGAGCCTACCAGCTCCCGAAACACCGGGGAGTGCCCCCCATGGCACCTCCCCTGAAACGCACACGTGGCAGGCTGGCTTCCCAGGCCCCTTTCCGAGGGTCACCCGTGCCCACAACACTGCCCACGCGGCTAATGGCGCCCCGGGCCCCCGCACCAAGCAGGCGCACCCGTGCCCACTACGCTATCCCGGCCCCCCATGGGCCCTTGGCCTACCACGGCCGACTAGCCTGGTGCCCGGGGTACCCACTCAGCGATACTCACCTTTCGCAGCCACGCTCCCAAGCCCGTCAACAGGGCTCCTGCACCCCTCCAAACGGGTTTCGAGCCTACACTCCCACCAACAGCAAAACGACCTCCATTTTTGTTAATTTGACTAACCCAGCTCACTCACTCTACACTGACCCCGGGGTCCCTTGGGCGGGAGTCACTCCTCCCCCCAATCACTCATCGCACCATGCATTCCCCATTCGCTCCACTCAGACAGACCCGCTGGCCTCACTCACTCACCAAGCACATGCTTCCACTTCACTCACCAACTCTTCAACACACACCACTGAACTCTGCCATCCTTCTAACTACCTCCCCTAACTCGTGCTCCCACGTCGTCCCTTAAACTAGTAGCACGTTCCTTTTAACCTACGTATCTAAGCTACGTCCCCACTACACATCCAAAGTCTGTCTCTGTCTCCAAAATAATCCCATACTCCATTTTCCCAACCTAAATCTGACTAACAATCCCTCTAACTAATCCATTCCACGGGCCCCATGAGGACTTACCCCTGCCCCATGGAGCCGGTCGAGCTATGCTAACCCTTCCCCCTAACTCGTTTCCATCCTGTGCCCTGAAAGAGGGTCTTCCACCCCTTGCCCGGGAATCCTGTGCACCCGAAAGTGAGGCTTGCTTTTTTTTTTCTTTTTTTTTTTTCCCCACATGCGCAGCACCAGCGCGGAAACTCACAGCTCGCGCACTTTGCACCTGCCCGTGACGTCATGCAGCTGCACGTGTACCTCGTCCCTCCTTGGACGGTACCATCCGGCAGGGATACCCCTCCTGCCGGATTCCAACCCCACGTGCAGCCATGACGTCACCGTGCGCATAAAAACCACAAGCCCCACGTCTCGAGGGGTTCCCCACGCGAACACATGTGCTTTGCCCGTTGGAGCTTAACACACACGATCGCGTGGAGAACCCGTCCGGTCCAAATCCATAATCCTGCCTAAACTTTGTCCGTCCGCGGGATCGGCAAATTCACCGCGTGCGTTTCCGGACCGGGACTTCACTCCCGCAAACGAGCACGTGGGGGTCTCGTGCGTTGCACAGCACGGACCTCGCGCTCGCTGCTGGGTGAACCCAGCACGGTCCCCGAAACAGCTACAGCCGCTACCCGGCTTTCTTTCCTCTGTCGCAGTCTCCGTCTCCATTCCACACACGCACTCCCGCGTGTCACGATGCTCACACTCCACTCCATTACATTCGCCCCGGGAGTCGCGGCTGCATGTTCACACATGCCCACCGACATCTCCCTCACACACAGCGACCTTGCACATGCTGTCTCTCTCACACTCGGCCGTTCACTCACGCATGCCATTACCCTTGCACACGTGGCCCCACACACTCGCGGCCTTTCACTCACTCGTGCCATTTCCCTCACACAAACCATACTACTCACACACGCGGGGGCACTCATCCGCGGTGCCTCACTCATACACCGTGCCTCACTCACACACGGCGTGCTGGGAAGCACGATCTTCTGCACACTTACCACCACACCACTCACACACGGGGTCGCTTCCACACACGGGGTCTTTGTCACCCACCCGGTCGCTCTCACACACACCCTTGCTCCCACGCTATGCGTGCGTTGCAGCACGCATTTCGCCACACTCATGAACACACACCTCGGCACCACACACACCGGGACAACCACACTGGGGATTCGTGTCCCCACAAGGGTCTCCGGGGCCTCTATACCCCCAAGCTCTCCGTGCACCTGTCCACAGCACTCCTCCCCTCGACCTCGCAAAGCACGACCGAACCCACCTGGTCGTGACTCGCCTCAAGGGGGAATACTCCCTCCCCTCGTTCCTGGAGGAGGCCATCCCGCTGCTCGCACTGGGTCTCCACCCAGTCCGCGAGCTCACCCCCATTATCCTCCACTACCTCCGTGTGTGTGTGTGCGTCACTTACCCCGTCTTCATCGTGTAGTCTTCCCTCTATCGTTCCCATCTCCCGTGTCTCTGCCAACTCAGTCACCTCTTCCCTTGTTATCTCGCTTGTCTCAACTATTATCTCCGTCTCTTCCCTTGTTATCTCCCTCGTGCACGTCTCCGTCACCCCAATTAGTTTTTCCCTCTCGGTCACCGCCACTGTTGCTTTCTCCATCACCTTCACACTTCTCGCCCAACACGTCTCCCGAATTACTTTGTCCTTACCCGCCTCCACCGCGGGCCCGACAGCCGTTGCACTCCCTCCCAGCTCGTTCGCTCCCACACGTGGAGTCGCCATTTTAAGCTCCCCGGTTACTGCCTTCATGCCCGCCTGCAGGCTTCGGCCCATGCTCTGCGTCTCACCCCGCAGCTCTTTCATTTCTTCCTTCATTTTGAGTGCGTTTGTTTCCATATTCGTTTTCATTTCGTGCATTTGCTTTTCATGCCTTTTATTTCGTTTTTCATTTCATTTGTGTTTGTATCCATTTTCGTTTTCACTTCGTGCATTTGCTTGTTCATGTTCGCATTCATTTGTTGCGCATCCGCATTCATCTTCGCTGTCATTGCCGCCAGCATGGCGCATAGCTGGGCCATGTCGGGTGCGTTTGGGTGAGCCGATTCGGCAAGGATCGGGGGGTTTTGGTGGAGAGGGGGAGGGGAGGTGTCATACACCGCGGCCGCCGCCTCACCTATTTCGGGCTCTGGGTTCAGTTGGGCGAGTTCGTGTTCCTGCACAACCAACATTTCCTGCACGGGGTTTTCATCCTAGACCATGGATTCCACACATTCTAAATCCATTTCTAATACCCCCGGCTCCCGCTCGCCTTGAGACGCCATCTTATTTCTCGTAAAGGGTTAATTTGAATCGCTCGTAATTTGGAGGGAATCGGGGGTCGCTCCTCTCACCCCTGGACCGATTCCCGTGAATTTAGTTGGAGACAGGAGAGCCCGTTTTTCCGTTCTCCGATACCAGTGCCGCGAGGAGGGCGATGAGTTTATGTCCCACTCCTGACAACAGTGTTGCGGAACGCGCCCGCCGGCGTGCAGGCGGCCACGTAACTCGAATCGCGGCACGTCGCCCACCGGACGAACAATCCCGTCGTGACCCTCTCGGACTAACGCCGGGAACTAGTCACGGGTGGGCCTTTCGGCCTCACCACGATCGTGCCAATCGGCCCCCCGCGTGGGATAGGGTTGCTCGCCTAATTCGACCTACCTAAGAACCCACGCGGAGGGTAGACCGGGCGATCGCACCTCGCCGCAGGTCGACTTCGGACACGGGCCACTTTAAGCGACCCGTTCCGTACTATCGGGATAACGGAGCGGTGTTATCGTCAACCTCGACGGTTCGATTAATTATTGGGCGATTTAGCCCACGACCAACCCTTTTCGTGAAGTAAGATGGAGATTCAATTAAAGAAAAGACGAAGCGAAACGGGAGAAACAGTTCAACATAAAGCACATTTATTCCGCGGAAAACGGAAAGCACACATATACAATTACACACCAAAAGCAAATGTAAAAGTAGAAGAAGCACAACAATTCTGCACAAAAAGCAAATGTAACAATGCAGATCTACTACCGACTACCGAGCACACGGCAACACTGATACAGTTTTACTTCACAGACGGCGCCGACAACACACATACTCAAAGCAAAAGAAAAAGGAAGGGGCCACCCTCAACGATGAGGGGGGCAGACGGGCCTGGGGCCGAGACCGCGTCGAGCCTTCCCGTCTGGTGATGAGCCGCAAGATGGCGGCGGCGCCCCGACTCCGTGGGTCTCGCTGGCACTGCCTGGAATGGGGTGGGAACGGGGCCCCCTTCTCACACTATCTCAGCGCGGGGGGGGAAACAGGAGGGGGTTGTTGATGCTCGGGGGAATGAGGATATCTCGCTGGCTTGGGTCCCGTGACGAGCGACTCCACCGCGACCTCGGTCGCGTTACCGGACTCCCCTCTCCGCAGCTCCCCGACTCTGACACGAGCGCCGACCTCCACAAAGATCCTTGGCTTCTCCAGCCTCTCCGGACCCCGACAGACACTCTCTCGACTGCCTTCGCCGCCGCCACAACTCTCCAACTCTCCCACTCTCCACTCTTCTCAACTCCGTCCAACTGCTCAGCTC
>NC_140962.1:102274837-102502337 GCF_056783735.1 Eptatretus burgeri | reverse complement strand
TCGACTCTCCACCCTCCGACTCCTTCTCGTTTTCCTGACTGACGAACACCGTCCTTTTATCCCCCCGTAGCTTCGCCTTTGACCCCCTCCCTTTGACCTTTCACCTCGCTCCCCATTGGCCCGAGAAAAAGTGGGCGTGAAGGCTTTTTGATCCACAAATTTGCATATATCGATCGTTCTGGAGGCGGGGCCAAATCGCCCCTCGCTCACCGATTGGACGGCAAAAAGTGGGCGTGTGTCGTTTTTGATCCGTTTTTGAAGCACAAAATCCGTGATTTTGTACACGCTGTTCAACGTGCGCCCTGCACGAGTCCAACACCGGTACCCACAGCGGGGCAAGAACGGTGGCGATGCTACGGTTGCGAGGTGTGACGGGAAGGTCGTGGCGGTTGTGGTGAAGCGGCGTTGTGGTTGGTGGTTGATGTTGTGGTTGTGGTGGTAATCATGGCGGTTGGTCCAAAATAAAGATAGTAAAAGAAAAACGGCTATCCTGAAGAGTCGCAGCACGTATAAATGACATGTATTCCCACTAGACAACGGGTTTGGGCCTAACTACACATGTACTTGCCGAGATACCTCACCTAAGGGACCTGAATGGTGGTTTGCGAATCTGGTAACCACAACAATATATATATATATATATATATATATATATATATATATATATATATATATATATATATATATATATATGTTGAATAAGGCTCACTTGGCTGTTCCTGGATGAGTTTGAAGGGAAAGGTCGAGCAGCTGAAATGTGAATCCGATGCAGGTTCCTTCTGATGACTTCATCTTTGTTCTTGCTTGTTTGGGTTCCTTCTGATGACTCCAATGTTCCTATTTGGTCTTCCATTTGATTTGAATTGAATTTATTTTTTTTATCCCATGATACATTCAATTGAATATGAATGAAAAACTTTTTGGTCAGGTGTCCAATCAAAGCGGGACGTCTTGGTACCCGGTCATCACTACCAGCAGTTATAAAGTGACAGTTCTAATTATGTCTCTTATCAATTATGTAACAGCAATATACAAACACCACACAAAACAAGTTCTGATGAGTAGAGTGTACGAGGTGCAGTGGAACACGAGAGCAAGCGTGCCAGCATCCACTCCGCTTTATTGCGCGTCCGGATGTACATTCCTGCCACCCCGAGCGGGTGAGGCATGATATACGAAAACCCAATCACGTGATACAGCACACTCCTCCACTCGTAAAATGACAAGTCAAATGAGAAAGGACAATCATAACATGACCACCCGAAACCAATCAACACTCATAATCCTCCAAGTACCGCGGCCGCACCCTGACCTGCCTCGGACGGGCAGCGCCGCCAGATAGCCCAGGCTCAGATGCCTCCCGGCTTGGTCGAGGTGACACCCTCGCCGGACTCGCGCCATCTGCAATAACAACCGCCCCCGGCCGACCAGCCTGCCCGACGTCCCCGGGTAGGACAGAATCAGGCGAAGACCTCCTGGGCGTCGGCACATCCGGCCATGGCGAGACAACGTCTGGCCCCGGCGACTTTACAGGTGGGGGTCCCACATCGTTCGGCCCGGGGGTTGGTGTGGGGGGGGGTGACGCTGGACAACGATCATGCATTTGGTCCACGTGCCGCTTCCACACTTCCCCACCATCAGTCCGCACCATGCAATTCGCCGGCCCCAGTACCACAGAGACCACAGCCGGCACCCATTTGGAACTGTGGAAATAATCGCGCACCATTACTCGCTGCCCCACATCGAAGCCGCGCAGCCGCGTCGGACGCGACTCCGCCCCACTCCGCGACCCTCCCAATCGCAGCAAATCCAGTCTGGACCGCAATACCCGTCCATAGAGATGAATGGCAGGCAAATCACCCGTGACAGGATGAATTGCGTTCCTGTAATGGAGCAAAAAGACATCGACCACCGTCTACACAGGTGCAACACCCCCCCTGCACAAAGCCCGTTTCAACATCTTATCAAACGACTCAGCTTGCCCATTCGTCTCAGGATGATACGGTGCGGACCTTAGATGTCGAATACCATTTTGGCACATAAACTCATCAAATACACCCGCGATGAACTGCGGACCATTATCAGAGACCAGGATCTCCGGTAATCCTTTCTTAGCAAAGATCGTCCGCAGTTTTTCTACTGTAATGTTTGCTGATGTATGCTGCATTACTACAACCTCCGGCCATTTCGAGAATGCATCGATCACAATCAAAAACATTTTGCCATTAACCGGCCCCGCAAAATCTACATGGACCCTGTGCCAGGCTCTTCCTGGGGTAGGCCATAGTCCCGAAGCTCGACGCGGGTTATCAGCATCTGTTTAACACGTGGCGCAACGCTTAACCAACCGCTCAATGTCTTTGTCCAACCCTGGTCATCACAACAGGCTACGAGCAAGACTCTTGGTCTTCACGACGCCAAGGTGACTGACATGCAGTTCTTCCAAACACCGCTGCCTGAACTTCGGTGGAATCACCGTCCTCATTCCCCACATAACGCACCGTTGGACCAACGACAGCTCCAATGCGCGTGACGTGAAAGGTTGAAATGCCGGTGTCGAAGGCAGATCGCTCCAATTCCCCATAGAAATCGCCTGGACGACATGGACGAGCACCGGATCACGAGCCGATTCCACCGCGACCTGTCTGGCCGTGACCGGCCCGCTTTGGAACTGGCCCAGCGCGTACACATCGACCCGGTCAGCCAACTCAGACGCAGCTGGACCCTCCGCACACGGCAAGTGTGAGAGCCCGTCGCAGTTAGCATGCTTCTCGGTGCTTCGGAACTGAATATCATAATCGTAAGCACCAAGAAACAGACACCACCGCTGTATTCGCGCGGTCGCTACCACCGGCACCCCGCGTTCCAGTCTCAGGGTGAATTGAAGCAGTTTGTGATCCGTCTGCAAAGTGAAATGCCGCCCCAGCAGGTATTGATGAAACCTCCGCACACCCCAGACGAGGCTGAGAGCCTCGCGCTCGATCTGGGCATATCCCCGCTCTGCTGCGGACAGGGTCCGGGATGCAAAACAAACAGGCTGCTCGGAACCATCGTCCATCCTGTGGGAGAGCACTGCCCCGATGCCATATGCAGAGCTGTCGCATGCCAATAGGAGCGGACGCGCAGGCTCGTAGTGCACGAGGACTGTATCCTCTGTGAGCAGCCACTTGATGCAGTCGAACGACGCCTGGTGCGCAGGCCCCCAAGCCCAGCGCTCGTCCTTCCTGAGCAACCGTGTTAATGGCGCAAGTTGTGAGCTGAGCCCTCGCACGAACCTTTGGTAATACTGGGCCATACCAATGAACGAGCGCAGCTGCGTCTTGTCGCGAGGCGGTGGCATGTGTTGAATCGCTTCCACCTTCCGAGGACCTTTCAACAGCCCCTCCGGCGTGATGATGTGCCCGAGGTATTCCAAGCGCTGCTTGAAGAACGCGCACTTGTCCCTGTTCAAGCGCAGGCCGCACGCTTCTAGCTTTGTCAGAACTTGGGCAATGTTCGCAAGGTGCTCGTCCGCCGTTTTTCCCGCAATGAGCACATCGTCCAGGTAGGTCTGAGCGGGCAGGCCAATGCAAACCTGATCCATGGCTTTCAGCCACAAGGCTGGGGCCGAAGCAATCCCAAAACAGAGTCGGGTATATCGATAGAGTCCTTGACACGTGTTGATTGTCAAAAGCTCGCTACTCCCGGGATCCATCGCCAGGTGAAAATATGCATCACGCAGGTCAAGCTTCGTGAAGTATTGACTCCCCGCCAATCGCGCATATATTTCATCGATTGACGGCAGTGGATATTGCTCCACGCTGAGCCCCGGGTTAACCGTGGACTTGAAGTCCCCGCACAATCGGACGTCTCCATTCCGTTTCAGCACCGTGACAACCGGGGTGGCCCAATCTGAGTATGACACCCGTTCAATCGCTCCACAGGCCTCCAGCCTATCCAGTTCACCCTTGACCTTGTCCCGCAGGGCATACGGCACCGGATGTGGTTTACAAAAACGAGGAACCACCCCCTCCTTCAGGAAGAGTTTTGCCTCCATGCCCTTGAGTTTCCCAAGGTCGTCGCAAAACAAACCTTGATGTCTTTGAAGAATCTCCTCCAACTGATCCTCCCACCAGCTCGGCACGGGTTGCACAAGGTGAACTGCGGCCCAGTCTAGCCTGATGCGGGCCAGCCAATCTCGGCCGAAGAGAGATGGTCCCCTCCCCCGCACGACGTACACCCGAAGCGTGGCGACCTGGCCTTGGTATCACACAGACACGTCTGCCATCCCGACTGGCATTATCTTCTCGCGGGTGTACGTAAACAGCGTGAGCTTTGACCTGATAAGCTTCAGGCCATTGAGTCTACACGCGGTCTGTTCGCCGATGATCGACACAGCCGCTCCCGTATCGACCTGAAACGTGATCGGCGTTTTGTTCACTTCTATTTCCACCGTCATCGGGCGCGCCGCCGCCGGGCCAATTGAAAACAGGCTCAACAACGGCCGCCGGTTCCGCCCCGGGTCGCCTCGCACATCGCCGTCCATGACCCTAATGGTGGCCAGCGCCCCACGGCACACACGCTTCAGATGACCCACCTTGTGACAATTTAAACACACTGTGCCTTTACACGGGCATGCACGGCGCAGGTGTCGACCTCCGCATCTCAAACACGTCCGCACGGTCACCTCGCCGCACGTGCGGCCGCGCGGCGACGTCCGACCCGCACTGAAGGTCGTGCGCTCGTCCCGGAGTGCCCGCGACCTCGCGTGGCCGGTGATGGCCCGAACATCCCCGCGAGTCTGCTCGACCGCTGTAGCCATGCTGACCGCCGAGTTGAATGTAATGGCTTCACCCTTCAGCCGTAGAACTGCCGAAACCATCTTCGCATCTTGTAAACCAGCGATAAAACGATCTCTGAGCCGCGCTGGCCGCTCCCCCGCCGTGAACTTGCATTCCACGGAAGAATGCTTAATCCGCGCCACGAAATCAGCGACGCGCTCCTCTGCACCTTTCGAGAGGCGATCGAACTGGTATCGAGCGAGTTGTAATGACATCTCCGGCGCCATGTGTGCTTTCATCTTCTCCACAATGTCCCGAAACGACAGCCCGTCATCACGGGGCTTGTCCGGCGCCACCAAATCACTCAGTAGTCGATCATGCTCCGCCGAAAGCGAAGCGAGCAAGATCGACTTCTGTTTGCTCTCGTCGACCACATCATTCGCGTGGAAATAGCATCCCAATTGCTCCGAAAACAATTCGAAGTCGTCTCCGACGAAAACGGGCGCATGTCCATTTCAACCATCCTCGTCACCAACTCGAGTGTACGAGGTGCAGTGGAACACGAGAGGCAAGCGTGCCAGCATCAACTCCGCTTTATTGCGCGTCCGGATGTACATTCCTGCCACCCCTAGCGGGCGAGTCATGATATACGAAAACCCAATCATGTGATACAGCACAATGAGGGTCTGCAATCCCCAATTGCTCTTTTTCTTGTTTACAGACTCTTGGGAGTATCGATGACTTGGTAAGAACTCCACTTGTCCTCCCCTTGGACTCACCTTCCAGAAGGCCCCTCAGGACATGGGGCTGGATTCTCTTCCTATTATCCTCCTTCATAAAGTTCCAATCTGGCCTCCCTGGACTCTCGAATCCCCCCACCTCCACTTGGATCTCTGGGGAACACGGACAGGGCTAATCCGATGGCGTCTCGCAACCAGGCAATTGAATTTATTAATTTGAATTGGAATCACTCCGTGCATGTCTATATGGATGGATGGATCTAAAGAACCCTCTCGAGGGAGAACAGCCTCTGCAGTACTGTACGTATCCCGGACCTCAAGGTGGTCAGATCAGTTCAGCTCACCAACCATCTCTCGGTTTTCTTGACTAAACTTTTTGCTATCGTGTTGGTCCTAGAATGGGTAATTGAATTGAATCCTCTCTGATTCATTTTCTGCGTTGTAGGCATTGGAATCCCTGCATGATGGTGGCAGATATGGCCTGGTTCTTGAAGTGCCGCATTTGGTGGACATTGCGAGGTGGAGGGGGTCTGATCGACCTGTGCTTGGGTCCCCGCTCATGTGGGAATTGGTGGGAATGAGGTTTGTGATCCGGTGGTGAAGCAAGCCCTTTTCAAGTGATAAAGTTATGGAATCTCTCTGGGCCCATCAGGAATCGTCGGTCGAGTTAAGGAGCGGATCATGCAAAAAATGGCAAGTCCAGTGGGGGACACTGGCATGAAGGCAAGATTTTGTCACATGGTGCACCGGGATGTGAAGCCTCCGGTGGAGCTTCCCCAACTTGCACGAAGAGATCAGGTGGCTTTAGGTACAGGGTAGCCTGGTGATGGCTTCGTGGTTCGGGTCGTGGCTTTAGGTGCAGGGTAGCCTGGTGTTGGCTTCGTGGTTCGGGTGGTGGCTTTCGGTACAGGGTAGCCTGGTGATGGCTTCGTGGTTCGGGTGGTGGCTTTAGGTAGAGGGTAGCCTGGTGATAGCTTCATGGTTCGGGTGGTGGTTTTAGGTACAGGGTAGCCTGGTGATGGCTTTGTGGTTTGGGTGGTGGCTTGGGATCCTCGGGTCCTGAGTTCAAGGGCTGCGCTCGATAGAGAGAGGTACAGGGTGAGAATGGGACACTGTCGTCCAAATTCTTACCTTCACAGAATAGGATGTCATTCTGCAGGGCATTGTGGGTATTGGAGGAAGCCTGATTTGTTAAATGTCTACTTTATGAGGAAGGTTGACAGCGTCTTATCTGGAATTTTTTCAGAGACGGAGATCAAAGTATCAAACCCGCCAGAAATCTTAAGCAATGTGAAACAGAAGCACCCTCGACTCTGTAGGGCCAGGCTGAGATTCGTAAAAGAGAGCGGGAGGGCCCTATAAAAATTTTGGGAAAACATTATAGCTTCTTTATTATGACGTCAAAGTTTGGCTCCGTGGCATATATAGAGCCTCGTAGTTCTGAAAGCGCCAAAAAACCCTAAAAGAGACGGTAAATCCCCCTTTTCCCCCTCCGATTCGCACCCTGGCTGGGGATTGGGGGCACCAGCGCACAAGGGCCTACTGCTTTGGAAATACATCCCCGTGACTCGTCGTCAATCTATTAATCAGACCGAATGGCCGACTCCGGTCCCCGTGTTTATTTAATTTATTTGAATGAGTCACGTGATAATGATACGAGTTTTCCTCCCGACCTCCCGTCGTCCATTTACGAACCTCACGGGTATTTATTGGCAGGTTGTTTCATACTTGAGCGAGATTTTGTTTGTTGTGTTAAAATTTGCTTTGACATTTTGAACCAATCTCGCTGCTGCGTTCATCTTCTGTCTGTGGAACCGGTTTTGGCGGTGTTGCGGATGCGTTTGTTTCGTGAATGGTGGTGTAAAGCGATGAAAGTAGATTATTTTATTTTTTGGTGTAAAGCAATGAAAGTAGATTTTTGTTGTTGTTGTTGTGTGGTTTGTATTCTTGCTGCGGATCTTCACTTTCTGTTTCATGAGCTTGTGGGTTAAAAAAAAAATAAAAAATTGCGTGATTGCGTCACGACGTTCTGACGTCATCACCATTCCTCCGCTGCAGAAGCGTCCGCTTTTTTTTTTTTTCTTGTCAATTTACTGCAACGGTTTTGGTTTCCATCGCTTTCACCCTCCAATCCTCTCGTCAACCCGAACACAAGTCCAAGTCGCCGTCATGTATCGCGCCCTGTACGACTTCAAGTCGGCCGAGCCGAATTCCTTGCGCTTCAAGGCTGGTGAGCGGTTCGTGGTTCTGGAGCGAAGTAATCAGCACTGGTGGCTCGCTTCGCACGGAGGTGCTGTGGGTTACGTTCCGGCTTTGTACCTGCACAAGGATGAGGTGGGTCACTGCACGATCCGCACACACTTCACTCTGGCATCTTATGAACACCTTCGTTTTCAGGTGTCTGGACATTCGGTGTGGAACTCTCTCCTTGCTTCTCCCTCACTGCAGATTGGATGTGCCTCTTCCCTCGGACCGTTCACCTGATACTGACCCTCCCCCTCTAACAGCCTTGGTGTTGGCTCAGAATTTTAAAACTGCGTTTGCTGTGATGAACCAACAAAGCAGAAACATTTGACCATTTATTGTGCTTCAAATGTTTGTTTGGAAGGAAACTCCAGCTCGCTCTTTTGATACCTCTTCTGAGCCCAATCACTCCCCACCCTGACCTCCCTCTTCTCACTCCCCACCCTGACCTCCCTCTTCTCACTCCCCACCCAGACCTCCCTCTTCTCACTCCCCACCCTGACTTCTCACTCCCCACCCTGACTTCTCACTCCCCACCCTGACCTCTCACTCCCCACCCTGACCTCCCTCTTCTCACTCCCCACCCTGACCTCCCTCTTCTCACTCCCCACCCTGACCTCCCTCTTCTCACTCCCCACCCTGACCTCCCTCTTCTCACTCCCCACCCTCCCCTCCCTCCTCTCACCCCCCCCCCTGGCCTCCCCCTTCTCCCTCCCCCCCCTCCCCCCCCTCTTCTCACTCCCCACCCTGACCTCCCTCTTCTCACTCCCCACCCTGACCTCCCTCTTCTCACTCCCCACCCTGACCTCCCTCTTCTCACTCCCCACCCTGACCTCGCTCTTCTCACTCCCCACCCTGACCTCCCTCTTCTCACTCCCCACCCTGACCTCCCTCTTCTCACTCCCCACCCTGACCTCCCTCTTCTCACTCCCCACCCTGGCCTCCCTCTTCTCACTCCCCACCCTGACCTCCCCCTTCTCCCCCCCCACCCTGACCCCCCTCTTCTCCCTCCCCTCCCTGACCTCCCTCTCCTCCCTCCCCCCCCCCACCTCCCTCTTCTCACTCCCCACCCTGACCTCCCTCTTCTCACTCCCCACCCTGACCTCCCTCTTCTCACTCCCCACCCTGGCCTCCCTCTTCTTACTCCCCTCCCTGACCTCCCTCTTCTCACCCCCCCCCCTGACCTCCCTCTTCCCTCTCCCCACCCTGACCTCCCTCTACTCACCCCCCCCCCTGCCCTCCCTCTTCTCACTCCCCACCCTGGCCTCCCTCTTCTCACTCCCCACCCTGACCTCGCTCTTCTCACTCCCCACCCTGACCTCCGTCTTCTCACTCGCCACCGTGAGCTCCCTCTTCTCACTCCCCACCCTGACCTCCCTCTTCTCACTCCCCACCCTGACCTCCCTCTTCTCACTCCCCACCCTGACCTCCCTCTTCTCACTCCCCACCCTGACCTCCCTCTTCTCACTCCCCACCCTGACCTCCCTCTTCTCACTCCCCACCCTGACCTCCCTCTTCTCACTCCCCACCCTGACCTCCCTCTTCTCACTCCCCACCCTGACCTCCCTCTTCTCACTCCCCACCCTGACCTCCCTCTTCTCACTCCCCACCCTGACCTCCCTCTTCTCACTCCCCACCCTGACCTCCCTCTTCTCACTCCCCACCCTGACCTCCCTCTTCTCACTCCCCACCCTGACCTCCCTCTTCTCACTCCCCACCCTGACCTCCCTCTTCTCACTCCCCACCCCGTCCTCCCTCTTCTCACTCCCCACCCTGACCTCCCTCTTCTCACTCCCCACCCTGACCTCCCTCTTCTCAGTCCCCACCCTGACCTCCCTCTTCTCACTCCCCACCCTGACCTCCCTCTTCTCAGTCCCCACCCTGGCCTCCCTCTTCTCACTCCCCACCCTGACCTCCCTCTTCTCACTCCCCACCCTGACCTCCGTCTTCTCACTCGCCACCGTGAGCTCCCTCTTCTCACTCCCCACCCTGACCTCCCTCTTCTCACTCCCCACCCTGACCTCCCTCTTCTCACTCCCCACCCTGACCTCCCTCTTCTCACTCCCCACCCTGACCTCCCTCTTCTCACTCCCCACCCTGACTTCTCACTCCCCACCCTGACTTCTCACTCCCCACCCTGACTTCTCACTCCCCACCCTGACTTCTCACTCCCCACCCTGACTTCTCACTCCCCACCCTGACTTCTCACTCCCCACCCTGACCTCCCCCCTCACTCCCCACCCTGAATTCCAGCTCCCTCACTCCCCACCCTGACTTCCAGCTCCCTCACTCCCCATCCTGATTTCCTCCTCCCTCACTCCCCATCCTGATTTCCCACTCACTCACTCCCCACCTTGACTTCCTGCTCCCTCACTCCCCATCCTGGTCTCCCTCCCCCCCTCACTCCCCATCCTGATCTCCCTCACTCCCCATCCTGACCACTTATAGCCCTGCTCCTTTACCTACAGTCTCTTGTCCCTTTTCCCCATTTTTCTTCCGCTTCAATCAGGATGTTCACCAGACTCCTTTTTTTTGAAAACTAACCATGCATGCGCTCCAACCCCATCCTCCCCCCGCCGCCCACTCCCTCTCTCATTGCTGACTGTGCAACCCCA
Organism: Eptatretus burgeri; assembly: GCF_056783735.1. Classification (NCBI taxonomy): domain Eukaryota; kingdom Metazoa; phylum Chordata; class Myxini; order Myxiniformes; family Myxinidae; genus Eptatretus; species Eptatretus burgeri. Next base: position 102,491,978 of record NC_140962.1, on the reverse strand, counting down.
TTGAATCTACTCTTACTCCTCAGTGTTACTTCTGAATTTGTGTGCACATTGTTGAACACCTGATCTGAGCCTCTTGCCTTGATAACCTTTTTCTGAAACATCTTAACTTTACATTGGTCCAAGTAGCGATGAGAACGACTCCTCATGAGCATATCACGTTCGTTGTGTTTGGAGTACTTGGTATGCAGATATCGCTGGCATGCCTTGTCTGCCCAGAAGCCTCCGTCATCAAACCCACATTGGAGTTTGTTTCTGCACTGGTTTTACCTACCTTCTATGAATCTTATCTACCCTTACCTACCCTCGCCTCCCTTGTTGTCAGACTCCATTAATTTTTTTTTCCCTTCGCCCTGCTCTTGGCATCTCTTTGCTGTTCATTTTGGTTTGTTGCATATAGATCTGTTCTGTGTTCTAGCTCTTCCACAAGCTCTGTAAAGAAAAAAAGGTCTGGGGTGGAACCCGTGTCGGCGGGGGTCGAGGAAAGCCAACACTGCAAACAACATTCTTCTCGATTGACACCTCTGGGCATGAAATGTAGCTCAAGGGGACTGGGGGCATGGTGGTGGCGGTAGGTTATGCCGATGGCGTTGGGTTAATATTCTTTTTTCACGGCCACAATTATTCCCATGTTCTTGTGGGGTTATCTGTGAAAATCTTGGCCGAAATCTTTCACGAACCACCTGCCCAGGACTCTCATTCGACGAAGGTATTCGTTCATAGCTCACCTACTCTTCATGAAGGACACCATGGGATCTTCAACATCCACCAGTTTGCGCTGGCAGATGGGATGCCCAGCTTCGCATCCATCCGAGGGACGGCACACATTGATGAATCGCCTTGCTTGTGAAACACCATGATGACAATTCATCGCTGCGTCGGGATTTAAATCCACATTAGACCCTTTTAGAGGAGTGTGTGCGTTACGAATGGTGTTATGCATCGAATAAAAGTCCCAATTGGGTCGTAAGTGGATCAAGGGCGATATCGCACGTCACACTTGAAGCCACGGCTGGGAGAAATGACGTATGAGGCCCCAAGGTACAAGTTGTAAACAATCCATGTACAGTCCACAGAATCTTGCGTCGAGAAAAATTGGACAGGGAATGGGATTCATCATTCATTGAAGAAGTATTACAGTAGATAACTTTGGGTGCTCCTCCTGTGCCATGCTATGTTCTCAGCCAAAGTGGTTCATGCTCTCGTACCGTTGGAATCCCTACATTGAAGCTCCAGATTCTGCTTCCTCTTCTTTTTCTTTTTTTGGAATGACAGGCTTTTCAAAGCAGCATTTTTTTATGATTAAACGGACCGAAATTTTTGTTCCATATTAATAGATTATTCGCTTTCCAACCAAGTAAATATATTCTTAGCTTTAAAAGGATACCTTTTTATTTATTTTTAATAAATGCTACAGTTCAGCATCTATTACTGAAGGGAAAAGCGTCTATCCTTCACTCTTTAGAACGAAGTGCGACGGATGGATAAAAGTTCATATTCTCCTTTTATTCATAGATTAAAATTTTATTTTATTACTTGCGAAATCTAAAGATTTCGTAAGTATATTGATGCCTTCTGTTTCTGTTTTTTGTTTGTTTGTTTGTTTGTTTGTAGGCATGATAACTCGAGAACGGAAGAAGCTACCGATGTCAAATTACACCACGTGATTCAAGAGGGTGATGGCTAGTGCTGATTAGATTTTGGTCAAAATCGGTCAAAGGTCAAGGTCACAGTGAGGTCAAACATAATTCCGTAAATTCATGTGGAGAAATGGAGTATTTTTGCTTCGCTCGACGTTACGAGTTCGTTTTAACTTCGATTTTAATTTTGTCTTTGGTTTTTGCGATCGCTTTGGACGCTTAAAACTCGGTTGTCGAAATTCTGGAACAGCGATGAATAACTGATATATATATATATATATATATATATATATATATATATATATATATATATATATATATATATATATATATATATATATATATATATATATATATATATATATATATATATATACACGTCTTTTATCAGATTCTTCTGAAAAGTAATACACCTATTATCTGGCATATCCTGCTGGTACTGAATCACTTTAAAAAAAATAATAACAAAAAAATGGAATTTTTTATAAGAAATCTGGTTTTGTCTGGGACTCATTATCTGCAAACCACAGTGTAAAATCGTAGACCACAATGAATTCAGAATTCAAGCTCCCCTTGGGCTTCTGACTGATTCATGCTTTTATTAGACAAGGTCAGAGGTCAAGTTGAGGATTTCGTAAGTACCAGTCTATGACTGCTTGTTTGTTTGTTTGTTACTTACGAAATCTAAAGATTTCGTAAGTATATTCATGCCTTCCGTTTCTGTTTGTTTGTTTGTTTGTTTGTTTGTTTGTTTGTTTGTAGGCACGATAACTCGAACGGAAGAAGCTACTAATGTCAAATTACACCACGTGATTCAGGAGGATGATGGCTAGTACTGATTAGATTTTGGTCAAAATCGGTCAAAGGTCAAGGTCACGGTGAGGTCAAGCATCCAAAAAATGATAACTCGAGAACTGAAGAAGCTTCCAATGTCAAATTTCACCACGTGATTCAGGAGGATGGTGGCTAGCGCTGACTAGATTTTGGTCAAAATCGGTCAAAGGTCAAGGTCACAGTGAGGTCAAACATCCAAAACATTCGATTTTTGATGGTTTGGTGCAGAATCATCATAGAAACTTCTGGTTTGCGTCGCGACCTTCTCAAGAGACAGCTTTTGTTGGACAAGGTCAGAGGTCAAGTTGACGATTTCGTAAGTACCAGTCTATGACTGCTTGTTTTTATTATTACTAATCTTTATTCGTAACAGCATTGAAAGTGCTTGGAGAAACTTGCTCTCAGTATCCTACATGCAGAATGTGCTCTTTAGGAGATATCGGTGAACGTTTGCTGAAATTACAGTCATTTGTAGACAAAAAGCATGACTTATAGGATTTTGGTCTGTCTTATGATTTCATGATGAATCTTAAAAACTCAAATTGGAACACCAAACAGGCCAACCCAACGTTTGTTGTCAATTTTTTTTTGTGGCTTTTGCAAGAGAATAACCAGCTCTCACGTGACGTTGTTTCTGATTAAAATAAAAATAAAAGGTGACGTCCTCAACAAATGTGTGTTTGATGAAACATGTTTGGACAGAACCTCCTTGAGGAGTCCTGGCTTTAGTCCTGGCCTTGTTTTTCCCACAATGTGTGCATCTCAGCCTTTGCTTGCCCTGCTGTGCCGCATACATTGTGGAGGTTATTTTTTAGTTTTTTTGCATGACTTAAGTCCAATCTTTCTGCCCACTTCAGCTTCCATTCTTCCATTCCCAACTTCATCAGTTGATGGATAGACTCGGAGAGGCGATTTCCAATCGTTCAAGTCCATAATCGCACAACCATCTCATCCTGTCGTTCCATGGTTACTATTGATCTCGAGTAATTTTGCCAACTCTGAACCCCTCTCGACCTGTCGTAGTATATTTTTCCATCCTGTCTTTTTCATTTTTATTTTTTAATAGTTGTCTGCATGTGTAATTGTAGCACCTGCTAATAGGATCCCAGGGCTCTTTGCTTTGATACCAGCTCTTCCATGATGCCGGATCTGTGTGAAAATGGATTGATTTTTTTTCCTTTCTATTTCAGAAAGCCAATTATCGAGTTATTTGATTTTTGTATATCACGAGAAGGCTCATGGAAGAGTAAGGTGACAGAGGGCAAAAAATGCCATGACACTGGGCTCACTGGGACCTAAGTTGGACACAAGCACAGGAATCAATTGGGGCTTTAATAATTTTTTTTTCCTTTGTGGTGTTAATTGCACATTTCATTAAAAAAAAATGTTGCTTTTGTAGTAAAATTGTAACATTATCGGTTTGGGATTTCCTCCGAGGGGATTGGCGCACTGCTGAGCAATCGCATCTCGCTTGCGTTCCCGCTGGTTTGTGAAGATATTAATGAATTTCATGATTGCACAATGTCAACATATTCCAACCCTTCCCCCACTCCCAGACCCCCGATCCCCTTCTCTTGGTCAAAATGTAATGATCTGCTGTGTGTAACTCGTATGGGTCTAACATGTTGGAGTCAAACTGCCAGGATCCAGGCTCTCCTTGGAAACTCTCAGGAACAGGGACAGTAATCACAGGGCAGTGAAAACATAACTGGCAAACTTGTTTTTCCCCAATCGCTAACTTCATTGTGAAGAATTCCAGTTAAAAAGTTAATGGTAGATATCCAAATAGTAAACCCTCTTAAAACAGTGAAATGGAGTGCAATGCAGTCAAGCTGTCCTCTTGGAATATCTTATATATATATATATATATATATATATATATATATATATATATATATATACATATACATATACATATACATATACATATACATATATATATATATATATATACATATATATATATATATATATATATATATATATATATATATATATATATATATATCTTCTTCTTCTTCTTTCGGCTGCTCCCGTTAGGGGTCGCCACAGCGGATCATCCGTATGATCCGCATAGTGATTTGGCACATGTTTTACGCCGGATGCCCTTCCTGACGCAACCCTGGTCGCCTCTTACGACACAGGGACAAAATATATATATATATATATATATATATATATATATATATATATATATATATATATATATATATATATATATATATATATATATATATATATATATATATATATATATATACACACACCTTGTCGAGGCTCGTATGAGAGCTAACACACAACGCACAGCAAGGGGGGCATGAGACAGGAGGGGCGGGAGTGGGAAGGACAAAACAGTCGCAAACAGAGACATTAGGAGATCTGTGGAAGAGAGGGATGGGGTGGGGAACATGGAGTATACAAGATGGACATTACAGGGACTTTCAGGAAGGAAAGCAGGGAATTTGAAGGAGGTGGGTTTGGGGTGGATTAACGGGGGTAGAAAAGATCGACGATTTGGATGGGGTACGATAAGAGGTGCCGGTGAACAGCTGTTTTGAAGGCCTGGGGGGAAGAATGGGATATCTGAAAGTTTAATGTAAAACTATATTTTTATAACCATTTAGTGTTTTGAAAATGGCTGCAAAGATAGCCTAAAGATATGCGCATTCATCTATGAGCTGTCTCGCCTGGGTTTAAATCTCGACCCAGCTACAAATGGTCACCCTGGTGTTTGACACGCAGGATGATTCATCAAACATGTGTATGCCATCCTTCAGATTGATGTTAAGCTGGAGGACCTGTCTGCCAGCACTGGTTTTTGGTGGACGTTAAAGATCCCACGGTGTCTGTCGTGAAGAGTTCCAAATTATCACCGGCACCCTGAAACAAATTACAAATTCATACCCAAATTGCCTTCAGTCGAACATTCGGCCTGGCCAGCAGGTTCTTGAAAGAAGAAGAAGAAGAAGAAGAAAACGTTCCCCCTGCCGACCACACAATAATGGGGTGGGGGGGGGGGTAATTGTGATGGTCGTGGTAGTAGGATGAGTAGTCGTCTATTTTCGGAACTTTCTTTACTTTTGATGTTTGGCCAGGGTGAAGTTTTTATTTATTTTATTTCGATGAACCTTCCAAATTATTTTCGTGATTGTATTCCTGGCATGCTTCAGGAAGTTTATAGCACAGGGATAGATTTGTTGATTGCTGTAATCTCATAAGCATCGAGGATTTTTTTTTGTAGGTTGTGATATTTGGAATGTAATCACCTATTCATCTGCTTCAGCTTATGTCCTCCTTGTTGCCTCTGTAATTGCAAGAGCACTGGATATACTGATTTTTGAGGCTGTACTTAATATTATTGGCTTTCTTTATTGTTTTGCTAATGGAGCAGATTTGAATTGAAAATGCAAATAATTAATTGGTGTGCATCCATGTACCGTACGTATGTCCAAAGACAACTCTGTTACTGTTTCGATTACTCCGACTACTACCACTGGCCCATTTCATGTCACGTAAGTTACAATTCAGCGACATTTTTAGGCTAAATGTCACTCCTGACTCCAGAGGACTTGAGTCTGGACAGCATTTTTATCTTCATGAAATACAAACATGAATTTGTTCCCTTTAATTTGGTATGATAATTCAACGTCACCCAGAGCTTCTGGTTGTTTATGGCTGGTTATTTCCGTCTCGTATAAGTTAATCGGCGAAATGCATGATTTCAAAACTTTTTTTTCCAAAACTGTAAAACCCTGTGAAGTTTTAAGAAAATCAAACAAAGTTTGCTTGAAAGGGGTATGCAAAGGACTTGAGTTTATTGTGACCAATATCATACCATTTGCTTTTGCCATCATGCCATTTGGCTGGGTGTGGGTACCTCACTCACCTGCCATGGTGCTTCAGCAAAGGACTTCTGTGTTACTCATTGGGACTGAGAATCTGTCAACTTCCCGACCCGCATTTCAACCAACGGTACTCCATCTCTTCTGGATCTGATTTTGACCAATTTCCCAGAAAATATCTGCTGCTGCTCTGCTCCAGTCGGTTCATCTGACCATATGTTTGTCAAAGTGGACATCTCCTGGCTGTTATTAGAGAACCACCTCAGCGCCGACGATTCTGGCATTTCACTCAGGCCGACTGGCAGGGACTTCAAGCAGCCATCAAACGTCTTGACTGGTCTCCCATCTCTACTCTCACCAACATCAATTCATCCTGGGAATTTTATCAAATAAATTTGCTCTCTCTCATGCACAGATTTATCCCATCTCGTCTTCAGTTGTCCTACTCTTCCTCCCGCCCATGGTTCACTGAAGCTTGTGGCGAGGCTGTTGTCCTGAAACAACTTGCCTTTGCCTCCTGGAAGGCTAATCCAACTGAGGGTAATCTCAGTTTCTTTCACAAAGCCAGGAAACAAGTGTGTGTCTACCCTGAGGAGAGCCAGAAAACAACATCTTTCTAATCTCAAGTCTGAACTGTCCAACGTGTCTCCCTCCTCCAAATCCTGGTGATGTCGAGTTAAGTCTGTTTCTGCTGTATGTTCCTCCTCCATCCCCTCCCTTACCTCAAATGGCGACACAGCCGACACAGCTGACATGGCACAAGAATAGACTGATTGCCTAAACTCTGTGTTTGCTTCTAAATTTTGTCTCCCAAACCCATCGCTTTCTGTTCCCACCTTTCCCAGTCGCACCCAGCTGTTCCTGGACTCTGTGTCCTTTTCTCCTGACAAGGTGGAGAGTGCTTTCTGTCAAATCTCGACTCAGATTCTGCAACCGGTCCACACGGCATCAGCCCTCGTGTTCCAAAAACCTGCTCTGCTGCTCTGGCCACCCTCTGTATTCAATTCACCCTCAATGTCATCTGCCATCTCCTTGGAAATCGGCAAACATTACCACTCTGCATAAAAAAGATGCAAAAAATGATCCCTGCAACTGAAGACCAATCAGCCTGCTCCCAATCATCAGCAAGGTTATGGAATTCATCATTGTTTCTGACATCAAATCCTTCCTCTTCTCCAATGGTTTTATTTCCGACCATAAATTTGGTTTCAGACCAGGTCACTCTAACCTGGACATGCTGCTTCTGCTTTCCCAACAATGGATGGAGGTCCAAAATGCCAATCATGAGATCAGCGCCATCTCCCGAGACATATCACATGCTTTCGATATGGTCTGGCATCTCGCATTGTTCACCAAACTTTCTTCTTATGGTATCCAAGGCAATGTCCACTCATGGCTCGCAGACTTCCTCTCCTGTCAGTCAACGCGTGGGTCTTGATGGAATTCTCCCATATCCTCTTCCCGTCCAGGCTGGAATTCCTCAGGGCAGTGTTCTGGGCCCTGTTCTTTTTCTGGTTTTTATCAATGATCTCTCTGACTCTGTGGAAAATCCTCCTGATCTCTTTGCTGACGACTCCACCCTCTGCCGTACCATCTGCCATCTCTCTGATTGGCAAGCAGCAGCCTCTTCACTCTGCAGACCTGGATAAAATCACAAGATGCTCAAACACTTGGAATATGTCTTTCAATCCTGACAAATCTCACATCCTCACAATGTCTCTCTGAAAGGACTGCTTGGAAACCCCCCCCCTCCCCTCAACAATCCCCTTGAAGTCCTTTCATTCAAGATTTTGGGCCTCACTATCTGCCACAATCTTTCCTGGGAAACCCACATCTCTAAACTGGCATCCAAAGCCAGTCATGGCCTGGGCATGCTACATTGTGCAACGTCCTTCCTTGGCACACCTGAGCTTCTAATCATTTACAAGGCTTTCATCCACAGTCTGATGGAGCACTGCTCTCCCCTCTGGGGTGGTGCTCTTGCCTTCCACCGAGATTGACTTCATGCTGTGGAAACCAAGGCTTTTCGGATCATTGGTATCTCCCACGATGAAGCTAATTCCTTGGGTGTCTCTCTGTGTCTCTCTGTCTCTGGAGACATGCCAGTGGTCTTTGTCTTCTTCCGTCTCCTCTCTGGCCTTGCCCCCCCCCCCCCCGCTCTGTCTGTGATCTGTCCCACCTACATTTCCCTCAAGGTCCATCAAAAAACCCCTTCTGGTGGAACTGCCAAAATGAAGAATCACTACTCACCTTCACTCTTTCATTCCTCTTCCTTCCCTCCCCCCCAACCTCTGGAAGAAACTCCCACACTCTTCAATCCCACTCCTCCCTCCAGGTCTTCAAAACAGCTGTTCACCACCATCTCTTATCTTCTCCCATCCAAAACCTTGATATTTTTCTATCCCCGTTAATCCACCCCAAACCCACCTCCTTCAAATATTGTTTTCCTTTCTGAAAGTCAATGTAGTACCATCTTATTTACCCCATGTACCCTGCCCAATCCCTCTCCCTTCCACAGATCTATTGTCTCTTCCCCACTATTTTGTGCTTCCCTCTCCCACCCCTCTTGTTTCCTGCCTTGTTTATGCTTCTGTGTATTAACTCTTAACCGAGCCTAGATATGGTATCCAAAAAAAATTAAAAATCATTTCCACGTCAAGACTTCATTTATTGTCACATAAGTTACTTGTGTAAATTTTCATGCTCAAGTAGCTCAAAATGCCAACATTATTGCATGTGAATATTGCACGATCAGTCATTGGACTGATCGGTGCAAGTGCAAGAAGCCTGAGAAGTTTCATCTCAAAGTCCAGACCATAGGGTTGTCTTAACTAAATGCATTTTGGTCAACCACGCTGTGCATCTCAGATGATTTGCAGTCAACATGCTGGAAGGAGGAGTGTCAAGAACGCCAGAGGGAAAAAGTTGAATGTCGATGATGCAGAAAAAGGGTATTGGAGTTCATGAATAAAGGATGACAAATGGGAGAATAAAGAAAGTAATGCATCATTTTTTCAAGGTCGGACAAAAGGTACAAATGACTTTGAAGACTACCGTGAACATGTCTGAGTCAAGAGAATCATGTCAAACTCTTTTGGTAATGACGAGTGACCATAAAGTCCACGGACTCCAAGTGGATTTTGCAATGGCGTATTGCTGCAAATATCAGGATGAAATCCAATCAACACTGTGGTCCTGGGAGAGTGTCAATCTCTTCACAGCAGCTATCTACGGCACCAATGGATAATGCAAATCATGCCATCATAATCGACACCAACGACCGACACCAAAAACAGTGTTTTGGCTTTTGTGAATAAACTTTGGAAAAAATTCAACTTTTCATCTGGTGAAGAGGAGTTTGTGATCTATTCTGATGGCCCATCAAGTGAATTCAAAAGCAACTTCATCACAGGCAAATTTGTTGGCCTTCTGGCAAGCAAACTTGGAGTATCTGTCACCTGGAAATACTTTACCACCTCACATGGCAAAGGAGTTGTTCTTGGTGTTGTATAGCCCTGGACAGTTCTGTCGAACAAGCCCGTGGCACAGATACAGCCGATTGATCTCCCAAGAGGGAGAGATGGGTCCATAGAAACCGATCGGCACTGACCACGGCCACGCTGCCCTGACCAACAATCTGGACAGCAGGGAAGAAGGGGGAAGATTTGGCTCCTGATGTGCAGTTAGGGCGACAACTTCCACAAAAAGACGTCCCCTGATAGTTGCACAAAGGAGTTGTTGATGGGATTGGGGATGCAGAAAAGGCTGGAGAAAGGGAAAAGGTTTAGAGTAAAGGGACCAACACTGGGTTTTTTGGATGTCTTGGATGACATGCTGGTGACATGTTTTGTGGATGACGTGCCAGTGGATGTCTTGGAACTCACCGCAGGGCAAAGAAGAATTTTGTCTCTAAAGGGACAATGGGTACCATTGACCAGAGTTGCAGGGCCAGGCTGAATGGCAGAGCTGAGCTGTTCAGGGCGCTGAGGCGTAAAACTGTACGTGCACTAAGGGTGGACAAGGAGGCCTATGTGCGAGGAATCTGTGAGGGGGTAGAGCATCACCTGTGGACAGATGATTCTCGTCCCGCTTTCAGGGGAATTCGCGCATTGCGTTCATCCAAGCCCATCCCTCGGAGCACTGCAGTTAGAGCAGAGAGTGGTAGACTCTTGACAGAGGAGTCTGAAGTGAAGGCCCGCTGGGTCGGTTACTTTGAGCGGTTGTACCAGGCTGATCCCCCAGCTGTCAAGTTGGACGTCAAGGGTGTTACAATCCCTGTTGCTGACCCTCCAATCAACTGTGGTCCACCTTCGCTTGTGAAAACACGGGCTGAGGTGAACCAGTTGAAACGGGGTAAAGCTCCAGGGATCTGTGACATCCATGCTGAACTTCTCAAGGCTGGTGGAAATGCTGCACTCCTGTCATTGCATGCAGTTTTGTGCTCTGCCTGGAACACAGGCATCATCCCAACTGATTGGAAGAGGGGCCTTGTTGTCCCTCTCTGGAAAGGGAAGGGTGATCGCCACGACTGCAACAACTACCGAGGGGTGACGCTGCTCTCAGTGCCGGGCAAGATCTTTGCTCAGATAATTCTTGATGGGGTTCGCCACCATCTGCTTGAGCACCAGCGTCCAGAGCAGTCAGGCTTTACACCAAAGAGGTCAACGATTGACCGTATCCTTGCTCTTCGTGTCCTCACCGAACGCAGACGAGAGTTTCAGCAGGGGCTGCTTGCAACCTATGTTGACCTCTGTAAAGCGTTCGATTCAGTGAATCGGGATGCCCTCTGGAGGATTATTGGTCTTCGTGGGGTGCCACCAAAACTGATCGATCTGATGTCTTTACTGCACTCTGGCACTGAGAGTGCGGTGAGATGTGGTGGTACCATCTCTGACTTATTTCTAGTTGTTACTGGAGTTTGTCAGGGGTGTGTACTGGCCCCCACACTTTTCAGGACTCGTATGGACTGGATTTTAGGGAGGATGTCGGAAAGATCAATCTGTGATACATCGTTTGGGAATATCAAGATCTCGGACCTTGATTTCGCAGATGATGCAGTCATCTTTGCGGAGACTTTAGATATCCTTTTGGGGGCCCTCGAGGTGCTGAATGAGGAGTCTGAGCCACTGGGATTACGGGTTTCTTGGGTAAAAACTAAGATCCAGGCTTTCAATGACATCTTGGATGCTGCTGTCCTGTCTGTGTCTGTTTGTGGTGAGGATGTTGAGGTTGCGGAGAGATTCACTTACCTTGGCAGTGATATTCATGTCTCTGCTGGCTGTGAGTCAGAGGTCAATAGATGTCTGGGTCGGGCCTGGGGAGTCATGGATTCACTGGATCATGGGGTGTGGCACTTGCCGGTACCTGTGCGGGAGGACTTAAGTCTGGGTCTTCGGGTCCTTGGTGCTTCCAGTCTTGCTCTATCGATGCGAGACTTGGACTCTGACCAAGGATCTGAGAAGACTTGATTCATTTGGTACCAGGTCTCTTCGGAGATTCCTTGGCTATCGCTGGTCAGATTTTGTGTCCAACGAGCGGTTGCTGAGAGAGACTCGGATGAGATTTGTTACCTGCATGGTCCGTGAGCGTCGTTGCGGCTGTATGGACATGTGGCTCGTTTTCCTGATGCTGATCCTGCTCACCAGATTCTCTCAGCGATGGAGTCTCGTGAGTGGAGGAGGCCAATGGGCCGACCACGTGCCTCGTGGTTGCAGCACGTTGATCAGCATCTCAAGGAGATGGGGATGGGCCTGGCATCTGCCTGGGGGAAGGCCAGACGGAGGCCCCTGGAGTACCGGCGGAAAGTGGACGCAGCGTCGTGCTGTTCTGGCACATGCTCCTATACCTGACCTGACCTGACTGTGGGTTTGCCTAGGCCGTATCGCATCTCTTGCCTCAGGTTGAAAGCTGTCTTGTCAAAGATGATGAGATATTAGCAGCTATACAAGAAAAAGATCCTTGGTCAGAAACAAAGGATGTGCAGGGTTTAAATAAAATTTATGAAACCAAAGCAGAGGCACAAAGGCAGGGCTTTTGAAAATGTGGGCAACAGCTTTGAATATTCATGATCTCCCAAAGATTGTTGTCACATATGATGCAGCTCAGGCCAACCCTGGAACATTGGAAATCACAATGAAGTAGATGTACATGCAGGTAACTGGGTGGTGATGCAGCATGATGACAAATGCAACTGAACTAAATTGCATTTTAAGGTCACCGAAGTTACACAAACGGTCAAAAGTTTTGGAACACCCCTGTTTTTCAGTTTTTACTGAAATTTAAGCAGTGCAAGTCCAGTGAATAACCTGAAATCATACAAAGCTAAGCAGTAAACTGCCAGAGGTTAAAAAAAAAAAGTTCAGGTTCCCAAAAACTGAAAAATAATGTAAATTTCAGTTGTTAAAAAAGGCCCTTTTCAGGGAACAAGTAATGGGTTAGCAACTGCAGCTGTTCTGCAACAATGGAAGTAAATTAAGCCTTGAAAGTTGATGCAAACAATTCCTACAGGTGTTCCAACTTTTGTTGATTAGTGACAAACCCTTTGTTTGTATAAAATCAGTGTTGGAACAGACTATTGCTACACCCTCTGAAGCATTTTTTGGACAATATTGCACTGCAAGAAGTGGCATATTGCTATCATAATGGGCAGAAAAAGACAATTAAAAAAGGAAGACAGACAGACCATTATCTATCTATTACTAAAACGCTCATCTTGTATATATGAATGTATGTATGTTCCCGAAATACAGCCAAAACGGTACACGATAGCGCAAAAATTTTAGGGCCACTTTACTCACCATTCTCCTGCGGTGTGCAATATCAAGTTTCGTTAAAATCGGGCAACAAAAAATTATTAAAAAATAAATTCCCGATTCAGTGAAGTACTCTTCGGGAGAATTTGATCATTGCAAACAACCTCAGCGGTATAGTTCGCTGGAGCTATCTTTTTTTTTTTATCAACCACTGTCATAACGGGAACCCAACAGTTTAACGGGTCGTCTAGTAACCCTTAAAAGTGTGGGTCTTTCCTTTAGAGAAATTGCAAAGGAAGCCAAGGTGTCAGTGAGTTCAGTTCCCCCACACCATCAAAAGGCACTTGGAAACTGGAGGAAACTCTGACAGGAAGAGGTCTGGCAGACCCACAGCCACAACACAATCAGAAGACAAGTTTCTGAGAGTCAACAGCTTGTGTGATAGGGGGCTCACGGGACAGTCGCTTCAAGCACAGCTTAACACTGGTTGAAGTAAAGAAGTCTCAGTTTCAACTGTGAAGAGAAGATTTTGAGCTGCAGGTTTGACAGGTCGAGTGGCAGTAAGAAAGCCATTGCTAAGATGGCAAAATAAGAAAAGAGACTTGCCTGGACCATGAAGCACCACCAGTGGTCCACTGAAAACTGGAAGAAGGTCTTATGGACCGATGAATCAAATTTGAAATCTTTGGTTCATCATGCAGGGTTTTTGTATGCCGTCGAGTAAGCGAAAGGATGGTCCTCAGTGTGTGACACCAACTATCAAACATGGAGGAGGAAGCGTGATGATCTTCTTCTCTTCTTCTTTCGGCTGCTCCCGTCGCCACAGCGGATCATCCATATGATCGGCATAGTGATTTGGCACATGTTTTACACCGGATGCCCTTCCTGACACAACCCTGGTCGCCTCTTGCGACACAGGGATCTGGTACACCTATTTTAACCGGGGTATACACCGGCCCAGTACACTGGTACTCATTTCGCCGACCTCGGAAGGATGACAGGCTGAGTCAACCCCCTGGTGTATTAATTCAGTGGCCCAACGGGGCTTGAACTCAGGATCTTTTGGATCCCAAGCCGCTGCCCTAACCACTGCGCTAACACCAGGCTATTGTTACTGGAGTTCGTCAGGGTTGTGTACTGGCCCCCACACTTTTCAGCACTTGTATGGACTGGATTTTAGGGAGGATGTTTGAAAGATCAATCTGCGATGCATCGTTTGGGAATATCAAGATCTCGGACCTTGATTTCGCAGATGACGCAGATGGAGGAGGAAGCGTGATGATCTTGGGCTCTTTTGCTGGATCCAGAATCGGCGACTTGCACAGAGTGAGTGGCACCCTGGACCAAAAGCGCGACTACAGCATTTTGCAGCGCCATGCAACACCCTCTGGTCTCCGCCTAGTTGGTCAGGGTCTCATCCTACAGCAAGATAACGACCCAAAACATACCTCCAGGCGATGTCAGAACGACCTTTAGAAAAAAAGAACAAGACGGTAGGCTTCAAATCATGGAATGGCCAGCACATTCTCCAGACTTAAACCCCATCGAGCTGGTTTGGGATTAACTGGACAGAAGGGTGAAAGCAAAGCAACCTACAAGTGCAACACATTTGTGGGAACTTCTGCAACAGTGTTGGGAAGAACTTTCCAAACAATATTTGATTTCCATTGTGGAAACAATACCACGAGTATGTTCGGCTGTTATATCTATATATATATATATATATATATATATATGTATATATATATATATATATATATATATATATATATATATATATATATATATATATATATATATATATATATTAGCGATACCCGTGCACATGCACGGAATAGCAGTACAACATAGCTGGTAGCAGACGACAGACCGTACGCGGGGAATGACAAAAATACGCATTGTGCAAAATGCAAGTGGTACTATGGAACGCCAAGACTTCCCAAACATTGTCGGCATGTCCGCTAAGTGCCACAGCAATTTCATAGGGATCGTGTGACGGCGAGCCGAGTTTTTAGTGTGCAAGCTTGGTATTATAATTTATTTATTTTTATATATATATATATATATATATATATATATATATATATATATATATATATATATATATATATATATATATATATATATATGCCTGGTGTTGGCGTTGTGGTTAGGGTAGCGGCTTGGAATCCAAAAGGTCCTGAGTTCAAGTCCAGTTGGCTGCTTGAATTAATACACACCAGGAGGTTGACTCAGCCTGTCATCCTTCCGAGGTCGGCGAAGTGAGTACCAGTGTACTGGGCCCGCTGTATGCCCCGGTTCAAATAGGTGTACCATATCCCTGTGTCGTAAGAGGCGACCAGGGTTGCGTCAGGAAGGGTATCCGGCGTAAAACCTGTGCCAAATCATTATGTGGATCATAACGGAGATCCGCTGTTGCGACCTCCAACGAGAGCAGCCGAAAGAAGAAGAAGATGTTCGGCTGTTATATCTGCAAAAGGTGGTTACTTTGAGTCAAAAATTTAGATTAAATTTTGTTCAACAAACTATTCCATGATTTCTTTTTTATCTGCAATTGTTTATTTGTTCTGTGCTTTAATTTCAGAGTACACTGAAACATTAAACTGCTTAAATTTCAGTAAAAAACTGGAGAAATGGGGGTGTTCTGAAACCTTAGACTGGTCGTGTCTGCTGATACCGTTACTCTTTATGCTCATGAAAATTATTGCTGGCTTGTTAAATTTTCAGGTGAATTTGTTTCATTGAAAAGAGAAAACGTACCTTTCTTGTGTTCTGAGCATAAGAACAAATGTTTTGAAAGTATATCTTTTCATTTGTCTTCAATTTGTATAACAATTTGATGCCTTTTCTGCATGAAAACGCATGCTCATCTTGTCCCCTATTTTCAAATCCTGAAGCTGAATCACAAAGTTGAGTGCTTTTCAGAAAGACAAACGTTTTCCTTCCAAAATAGCATGTGTTGTCAGTCGTATCCAAGTTTACAATTTTCACTCGTCAGGCCCACCTTCTATGAAATGAGCCTAGTATGACTCTGACTACCATGATTACTACTACTACTACCACTACTACTATTATTATTCAGCCCCAATTATTCCCAGCTTATTGGAGGGTCACCTGGGGAACATTGTGTGGCCCAAGTCTTTCATGCATTGGCTTGCCTGACGTTTGTTTGACTAAAAGTAGCAGGGATTTGTAGATTTGTTCAGGGTTCCGAGATCGATTTGCCGACTCGTCGCAAAAGATATCTTGGGATCTTTAGCGTACACCAACTCGTGCTGAAAGATGAAAGATGGGACACCCAGTTTTTATCCCCCACCGCGTGGCGGAAGGGGGATATTGTTGTCACCCGGGTCGTCCGTCCGGCTGTCCGCCCGTCCGTCCGGCTGGCTGGGCGTCAACATTTATAGCTGTGAGTGCGATAACTCAAACTATTCGCCATATTGATTTGAAATTTGGGTCACACATGTACCACCTGAAAAGGAAGAACCCTATTGATTTCTGGCATGGCCGGATCCAAGATGGCCGACTGGGGTGGCCATCTTGAAAAAAATGTTTTTTCGTCATATTGATTTGAAATTTGGGTCACACATGCACCACCTGAAAAGGAAGAACCCTATTGATTTTGGGAGTGGCCGGATCCAAGATGGACAACTGGGGCGTTCCGTCCGTCCGGCTGGCTGGCTGAGCATCAACATTTATAGCTGTGAGTGCGATAACTCACAAACTGTTCGCCATATCTATTTGAAATTTGGGTCACACATGTACCACCTGAAAAGGAAGAACCCTATTGATTTTGGGGGTGGCCGGATCCAAGATGGCCAACTGGGGTGGCCATCTTGAAAAAAATGTTTTTTGTAATAAATGGAAAAACGCTTATCTGATTTCAATTATTTTTCAATGGCAGGGGATTCCCCATCTCTGATGGTATATTTAACATCAATCTGATGGATGGGCACACACGTTGATGCATCTCCCTTCATGCGAAACACCAGGGAGATTGTATTTTTGCAGGTTCAAGATTCAAACCCAAGCCTGACAACTCAAAAGTGTATGTGTGTCGTTGGAAGCTATTCTTGTGTCCCTCTCCTACAGTTACATGACATATTCATTTTCATGTACTTCCAATATTTTGATTCTCTTTGCATGCAAAATCGCACCTTATTCCAGCCTCCAATTTGGGTGCTCAAATGAGCAAGGCAGTGCCGTGTATGTGTATGTGTATGTGTGTGTATATATATATATATAATATATATGTATATATGTATATATATATATATATATGTATGTATATGTATGTATATGTGTATATATGTATATGTATATATGTATATGTATATGTGTATATATGTATATGTATATGTGTATATATGTATATGTATATATATATATATATATATATATATGTATATATATATGTATATATATATGTATATATATATGTATATATATATGTATATATGTATATATGTATGTATATATATATATATATATATATATATATATATATATATGTATGTATATATGCATGTATATATGTATGTATATATATATATATATATATATATATATATATATATATATATATATAATATAGAGAGAGAGAGAGAGTTGAGACAATGAAGAATTGGAAGCCATTTTGTGTGGGACAGTGTGTGATTGTATTTTTATTCTTACCCAATGAGGAGAATGTGTTCATACTTTTCCATTTTCATTGGTGGATGAGTACCAACCGAACTATTTGTTATCTGAATAAAAATAGCCAAAACTTTAAATGTACTTTTTTGTTCCAATTTCATTTTCCTCCCTTCCTACATTTTCAAATACAAGTTGGGATTTAGGGTCACGGATCAAAACGGGGAAAACATTTTAATCTCAAAATTTCATATTGGAGCCTTCCTGGTGGAACTTTATGCCGTTTTTCGACTGTGCTTTAGGTGGGAAGTGTGGGGATTTGTGATGGCTCAACGTATCGTTTTGAAACTTGGCATCATGATTCATGACATGGATGCACAAAAACGAATGGAGTCCTTTAAAAAAAAAATTCCATCCAGGTGGTGAGGTAATTAGCTAATTAACTCAAAAAATGTAATCTGTATGTCCATCACAAATCATGACATTGTCATCTCAAGAGATGTTTTGTTCTTTGGTTTAATCTCTTGATTTAACCTTTGGCTTACCCTCGTCAGAGGAGAGAGCATTGCATTTCGGTCCGTTTGTCCTCATAGAACGTGTGTAGGTGTATGTTAACGACATTATTTAGAACCCGAAAGCCATCTTTATCACCAAATGCAGGCCAACTACAACGGTCTCCCTCCATTTGGAGACGAATGTCTGACCCACTTGGGACTGTTCATTTAATCTTATCAATGGTGCTGATGCTGAAAATCCCAAAGAGAAAATAAACTTTGCTTTGTCTTTAATGTCATAATTATGCTATCTGCAAGATATTTGATGTAAACCTAGACAATATTGTGTAGGCTATGCATCGCTGTGATGACCAAGCACACTGTGAGTAGGCCTAGTGTAGAGGCTCGGCTCGGTCTCGCCGACTTGACATCCACATTCTTTCAAATGTAGTGATTGATACGAGAGGCTTTTAACCAATCGATTAATAATGTGATGATAAACTGGAAATATATACACATTCGGGCAATTCCACAGAAAATGTTACCTCAGGGTGAAAAAATGAAATTCATTGAATAGCTTTGTTTTCCCCTAAAGAGTCATGGAAAAGGTCCATATTTTGAAGACCAAGTAAAAAAAAAAAGTCTGAAATTATATGAAGAATCTATATATTTTTAGCTCTCCAAACAGAGCACAGTTGAACCAAGCTGTAGTGAAAATATCAGTCTTTTTCATCCATTAAGTGTTAAATGAAAATTATAATACCAAATAAATCCTGTGAAGCAGTAATTATAATTCTAAAAGAAAGCTTAGGCCTTATATTAACAGCTTACAAGAGGAAATCATGAGAAAGTATCTATTATTTGAAACACATACCCCAAAGGAAGGGTTGATTTGCACTGCACATCAGTGTAATGTCTGTGACGTTTTAGACAAGTTTTTGTAGCATCATGAGTTTTTGGTCACTTTTGTTCAAAAGCCATTTTCAAAGCTAGAATGTGATATCTCATAATATCTCAAGAGGATTAAAAAAAAACTTTCTTGGTTTGTCCACATTTAGCGTCACGGACATTACAATGGCTACACGTCACGGACATCACATAAAGCATATATGTTCAAACGTGAAACTTTGAATTCTACAGCATAGTCTTATTTTATAGTCAAAATCGGGATAATGTGGCCTGATGTCCTATAAAATTGAGCAAGGCCTGCATTCAGCACAAGCCTTACTTCCAAGCAGATGCAAGCCAGTTGGGAGTGCATTTCTTCAGCGACACTTACCGACCAGAAACAGACAAGGAGCAACCACAAAGTCACCAACCCACATCAATTCAGATTGGATCATTTGTCCGTGTGAAGTTTCTTACAAAAAAATCAGAAAAGTTTTTTTGTTGCACAAATAACATGTACTCACAATGATGGATGCACAGTGAAATTTCTGAAGAGGCAAGGCACCTCAAGTCTCTTTGTTTACAGTGAGGAAGAAGTCATTCATTGAACAAGAACAAATCATGGAATTGCTTCCTGCTCCCATCATGGACAACAGGGACAGATATTGTTTTCAAGATGATGTGGAAGCTGAATGAAATATATAATATTGCTCCTCTTGATTCACTGTCTATAGACATTTTATTATGGTATATAGACTCATTTTACCCACTTTGTAACAATTTCTGCAACAAAACAATTTCTCTATCTAACAGTAAGGATTCATGTTGTTTTATTGTAGATCCGGGGTTCTCAATGTAAAATGAAGATGCACTAGTACTGACGAGCCTCTCATGTCCATCATAAGCAAAAGTGTAATGTCCGTGACATTTAGAGGACTTTACATTCTTAATCATTTTCAGTGTCAAAAGACGTGCCAGTGTCTAGACTCGAGAATGTCAAACTTTACATTGCATATTAGGCTCCCTAAAATATTTCTCACAAAACGAGTGTTTCATATCGTGCTATAATTCAAAATCGGGCATCCGTGAAATTGTATATAGATTATATAACATTTTTCATCGCATTGAAAATTCTTTATGCTATGATAAAAAAGTACATCCTGAAAACCATTTGGACAAATGTAAACTTGATAATAATACTGAAATATATGAAAAGAATTCAAAGTTTCCTTGACTTTAAACAATTTTATGAAAGTGGACAAAACTGTTATGTCCGTGACGTTGAAAATGTAATGTCTGTGACGTGATTTTCTTTGTTCTACAGAGCACATGCTCAATCCTTTTTTTTCAAAATGAATTCACATACTATTATACCCTGCATTGCAAATCATTCAATATGAAAATTGCCTTTATATCATCTAAAAACTGACAGACTTTTCAACAAACATACTAGTGTGCAAAATGTAATGTCCGTGATGGCAGAGATTATTTATGATAACTACCAAACCATTTACAGAATCCATCTCAACCTCTCAGTGCATACTGGCCAGGATGAGTGTGTGGTAATACCTGTAGATAATTTCAGATTAAACATTTTGTATGTATGAAATGAGCTCTTAATGGTACCATAAAATGTGTGAAATGTAATGTCCGTGACGCTGGAATTTCCATTAGCATAAACTGAATGTGTCCAAAAATATACTAATAAATTTACCTCGCACAGCCGAAGATGATACTTGCGAAGATGATACTTGCCAGTTCATTCGATTGACTTTATCTTCTCATATTATCTTTGTTGCGGTATTTGTGAGAAACCTGTATGTTAACATTTTCTGAGCGATTGGTCCATCCCCAGGCACAATAGGTCATTTTTCTCATCAGGTTTTTTATTTTTATTTTTTGCGTGCATGTTTTTAACTCTGATGTCTGAGTCTCTGCTCTGATGTGAACACACAATGGTGACCATGCATCACGTGATCATGAAAAAAGGAGGATGCCATTGTTTTAATTCTCTGTATATGGCTCTATACCAAGGCTTTCCCAAATTGTTTCTGCCTGAGGCTAGTTGGTAAAATGTACATTATTCCTGTAAACAGCCATTTCACAGGACGCATGTTCTGCTTTGATGTATTCAATTTTTCTTTCAGGCCGACCTAGATTCTGTGGTCCTTTCCATTGACCGTGCCATCGAGACGATCCACAACTTGGCAATGGAGAATGGAGGAAAGTATACCTTGGAGCAGCGAGAAGTATTGCAGTGAGTTGGTTGAAACCTCTCCAAATGCTCTATGTTGCTGTTAATGCAAAATTGTGACGTGTTTATGTTCAGCTTTTCATGGTGCAACAAACCAACTGCTTATGTTGTTTGTAGTTATTTTTAACTACATCCTTGCAGAATTTTTTTTTTTCTGGAAGGCTCACTTGGTTGTTCCTCGATGGGTTTGAGGGTAGAGGAGTAGCAGCTGAAATCCAAAACCTATCCAGGTCCTCCTGATGACCTGATCTTTGCTCTTTACTAATTTGGGTTCCTTCTGATGACTGCAATGCAGTATTTGGTCTTTCGTTTGATTACCCTATAACATCGTGTTATGGTTCTGCGAAGCCAGCGCTCCCCCCAGGCAATGGCACACAACATTTAGCGGTCCCAAGACTGTTATTTCATTAGTATTCATTTTCGATAGCCCTTCCTTGATGTCTAGTGGGTTTATAAGACAAAATGTGTTGACGGATTTTAGGCAGGTCTTTATTCCCATTCTTTGTCCTTTATTTCTTTTCCCTCACACACAGGAGTCTTTCCCTTCACGCATGCATGCACGCCACTGACTCTCGCAACATGAGCACCTCATTAGCATATTCCGCTAAAACCTCATTCAAACTTCGCAGCATTCTTCATCGGCACATCACCTCATACCTTCACCGTACTCGAACCCTAATGCTACAACATTTTTACAACTACCACAACGCCTTTATATAAAGCCCTACATCAACCTAAGCCCACTTACCTTCACCATTAGGCGCCACAACCGCGACTACGCTTCAACCACCTTGCCATAACTCACTGCTATGACCTCCACAACCAGTCACCACCATAGACGCCCACCACTGCCCTTTGGAGGTGGTGGGGAACAATGGGTGCCACGTTCCATTGCAGATGCTTATGCTTGGGACATTCTGGCATGTAGTTTGAGGCGCTAGTGTGTGCTAGAATACATTCAACATCGTATGGATAGCCCTCGCGCTCTGCTAAATTACGGCCCCTATTTGATGTCCAGCGCATGTTCGTGGCCAGAGAGCACCACCCGATACCCTCGCTCCATGTTAATGTCAGAGATGAAGTGCAGAGCGAATGAAGCCATTTCTGGTGCCAAGTCCACGCATGGGTGTGGCCAACACTTGGGGAAGCATCTGTGCCCCAACGTGGGTGCTCGGAAACTCCTACCATCCGTCGTGATTGGCGTTTAGGCTCCTCCCTCACAAAACAACAATAAAGACACCTGCAGTTGCGATCGCAGATGCTTTTGGCTTGGCCGGTAGTATGGGATGGAAGGCGGAGCTGAATAGGCAGATGTAGCTCGTCAAACAGAGTGTTGGGTGGGCGAGCGATTCGGACACCGTGCTAAGCGCATTCATTCGGGCCGAGCTGATAACACATTTACACTTGAGAGCTGTCTTCTCACATGTCAGAGCTGTTTTCTTGCACGTTCTGTCTCTTGTTTTTCTGCTTGTCTGCTGTGGATGCAAAAGAGCAATCAGCAAGGCAAGTCCCCAAACCATCGCTATTGTTAGAGCGACCCCACAGACATGCACCTCTTTCCATTTTCTTCTCTGCACCTCACCCGCATTCCACCTGCACCTCATCGCACCTCCTCTGACCACGCACCATTTGACATCCTCAGTTTTCTCCTTTCTTCTCCCCCTCCAAAGTGACTTGGAAGCTTGGGTCCATCAACCGCGCAAGGTATTGAAAAGGTCGCACACCTCATACTGTTTCTCATCTTTCTTTGCTTTCCAACCTTCCGTGGGGAATGAATCTTGAAGCTCCTGTCATGTTCATATAACTTGCGCTTGCAGAACTTTTCAATAACTCATGGCGAGTCTTGAAATCCGGATCTGGAACAAAATGTACAGCATTCATTCTGTCTAATTATATTTGTGTCACTGGTACAAAACAATGGAAACTTGTTCAAAAAGGCCAAACTGTTTTCACCATTAATGGGCAAGTTATCAAATACGTTTGTGAAAGTTGTGGAATTTTTGATAACGTACTCTTCCTTTCTCGCCCCTCTTAATTGCCATACAGTTCCTTCCCATCTCCTTCCCTGCCTTTCTCATTCTTCGCCCTTCTACTCTTTCATTACCCTCGCCGAAGGAGAGGGTATTGCATTTGGGTTTGTTACTTACGAAATCGAAAGATTTGTCCTGTGGCACTATGGAAGTGGAACTATGGAACATAGTAAACGTGAACAGAGACACGTGAAGACACTTCACGTGAACAGAGACATCCATACCTCTGACCAGCTGAGTCGATCGCTTCCGTCCTCTGTTTGTGTGTTTGTTTGTTTGTAGGCACGATAACTCGAGAACGGAAGAAGCTACCATTGTCAAATTACACCACGTGATTCAGGAGGGTGATGGCTAGCGCTGATTAGATTTTGGTCAAAATCGGTCAAAGGTCAAGGTCACAGTCCAAAACATGATAACTCGAGAAAAGTTACCACAGGTATTGTTGACGGAGCGTGGGTTTGGAAGATCGAGGTAAGTTCGGCGGAATTTGTGTGTCAATTCATCGAGTTACGGCTGTTTTAAAAATTTCAGTGTTGTAAAATAATAAATAATTCCGTAAATTCCTGTGGAGAAATGGAGTATTTTTGCTTCGGTCGACGTTACGAGTTCGTTTTAACTTCAATTTTAATTTTCTCTTCGGTTTTTGCGATCGCTTCGGACGCTTAACACTCGATTGTTGAAATGCTGGTAAAAATCGGATGTTTTGGAGACGTTTTAAGATTGTATAAAAATATTTCACCCGCCGCATCACGGCTCGTCACGTGGCGCAGCGCACTCGAGCAGCCGCGTCGTTGAGTCACGTAAAGGTTTTGCGTGTGCGCGCTGACGTCATCGCGCTCGCCCCGGCATCCTTTCGTGTTGGGTGGGGGGGCGTTGAGTGTGGCCTTTACGTTACGTTAATCCTCGGTAACTCGAACGGAAGAAGCTACCAATGTCAAATTACACCACATGATTCAGGAGGGTGTGATGGCCAGCGCTGATTAGATTTTGGTCAAAATCGGTCAAAGGTCAAGGTCACCGTGAGGTCAAACATTCAATTTTTGATGGTTTGGGACAGAATCATCGTAGAAACTTCTGGTTTGCGTCGCTACCTTCTCAAGAGACAGCTTTTATTAGACAAGGTCAGAGGTCAAGTTGACGATTTCGTAAGTACCAGTCTATGACTGCTTGTTTGTTTGTCCACACAGAACTTGAGTGTTTTTCTCTGCAACCACTTGACTGGTTGAGACAATTTTCACCATCGGTGTGACGACTCATGTAGAATGTTTTAATGACAATTATGATGGCACAGGTCATGTGGTGTGGCAGACATGTTGGAAAAACTTTGCACCTCTATCTCTGAAACCACACCAAGGGAAAAATTGAAACTTCAAACGTGGCAAGTACTCATGGGGAATGTGCAATTATTATTACTATTATATTTTTTAATTACTTTTTCTTTTTTTTTAATGATTACTATTTATATATTTTTTTTGTATTTTTTTTTTTAATTATTGCTATTTTATTATTGTTATTATTATTTGTATTATTACTTTTTTATGACATCATAGGTGCCTTCGTTATGATGGCCTTGCACTCGCCGAAGGAGAAGGTATAGCATTTGGGTCCATTTGTCTGTTTTTTTTACTTACGAAATCTAAAGATTTCATAAGTATATTGATGACTTCCGTTTTGTGTGTGTGTGTGTGTGTGTGTGTGTGTGTGTGTGTGTGTGTGTGTGTGTGTGTGTGTGTGTGTGTGTGTGTGTGTGTGTGTGTGTGTGTGTGTGTGTGTGTGTGTGTGTGTGTGTGTGTGTGTGGGCACGATAACTCGAGAACGGAAGAAGCTTCCAATGTCGAATTACACCACGTGATTCAGGAGGGTGATGGCTAGCACTGATTAGATTTTGGTCAAAATCAGTCAAAGGTCAAGGTCACAGTGAGGTCAAACATAATTCTGTAAATTCATGTGGAGAAATGGAGTATTTTTGCTTCGGTCGACGTTACGAGTTCGTTTTAACTTCGATTTTAATTTTGTCTTCGGTTTTTGCAATCGCGTAAGACGCTTAAAACTCGGTTGTCGAAATTCTGGTAAAAATCGGATGTTTTGGAGACGTTTTAAGATTGTATAAAAAATATTTCACTTGCCGCGTCACGGCTCGTCACGTGGTGCAGCATGCTCTAGCAGAGGCGTCGTTGAGTCATGTAAAGGTTTTGCGTGTCCGCGTTGACGGTGTTTTCGATAAAGATGGTGTTTAAAAGTCATTTTTTATCCCAATAAAGGTTATCGTCGCATGCCTGACTCGCTAAGCCGTCGGATTATGTAAAGATTGTTGGTGGATGGCCGAATATTATGGTTTTGTGACAAATAAAATAATATTAAATAATTGCGTGGAGAAATGGAGATTTTTGCTTCGGTCGACGTTACGATTTTTGATGGTTTGGTACAGAATCATCGTAGAAACTTCTGGTTTGCGTCGCTACCTTCTCTTGAGACAGCTTTTATTAGACAAGGTCAGAGGTCAAGTTGACGATTTCTTAAGTACCAGTCTATGACTGCTTGTTATCTTGCCAAAACGAAGTTTTTGCAAGATATGTTAGTCAGCTTGTATGTTTTTTTTTTGTTTTTGTTTGTTTGTCTGTAATCATGTATAAAAAAATTCTGCAGAGCACAGTTATCATTGGAAATTTTTGTAACTTCGCATATCAGAGGCCTATAGAGGTCCCTTTCAGCGCACAAAATTTTGAAGGTCAAGGTCACTGTCGCAAATCGGGGGAGTCGACGAAACCCTTATTTTTTGAGTAATTTTGATCGGCCATCTTCAAACTTCATGGGAATATAGTTCATGGTCTGGAGCTCAGCTGATTCATTTTTGGTGGCGATTGGCCTTGACCTTCATATGTTTTTTTTTTTGTCTGTAATCACGTATAAATCACTGCAGAGCACAGTTATCATTGGAAATTTTTGTAACTTCGCATATCAGAGGCCTATAGAGGTCCCTTTCAACGCATATAATTTTGAAGGTCAAAGGTCAAGGTCACTTTGTCGCAAATCAGAGGAGTCGACGAAACCCTTATTTTTTGAGTAATTTTAATCGAATCGTCTCCAAACTTTATGGGAATGTAGTATATGGTCTGGCGCTCAGCTGATTAGTTTTTGGTGGCAATTGGCCTTGACCTTCATGGTTATCACCTGAGGTCAAACATATTTGACCCCAAGGTCAAATTTTCAAGTTTTAGGAACCATATCGTGTGGTACCTCAAATTGAACACCTCGATGAGTGCTTTCTAGATATGTCAAGCTTGAGACATTATGACGTCATTTGGTGACGTTATGAGGCAAACACATATTTTTCATGGTTACTCTGTAGAACGATTCTCATCGGAATCTCTCGTAGGCAGATATTCCTCAAGGAGTCGCTCCTGGTGGATAGCAGCTCTGTTCACCTCAGTGTGACCTTAAAGAAGTCACACGTGGTCACCTTTTGGCAAGATACGGGTCACCCTGCGGTTGACATTGTTTTTATTTTATTATTTATTTTGTTTGTTTGTTTGTCCAAACAGTACTTAAGTGTTTTTCTCCAACGGCTTGTCGGATCAAGACGAAATTTTGCCAATCGGTGCAACCACTCATGTAGAATATTTTAATGATAATTATGACAGCTTAAGGTCACGATGTGTCGCAGCCATGTTGGTAAAACGGAAAAACAGTGGACCAATATCTCTGACACCACACCAAGGAAAAAAATTGAAACTTGGCACAGCAAGTAGTCCTCATGGGGAATGAGTGTGATTTTTTTTTTTTTGTGATGTCATACATGTCTGCTATGACATCATAATTTCATATGCAGAACACTACATCCAATGAGTATGAAAACTTTTGAGGGTCATCGTGGGATAAAATGGTCCACAAAAGAACATGTTTTGATGACACCATCGGTCACATGATTCGGCAGCCATGTTGTTAAAAAAAAAACCTTCAAAAATCTTCTCTGAAATGGCTGAACAGATCGAGGCGAAACTTTACACGTATGACTTCCTATCCATGACGAACAAAAGGTTCACGCACATACTCTACCTGTCAAACATTTTAAAATACCCCCATTTTTCTAGTTTTTACTGAAATTTAAGCAGTGTAATGTTTCAATGTACTCTGAAATTAAAGCATAGAACAAATAAACAATTGCAGATAAAAAGAAATCATGGAATCGTTTTGTTGAACAAAATTTCATCTAAATTTTTGACTCGTCAAAGTAGCCACCTTTTGGAGATATAACAGCCGAACATACTCGGGGCATTCTTTCTCCAATGGAAATTAAATATCGTTCGGAAAGTTCTTCCCAATACTGTTGCAGAAGTTCCCACAAATGTGTTGCACTTGTAGGTTGCTTTGCTTTCACCCTTCTGTCCAGTTCATCCCAAACCAGCTCGATGGGGTTTAAGTCTGGAGACTGTGCTGGCCATTCCATGATTTGAAGACTACCATATTGCTCTTTTCTTCTGAGGTAGTTCTGACATAGCCTGGAGGTATGTTTTGGGTCGTTATCTTACTGTAGGATGAACCTCTGACCAACTCGGCTTAGACCAGAGGGTATTGCATGGTGCTGCAAAATACTGTGGTAGCCCTTTTGGTTCAGGGTGCCAGTCACTCTGTGCAAGTCGCCGACTCTGGATCCAGCAAAAGAGCCCCAGATCATCACGCTTCCTCCTCCATGTTTGACAGTTGGTGTCACACACTGAGGAACCATCCTTTCACCGACTTGACAGCGTACAAAAACCCTGTGTGATGAACCAAAGATTTCAAATTTCGATTAATCGGTCCATAAGACCTTCTAGTTTTCATTAGTCCACTGGCAGTGCTTCATGGTCCAGGCAAGTCTCTTTTTCTTATATTGCCATCTTAGCAATGGCTTTCTTACTGCCACTCGATCTGTCAAACCTGCAGCTCGAAGTCTTCTCTTCACAGTTGAAACTGAGACTTCCTTACTTCGACCAGTGTTAAGCTGTGCTTGAAGCTGCTGTCCTGTGAGCCGCCTATCACGCAAGCTGTTGACTCTCAGAAACTTGTCTTCTGATTGTGTTGTGGCTGTGGATTTGCCAGACCTCTTCCTGTCAGAGTTTCCTCCAGTTTCCAAGTGCCTTTTGATGGTGTAGGAAACTGTACTCATTGACACCTTGGCTTGCTTTGCAATTTCTCTGAAGGAAAGACCGACACTTTTAATGGTCTGTCTGTCTTCCTTTGTTAATTGTCTTTTTCTGGCCATTATGTTAGCAATATCCTACTTTATGATCGCAATGTACTACTTCCTGCAGTGCAATATTGTCCAAATAATGCTTCAGAGCGTGTAGCAACAGTCTGTTCCAACACTGCTTTTATACAGACAGAGGGTTTGTAACTAATCAACAAAAGTTGGGACACCTGTAGGAATTGTTTGCATCAACTTTCAAGGCTTAATTTACTTCCATTGCTGCAGGACAGCTGCAGTTGCTAACACATTACTTGTTCCCTGAAAATGGCCTTTTTAACAACTCTGAAATTCACATTATTTTTCAGTTTTTGGTAACCTTTGCTTTTTTTCATTTTTTTTTCAACCTCTGGCAGTTTACCGCTTAGCTTTGTACGATTTCAGGTTATTCACTGGACTTGAACTGCTTAAATTTCAGTAAAAACTGAAAAATGGGGGTGTTTCAAAACTTTTGACCGGTAGCTTCTCATGTCATTGGTCACATGGTTTGGCAGCCATATTGGATTTACCCGAAAACATATAAAATCTTCTCTAGAACAGCTGGACAGATCGAGGGAAAACTTCATGCAAATGTTCCCCAAGGCATGCATGTACAAGTTTGTAAAGGAATATTTAAATCATATGGTTTGGCAGCCATATTGGTTTTAAGAAAAAAATTAACGATGTTTTCTCTGGAACCCCTTAATCGATTTTTTTTTTTTTTTTTTTTTTTTTTTTTTTGTATCCAATGTCGAGGCTCGTTTAAGAGCTTACACACAGAATGTACAACACAGTGAACAGGAGACAAGAGGGGCGGGAGAGGGAAGCACAAAACAGTGGGGAACAGAGACATTGGAAGATCTGTGGAAGGGAGAGGGTTGGGATGGGGTACATGGGGTATACAAAATGGACATTACATGGACCTTCAGGAAGGAAAGCAGGGAATTTGAAGGAGGTGGGTTTGGGGTGAATTCATGGGGTCGAAAATATCGAGGATTTGTATGGGGGAAGATATGAGATGGTGGTGAATAGCTGTTTTCAAGACTTGGATTGAAGTGAGTGTGGGAGTTTGTTCCAAAGGTGGGGAAAAAATAGAGGAGTGAAAGAGTGAAGGTTTGCAGTGATTCTTGATTTTGGTAGTTTTACCAGAAGGGGGTTGCTGGTGTACCTTGAACGCCCTGCAGAAATATGGGAGGTGCAGGTCGCAGACAGAGCAGGGGATGGGGTCGGGGGGAGGGGGGTGAGGCTGGAGAGGAGACGGTAGAAGACAGAAAGAGCACTGACCTGCCTGTGGTGAGAGAGTGAGAGGCCCAAAGACTCGGCCTCATCTTGGGCGATACCAATGATCCTCAATGCCTTGGTTTCCACAGCGTGAAGCCGAGAAAGGTGAGAGGTGGGAGCACCAGCCCAAAGGGGAGAGCAGTACTCCATCAGGCTGCAGATGATAGCTTTGTACATGGTCAGGAGCTCAGGTGTGCCAAGGAAGGACTTTGCATGATGGAGGATTCCCAGTCGGCGACTGGCTTTGGAGACTAATGCAGGACTGTACCTATTTGGTCTTCCATTTGATTTGAATTGAATTTATTTTAATCCCATTCTGAATTCAATTGAATGATAATTTAAAAAAAAACATCATGGGTCTGGGTCAGGTGTTCGATCAAAGCGGGGTGACATCAAAATTGGACGTCTTGGTACCCGGTCATCACTGCCAGCAGTTATAAAGTGGCAGTTGTAGTTATGTCTCTTAATCATGCACACACCACTTCACAAACTCCACACAACACACTACGCAAAACAAGTCTTGGCTTGTTTTGACCATACCTCTTCAGGAAAGGGGGCCATGGCCCCTTCCCCCCTGATCTCTCATTTTCACCACCCCCTTGTTGTGGAAATATCTGTCAATCCCCCATGGGGCGATTTTTCGAGATTGGTCTAATCTAAGGCCTTCGACCATGTAAGCCATTGTTCTTTTCCCAAAACTGCATAAGTACGGTCCATGTGGACCGATATTTAACTTGTTCTGTGTTCTCTGTTCTGTTCTGTTTTCTGTGTTCTCTGTTCTGTTCTGCTTTCTCTGTTCTGTTCTGTTCTGTTTTCTGTGTTCTCTTTTCTGTTCTGTTTTCTGTGTTCTCTTTTCTGTTCTGTTTTCTGTGTTCTCTGTTGTGTTTTGTTCTGTTTTCTGTGTTCTCTGTTATGTTCTGTTCTGTTTTCTGTGTTCTCTGTTGTGTTCTGTGTTCTGTGTTCTGTGTTCTGTGTTCTGTGTTCTGTGTTCTCATTTCACCGACCTTGGAAGGATGGCAGGCTGGAACCAACACTTGGTGTTAATTCAGCCACCAACGAGGCTCAAACTCAGGACTCTAAGATCCTAAGTCAGCCACCATAACAATGAAGCCAACACCAGGCTCCTGGTCCCAGTCATATCTCAGTAATAGACTACAACGGGTTCAGTTCATGGGTTCTCATTCTGATTGAGCTGTCTTCTTCACAAACCACATTCTAGTGTATCTCAAGGACCTGTACTTGCTCCTGTACTTTTCAATTTGTTTTCTTTTAATATGCCGATAATGCTTTTTTGTACAGAATTATCAGAAAACTCAGAAGTGGTACTCCAAAATGACTTGCAACACATAGACGTTTGTTGGAATTTAAATCACATTGCTCTCAACACAAATGAATGTAAACTTGTATGCATTACTCGTTCTAGAAATCCGTCAAAACCAACTTATCAAATTGGCATTCATACTCAAGATAATGTGGAAAGTTACAAGTACCTTGTTTTTATCATTTTCCAGATACTTTAGCGGGACACATTAACTGTGTTACCTCCAAAGCGAGCTCATGAAATGGTTTCTTTGGGAGAGTCATCAAATCAAGAAATCCTAAAATTCTCACTGCTCTTGAATGTTCTGTTGGTTTTTACCCAAAAGTTTGAGTGACTGAACCTCTTTGAGAGGGTTGTTGAGAAACTCGATGGAAGGGTTTGTGATAAGACAGACACATAGAGATCTCAGGATTGAAAGACGTGTTCCAAGTGTTTGATCAGTTTGTGATTTTTGTCAATGTCTGAGGAGAGAGGGAAGAGGCTGTTACCTGTCTGTCAGAAGATGTCATGACAGAGTAGTCATCAGCAAAGAGATAGAGGGGATTTTCCATTGTCAGTGAGATCATTGATGAAGATGAGTAATAAATGAGGCCTAGAACACCTCTTTGTGGTGCTCCAGATTTGACAGGGAGAGGAGAAGAAAGGGTAACGTTGGCTACAAGTGTGGAGGAAGTCAGTAACCCAAGAGTGGAGTTGGCCTTGGATTCCATCGGCAGAGAGTTTGGGAGAGCAAGGCAGGATGACAGACTTTATCAAAAGCTTGAGATGTGTCCAGAGAGACAGTCCTGATCTCATGTCGGATATTGACATTGAGGGCCTCCATCCATTGTTGGGTAGTAGAAGCAGCATATCCAATGTTGAGTGACCACATCTGAATCTGAATTGATGATCTGAGATAACGCTGTTGAAGAAAAGGAATGATTTTGTCAATTGTGATGATGGTTTCCATTTGACCATTTTGTTGCCTTACACTTTACCTACCTATAAGCATTATGTAAACAAGGACAAATGTGTCCAAGAGCAGCGTCCTAAAGGTTTTGTCGGCTAAAAAAAAAAAATTAATAAATTTTTTTTTTTTAAAGCAACAACAACAACAACTTCCGATATTTCGTCACGTGCCTTGATTAAGCCAATAGCGAAACCCTTGATTTTGGTAGTTTTATGTATTTACTGTATTTACGTATCATACTGTACGTATCATACTGTATTTTACGTATCATACTGTATTTACGTATTTACGAAATAAATAATGTATTTACGAAATTTCAATACGATAAATGGAATAATCTTTAAATAGTGACGTGAACTTTTCGAAACTTTAAAGCAAATGTCCGAATATATTTAAAAGTTCATGATAGACGCTCTCAAAAGGCACCGTCTATGTGAGGATATGTACATGTGCTCAGTATTTAAGGAGATCCGGATCTTGTATATCCAAGAGCCGAGTCCTAAAGATTAAGGTTCTGTCTTCACAAGAAGAAGAAGAAGAAGAAGAAGAACAACAACAACAACAACGCCGGGCTCTCTATGAGCAGCGTTCGCTATGCGAGATGCTGCTAAAAAGTATCTTTTTTCCAAAAAACGAGTCGTTTTCCCCCCCCCCCCCAAGTTTGATCTTAGCCATAGTTGGTTAACTTGAATTTGGACCACCAAGGGAATTTGAATACTGAATAGCCATGATCATAAAATATGCATATTTACATCTTTCGATCACATACACATCTTTCTTGTTTCCAATATTTTCATTTTTCCTTATTTGGTAAAGGAATGGAATGTAGTAATCGGTTGCCATGGCAATTCAATTTCAACCGATAAGCTGCTGTGACAAGTCCACGTGACATTTCCATAAAGTACAGGTTCTGTTTTCAGAATATATCTGGTGGCATTTTCCCACCCAAATTGTACTGACATGTCAGTTTTGGGGTTCTGGTTTGTAGACGAATATCAAGACTGAATCAAATTTTTGCTCTCATGGAGTTTGTGTACAAAATGAATGAAAGATGAAGACAGCACTAATACAATACAAATACATCAATCAATCAATCAATCAAATGTACCATACTTTGTCAGTGCTGATGATTATCATTTCATCTATGGGTTCAGGAAGCTGGTTATGTCAGTTGACATAACAGATTTTGAAACAGATTACGAAGGGAATTATTTCAAGGCTTGATGAGGGGGAACAGTGCAGAAGCTTGAAGACACATTTATGGAGGGGAGGGGTCATGATGGACATCTCCTGAACAAATTTAAACTTTTGCCCCATCATTTTTACACTGATAACACTTGATAAGGAGTTACTTGACTGGGTGGCTCGCGGTTGCCTTCCGAGCGAATTTGTAATTTGGTCAGGGTGCTGGCACTAAGTTGCTTTCTTTCCACAAAAGACACCGTGGGGTCTTTAATGTCGCCCATTGCTGACAGACGGGTCCTCTGGCTTAACATCCCTTTGATGGTTGGTGCATACATTGATGCCTCACCCTGCGTGTGAAACACCAGTACGACAATTTATGGCCGCATCAAGATTGAAAGCCAGGCAAGACGACGATAAATGTACATAACTCGTTTGAATTGAGCGACGATCCTACTTTCTACACTTCAATATAACAAGGTATAATTCCCCTTTTTGATGCACTCCCTAGCTAATATCAACACTTGCATTGATGAAACGGTGAGATGAGAGGCATCAAAATACGTTACCTTTTTGAAACTCTGTGGTGCAATGGTTAAAGAGCGTCTGCTCCGAGTCTGGGAGGTCGGCGGTTCAAACCCCAGCTGAGTCGTGCCTAAGACTTTTAAGTGGTACTTGCTGCTTCCTTGCTTGATTCGAACCATTTAAACTTTAAAGGATAGAGCATGGATTAAACCCCTCAGGTTTTTTTTTTCCTTCTTTCTTTTCTTTTCCCCAACAGCTTGACTGCTCCTTCAACCCATTTTATTTTTTTCAGGTTGTTTGCAGAATGCGAGTCTGACAGAGCAAGATGTAAAAGAGTGGCAACCAACCTGACGGAGACGTGATGTTGAATATTGTCTGTTTTGTATCACTGACGTCTCATTGTTGCAGTTGTATTACACCATGTTGTGTGTATATGATGGAATTCTGTAGCGCTCCGCTGCTTGCAAGAGAAGGACTTTGAAGTTGTTTTGGCCTGTCATCTTCCTGTGCCCTTCAGACACTGTTCTGGCTGTGTGCTGCTCTTTGTCCTTGCCAGGCTTTGATTTATGAGACTGCCACTTTCAACTGCGTGCGAGTGAGCTTGCATGCAGAGGCGAGTGCTTCTGTCGTGAAAGAATTGCTAAATTGACCTGGCATGTGTGTTCTTGTCACACGGCCTAGTTTCCAAGGCAGATAGCTAAGCTGATAACGTAACTCTTTTATTTATTTCATTTTTTTGGTCCCAAACTGCTTTTTCTTTCAGCATATTGAATCCTTCCAATGCAATGAAGGAAATGTGTCACATTATTATAACTTTCTCTGCTCATCTTGAGATTGATAGACGATGCATGTGTAATTGCCTTTGAGGGATCTCGTCGAGTGGAATCCTGATTGAATTGGATGCAACTTGAAACACCCTGGACGTGTGTGTGTGCGTGCGTGCGTGCGTGCGTGCGTTCGTTCGTTCGTTCGTTCTACTGGCAGGGAGCATTTGCATATATTGCACTGTTCTTTTGGAGGGGACACTTTGCCAATTGTCATGTCTGCTGTCATGAAAATGCTGAACTACCTATTGGAGAATGTCAAAATCTTTATTTATGTTGTTGCAGAAATGCATTACGAAAAATTTCAGTTGAGAGTAGGAAATGGACAAGGAATTTAAGATTGTTTTCGGGTTTGCTGCCTGGAGGAAAAGTGAGACTGAAAATTTTGGCAATGGGTTACGCAGGAAGATGATGTCTTCATCGATTGACTTCACCGAATTAGAACCTGTGGTCACTTGTTAATTTTATTTTTTTTTCATTTCACTAATATTAACCGGTTGTCCGACAACACTGGTGTTGTTTGCAATTTGAATTGTACTAATATTCTGCCTTGAAAAAACATTGGCAGAATAGCTTTGAGCTGTCTCGTGTGGGTTAGAATCCCAACCTAGTTATAAACTCTCACCCTGGTGTTTCTCATGCAGGGCGATGCATCATGTCGTTAGCCTCATAACAAAAGTGCTGAAGTCGTTATTTACCAGTTTTGAGAAAAATACAAAAAACTGCAGCAATTCTTCATTATGACTTGGACTTAGAAACTGCACCAATGACTTAGGCATATTGACACAAGAAGTGATTTACGCAGAAAATCTCAAAACCTGGAAAAATGACTTGGGCACTTTTGTTATGAGGGTGACGATGTGCAATGTCCGTCGGAAGGACATTAAGCTGGAGTACCTGTCTGTTGTTTGTTGACGTTAAAATATCCCACGGTGTCTTTTGACAAATGGTATGTGACCCTTCGTCGGCACAAATTCCAAACTTCTGCCCAAATGTCCTTCAGTCGAATATCAAGCCTGGCCAGCAGGTTTCTGAAAGATTTTGACCATAACCTTTCTCCCCAGCCGACTCCACAAGATGTGAATAATTACCTCTGCCACCGAAGGTGGATGGTCATTGAGAGACTGCACTGTCTCTTGCACAATGCTCCTCAAAAAAAAATACTCAACATAAACATTTGATGCTTGAGTTTTGGTGAAGCAACAGGTTGAAATTCTTAATCAACCTCCAATGATTACCAGAAAACCATTTTGTTTTTCCTTTAAAAATAAAAAGTCAACACAACCTCCATCCACCAAAGTTGTGTTTTCACCCCTGTTTGTCTGTCTGTTTGTTCGTTCATCTGTTAGTAAGCCTGGTGTTTACTTGGTGGTTAGAGTGGCTGGCTTGTAATCTTAGGGTCCTGAGTTTGAGCCCCCGTTGGCCACTCAATTAACACCACGTGGGGTTGATTCGGCCTGTCATCCTTCCGAGTTTGGTGAAATGAGTACCAGTGTACTGGTAGAGGGGCACAACATCAGCAGCATATTCACGTCCCAACAAAATGAGACCTACCCAGCAGCCAAGCTGCCACACAGGAGGAGAAGGAGACGAAGTAGACTATCTGTGAGCAGGATATCTCGGAGTTGTGGATCGATTCGGATGAAATTTGGTCGACTGGTTGCGTGTGTGACAAGGAAGAATTGATTCAATTTTGGTGAAAATTCGGATTTGGATACTGTAATTTTTATTTATTTTAATTTCTGCAAGTGATTCTTCACCATTGAAGCATGGGGCCAAAAACGATATGTAGCACGATATCTCAAAGTTGTGGATGGGTTCTGACAACACGAGGTTGATCAGTTGGTGAGGTGACGAGAACAAGCCGATTTATATTTTGTTTCAGGTCCGGTTCCGGATCCAGATCCAGCCCATCAGTGGGATACAAAACGTAAACTGTTCAGCCTGGCAGAAGTATGCACTCCACCGAGTGCCACTCTTGTTAGCACCGTTATGAAGAAGAAGGAGCTCAAAGGAAACCAATCATAAATGAAATGAGCTGATTGATGAAAAACGTTCTCAGTGAAGACGTACCGACACGTGCTTTTGTTTGGAAATTCAATCAAATTATTTTCACCTTCATATGAATGATTTTTATGGTCCTCATTTTGTAAGGTGTGGAACTTTTAAGTTCTCTGTGATTTGAACCGAGGTTACCTGCATCATAAGCAGAGGTTCAGATGAGAACACGAACGAGCCAAACAGTTTAGAGCAATTGCTTGATCATTTTTGGTTGCACATGATCTGTACATGTTTGACTTGACCATCCACTGCTTGTGCTCCAGCAAGTCTGTAAATGCTTAAACAGGAAGCGCCCTCCAAAACGATGAGGTTTTTGGTTGAAGTCGTGTGTATTCACCTTGGGTTTTTTTTTTTTTAGCACCTATTGTACACATCGTGCGAAATAAATTATCCTGTAATTCTATCGTCGCACCTCAAAAAGGTCGGTCGTTTGCACCATCAAGTGTGATCAATCGTTATCTGCTCAAATGATAGTGGAATGGCCAGCAGGGCGCTTCATTTGCGACATAGATATTGCGACATTGAAAATTGATATCCGATCCAATGTACCATCCTGATTGAAAACTTTCAGGTGCCAGCAAAGCAGTCTCTTGGCAAAATGAGAGGTTTGCCTTTGCCTTTCCATTCCACAGACCTAACATGTTTGCCCCAAGGAATTGTGGGATACACCCATGGTGAGTTTATTCCAAAATGGCAGATGTTAGACTTGCTTGAAAGAAAGACAGAGTGATGATGCTATAGTGTTTGGTGATTACCAAAAATTATCCAGATAATCTGTGAAGATGGTTGTGAATGAAGAGTACAGGAAAATATCAGCATTTTGACTTCCTCATTTATTAGGGGACTATAGGTTTGCTCTCTGTCTCACTCTGTCTGCCCATTCCACCTGTGGTTTTTCTGACTTTTTGTTTTTTACCCCGTACCCTTCAACACATTCAACTGAAACGTGGTACGTATGGCTTTATTATAAGTTCCAGAACAAGTTCGAGTTTCAAGGAGTTTTTCTCAGAGTTGTGCTTTTATGAACTTAGAAAATATGACATCGGTCGGGGACATGTATTGTAAAGCGATTCTCGCTCTTGTTTATCTTGTAGCTGATGTTATTTTGTTAAAGGGAAATCCTCTCAATGTCCAAGTTTTTGGGAAAATAATACTGTTATCAAAAATTATCGTCTCGTGTCGTGACATCTTAACAAGTTTGTCAATTATTAGTTTTCACCAAGGAGTTAAGTTTGTCTTATGGGTTTTAGGAATGTAAGCATTGTGATGTCATTGATTGTTCGGTCCATTTTGACCAGGGTACGAGCACAATCTGTAACCTCCTCTTCCCTCCAACAGTTCACCAAGGTGTGTCAAATGTTCGAGGTGGATGTGTGTCCAAAGCTGAGTTGATTAAAGTTTTAAGGTCATTCTCCACACATGTTTACCTGCATGTTGCATTATAGTTGCCATACTTTTGTTTGTTTGTTTCTCGACATTGTCTGTCTGTTGAAGAGCAAGTGCCAGTTTGAGGTTGCCTCCAAAAGGATTTTTTATTTTTTAATATT
Source organism: Eptatretus burgeri (assembly GCF_056783735.1). Lineage (NCBI taxonomy): Eukaryota > Metazoa > Chordata > Myxini > Myxiniformes > Myxinidae > Eptatretus > Eptatretus burgeri. The sequence goes on along the minus strand of NC_140962.1, from coordinate 102,453,722 downwards.
CACTGTCGAGGCTCGTATGAGAGCCAACACACAGAACGTACAACAAGGGGAGCAGGAGACAAGAGGGGTGGGAGAGGGAAAGAGAAAACAGTGTGGAAAACAGAGGCATGAGGAGATCTGTGGAAGGGAGAGGGATGGGGTGGGGAACAAGGGGTAAACAAGATGGACACTTACAGGGACTTTCAGGTTTTTACACGACAGGGTCTTTCAGGAAGGAAAGAAGGGAATTTGAAGGAGGTGGGTTTGGGGTGGATTATCTGGGGTAGAACAGATCATGGTTTTGGATGGGGAAGATAAGAGATGGTGGTGAACAGCTGTTTTGAAGACCTGGAGAGGAGAGTGGGATGGAATAGAGTGTGGGAGTTTGTTCCAAAGGTGGGGAAAAGAGGAATGAAAGAGGATTGCTCAGACAAATACAACTTCTTCCTTGTTGGGCACCAAGGTGCCATTTTGTAGTTTGATCTTGTTCGGTTGAGTATCAAATCTGGACTATACCACTTAAGAGCAATTGTCATTCCAAAATCAATGCCATCATAAAAGTGTCATTGTTCCTTTGTCATTATTTAAATAAGTTTTTCCTCCGCCACCGAAGGTGGACGTAGGTTATGTTTTCACCCCTGTTTGTCTCTGTCTGCCTGTTTGAAGGACACCTTACAACGTTCTGGATGGATTCGGACGGAACTTGGTGGAAAGGTTGGATGTGTACATGGACTCATTGATTCGATTTTGGTGAAGATCAGGATCTGTATCCAGACACGATAATTTTTTTTTTTTAATTTAAAAGTGATTTTTTTTCGTCATTGAGTGATGGGGCCAAAAACAGAACAGCATGATATTGTTGCGGTTCCGGGTTCGCCACAAGGGGAAGCCCACGGGTTCCCTCCGAATACCCGGTCCTGAGGCCACCAGCTGCAGATAACACTGCGGTCTGGTGGGTTGTTAAGCAACTACAAATGTCAATTCACCTCGTCAACTCCAACAGGGTTATCTGGCTGACACAATTTACCTGAGAAGGTGACTAAATGAACTGAGTTTCGTACCCTCTGTGCACACTCGGGTTATTACCGAGCGATACAGTGAGTGTACGCTGCCTAACGAGAGCAAATCAGGTGGGGGCACAACTCTCTGCTTGTACACTGTGTTGGACCAATGGAGGAAACGACATCTGAGACAGATTTGAAAGAACAACCAGCAACTATTTATTTACACACATATACACACACACAATAATTTAAAAGCATGTATTTACAGGCAACAGGCACAGAAAGCAGATTTAACCTTAACATGTATTCTTACACTATCTTATTCACACAAAAGACGCATGGCCATCATTCAATCCGTGGAGAAGAAGAAAAAAGTGCAGAGTGTGGGGTCGACTCGTCCCCTCAACTTAGTCCCACGAGGGTGTACCGGTCCAAATATACAGGGGGTAGGGGGAAGGATGGGGGAAATGATCGTTAGGAGTGGTGATGGGACATGCAGCTGCATTTCTGAGGCATCAAAACAAGTAAGCAAGTCCTCTCTGGCATCCCTGGTATGCCAATAGTAAGTAGCTCACATACTAATGCCTTTCTGTTCCATGCTCCCACGATCGCTGCTCAAACAACCAGGCAAATTCTATGAGGTGTCCAGACCCAGTCAGCAAGTCCTCTCTGGTGTTCCTGGTACGCCAATGGAAAGCAACTCGGTTTCCTCCAGAGCAACGTTCACAGGAACGCTGTTTCTGGTGCATTCCATCCCCCTCAAGCTCTGCTTATTCTCTGTGTCGTACTCTCCGCACGAACCAAGCCGTGTTCTGGGGTTTTATTTCTTACTCAACGGACAATATTTGAAGCGACTGTTTCGTCCCCTATCTTCGTCCTCCTTTGCAGGATCTTGCTTTTTCCATGTCTTGCGTGAGCCTATTTCTTATTGGTCCACATCAGGTGTGGGTGTGTTTACGGTCCTGCGTGTGGGAAATGCTGCTGTTTCTGAGGGAACTTTCACCACAGCCCCTCACCCCAGATTGCTTGTCAGGTCAGGCCAGATTAGATCTGTGACTTGCTACAGGTACCATGTAAACCTGCACGAACCTGTTTCATGGTCGGGTTGGCAGCGACTAAACCGTCTCCCCCCAGCAGGTTTCCTGGTGAGGAGGGTGTAATGGATATGGACATCCGGCAGGATTAAAAACAAAACCTGTCAAAGGGCAGAGGAGCTCCTTGTGAGCCAACGGCCATCCATATCTCGTATCGAACTGTCTGCGGATGTCTTCCTGCGGTTGGGTTACACTTTTTTTTTCTTTTTTTTTTCAGGAGGTTGGCGGCACGATTTGCACTCCGGCCACCATAAACCCCCTCATTCTGCAAAACATACTTAAAACCCAAAGAAAACTGAAAACCCACTCCGTGGAGGTACCTCCTTTGCAGCTGCCCTTCGCAGGACCGCTCACTGGATGACAGGATTGGAGCAAAGCCTTCCGAACCCCCACTCTTTGATGGGAGGAAAACCACGGGGTAACCTTTCACCTACTATTGGTCTGGTCGCTCTGATGGTTACCATTCCCAAGGAGTTCCTGCAGCTGTGACCAATTCGCTGACTCCAATGATAATTGAGGTAACACTGGACAACGAGTGTATTATGCGACGAAACATTCGTCACTCCTTGGGTATCGTTTCCTTGGTGTCTGTGTATGCTCGAACTGAGGTGAGTGAATGACCGTGAGGGATGCATTCTATGCCACACTCGAGTCAATGGTTGATCAGTGCCCCAGGCGAGATACTCTTCCAGTCTTGGGGGATTTCAATGCATCAACTGGAAATGACAGGGATGGTTATGAGATGTGTGTTGGTCCCCACGAGTCTGGAACTGTGAACCAGAATAGCACTAAGTTCCTTGACTTTGCAAGAAGTCGTGGACTCGGTGGCTGGTTCATGGTTTCAGCACCCACAGGCTCATCGCCGGACTTGGTATTCCAACGCTGGCGGTGTGGCAAAGGAGATTGACCAGGTGCTCGTTGATGGTCACTGGAGGATGATCCAGAACTGCAGGTTTGACCAGAGTGCTCAGTTCCTCAATACTGACCACCGGCTTGTTGTAGCATCTCTGAAGCTACAGCTTAAATCCAGGAGAGTGGTACCATCTCAGCCGAGGCTGGATGATTGCAAGCTCAAGGATGAGAGGGTAGCTGAGGAGTTTGCAAACAGGCTGAGTGGGGATTTGGGGGGTCTGAGTGCTTTGCGGTATCCTGAAGAGTTGTGGAGTGCCTTCAAGACCAACATCCTTTATGTTGCCGGTGGATGTTTTGGAACTCACCGGAGGGTGAAGAAGAATTTTGTCTCGAGGGACACTGGATACCATTAATCAGTCACAGGGCCAGACTTGATGGCAGAGCTGAGCTGTTCAGGGAGTTGAGCTGCGGTGTACTGCAGTTAGAGCGGAGGGTGGTGGGCTCTTCACAGTGGAATCCAAAGTGAAGGCTCGCTGGGCCGGTTACTTTGAGCGGCTGCACCAGGCTGATCTATCAGCTGTTGAGTTGGATGTCAGGGGTCTTTCTATCCCGATTGCTGACTCTCCAATCAACTGTGATCCACCTTCGTTTATGGAAACACAGTCTGCGGTGAACCGGTTGAAATGGGATAAAGTTCCTGGGATCTGTGGCATCCATGCTGAACTTCTCAAGGCTGGTAGAAATGCTGTTGCATGCAGTTCTGTGCTCTGCCTGGAACACTGGCATCATCCCAACTGACTGGAAGAGGGGCCTTGTTTGCCCCTCTCTGGAAAAGGAAGGGTGATCGCTGAGACTGCAACAACTACCGAGGCATGACGCTGCTCTTTGCTCGGATAATTCTTCATAGGGTTCGCCACCATCTGCTTGAACACCAGCGCTCAGAGCAGTCAGGCTTTACACCAAGGAAGTCAATGATTGACCATATCCTTGGTCTTCGGGTCCTCACCGACCACAGACGAGAGTTTTGGTTGGTGCTGCTTGCAACCTATGTTGATCTCTGTAAAGCGTTTGATTCAGTGAATCGGGACGCCCTCCAGAGGATTCTTGGTCTTCGTAGGGTGCCACCAAATCTGATCAATCTGATGTCTGAACTATATTCTGGTACTGAGAGTGCTGTGAGATGTGGGTGATACCATCTCTGACGTATTTCCCGTAACTGGAATTTGTCAGGGGTGTGTGCTGGCCCCCATACTTTTCATTGCTTGTATGGACTGGATTCTGAGGAGGATGTCGGAGAGATCAAGCTGTGGTGCATCGTTTGGGAATGTCAATATCTCTGACCTTGATTTCGCAGATTAGATGATACAGCTCATATTTGGAGAGATGCTGGATATCCTGTCATACATGCGATATGTGCCGCACTTTATGAGTGGGAAAAACTTTGCACTTCATGCCACGAACATGCATGTGAGAAGTGCTGTGTTGCACCACGAATGTACCAAGCATCGTGCTTTGTGCCATGAATGTGTAAAATGGAAGAAGGAAGAATGTGGGAAAGCAATTTGTTGCCGGTCCGGAGGATCATTTGTTTATGGTGAGTGATGGGTTGTTGGTGGTTAATAATAATAGAATGAGTTGATTCGAATAATGAGGAAGACAGACTCACCGAAGGACGAGAATATACCTGTGGGGTTGAAAAAAAGACTGTGATGAAAGAGTGGTTATTGAATTGAGGTTTGGTGAAGGGGATTATTGGGGGATTGAGAGAGGCAGAGGGTGGAATGGACCGATGGGGTATTAAAAGAAAGACTCAAAGGAGCAGAGTGGGGAGGGAAGACATCAATCCAGGGAAACACAAACTAACCTCAGTGCATGCCCCCCCCCCCAAACCCTTCGGCAAAGGTCCACCTACACGGCAACTGTGAAAATAACTCATCCTCGGGTCACCTACGTGTCCATGTATGCTGTCCCCCTGGGGTTCGTTTCCAAAACCATCATAATATTTAAAAACATTGTGGACAGATTCGGATGATTGGGTGTGTGATTAAAAACTAGCTGTGAATAGATTTTGGTTAATATCCGGATCTGGCCTGTCGGTGGGATACAAATTGTGAACTGTTCAGCCTGGCGGAATGTCGGTCTCGTCTTTTGTTGTATTGATTTGCCTTTTGTTCCCCCACTCCCCCCCCCCCCTTTTCAAAAAATCTGTTTTTGTTATCTTCGCAATGACATTCCATAAGCTTTCTGTCCTCTTTAGCTATTTTGCATGATTTTGTTATCGTTGCTTCCAAGTATGCAAAAATTAAATGAAAAGGAATGCATTGCTGTTATAAAGGATGTTTTCTCGGTGGGAGTATGATGACCAGTGATACTTTTTATGTAATCATACTGGCCAAGGTACCGGGTGTTGCCCGGGATAAGTTTCACATTATTTCCCCAGTTTAAATAAAATATTGTTTTTAAGACAAATGGCTTTTTCTGAGGAGATCGTCTTTCTTGCAATGTTTCTGTTGCTCTGGCTGTTGCATGTCGTTCACAGTCAGCTTCAAGGCATGATTGTCTTACTTGGAGGTTTTCTCTTGCTCTTGTAGCTGGTACACTTTCTCAGACGACTTCAAGGCATGATTGTCTTTCTTGTGAGCTTTCCTGCTTCTGGGCTTCTTCTGTTTATTTTTTTTCTGGCTGCTGATGTGGATCTGCCCAAACTTGCCCGTTTCTTTGGTGGCTAACTCTAACCCAAACCCGAATTTCCTGTAACATTACACACATGGCGGGACCTGATGTAGCAGAAAATGATAGGACTGATTTTTTGGGAAAAATGCACCAAAATCTAGAATTGCGCCAAATCGAATTGCAGGTACAGTCAAATGCAGTGTTGTTGCAGACCCTGAGCGCTGCGCACTCTTTAGTAGCTTGTGGTCAAACTGTTTGCGCTTGCATAAAGGACAGACAGGCCAAAAAAAAAAATATATATATATATATATATATATATATATATATATATATATATATATATATATATATATATATATATATATATATATATATATATATATATATATATATATAAAAAATCATGAATAGTTTTTAGGCTTCTGCACGTAGATATGTGGATCAGGCATTTAAAGGTTGATCATCACCGTGGCCTTTGTATATCATTATATTGCCATTTATGTTCCAGGAAGTTGATTCGCCACCGCAAAGAGACACTTGGCCGTCAGTCCATGGACCGACCAGCCAGGCAGCAGTATACCGATTCAACTTCGACCACCAACCGGCCTCGGGACGGACAGAGACGGAAGGAGAAAGCGGATGACCTCAGACAGTCTTCCATTGAGCAGGACTATCAGGTCAGTGAAAATGTTGGTGAGTGGAGTAAATGTTTTCTCACAATTACAGTACCAACATGGACATTTCACATCATATTCCTAGTCATGGTGCATATTAAGTGAAAGCAATTCAGTAATTGAGGGGGTTATCATGGAAGTAGTTGAGAAAGTTCCTTGAACAGGGAAATGGGTTTGAATTGGTGAATAGGTTTGATCCGATATTTGTAAAATTTATCAATAAGCACTTTGGTGCCTTCTATTTATTATATGATGCATACAAAATGGCTGAATCGTTTTCACTTCCCATTACCTCCCTTACCGACCATCCACTCACTCATCTGACCACCTTCTATCTCGACCTGCATGTGTATTTTTTAAATCTCCTTTCCAACCTTCCCTCTCTATCTTTTTCAATGCTTCAATAAGTGGATTGCACTGTATCTGCTTTGTCTCAAAAATACCTAATTGTTTTTGAAATGCATTGTGTTCAGTTTATTTTGTACACCTTGAAGGATGTTTCTCTCAAAATTTGCTGGGAACAAAGTAGCATGTTCAGTGAGGAGGTGAATCCTATCCAGGATATGATGATATAGAATTTTGGTTGCATTGATACATAATGTATTCAGAGGCCACCTGCATAGTGCATCACCATATATATATGGTGGTATTTTGATCTTCTTCTCCCCTTTATCATATGTAGCATTCATTCCACTTTTATTGAGGATCTGAAATTAAATTATTCTTGCACTGAAACCAACTCAACTTGACACTTCTGACTTTAAAATCAGACTCTCAGTTTTGTTACTCACCTTCGTAGCTCGATTACAAGGCTCCGAAGGAAAACAAACAAAAGTGGAAATGTGAAAACTATTTTGAATCGATGTGTCAACGGAACCCAATGAAATCCAGCGCTTATCACACTCAGCTAAGCCTGTACCTGTTGCATTCTAGCGAGGGAAGGATATTCCAACATGGCGGCTGCTTAGCCCCAGAAGCACGTGGTGTGTGTGTGTGTGTGTGTGTGTGTGTGTGTGTGTGTGTGTGTGTGTGTGTGTGTGTGTGTGTGTGTGTGTGTGTGTGTGTGTGTGTGTGTGTGTTGTTACGGTTCCAGGAACCGTATGCATACAAACATACAGTTGTCCCGAAGTTAGTTATGCCATTAAGTATATGTGCTGATCAAACCCCTCCTTTTATGTCGTGGGAAAGCAAAAGGGGGTGCGTTGCGATGCTTTTTTTAGTTAGATTAATAAATCTTTATATCCCCTCCATTACGATCCACGGTATCATAGCGCTTGCAGCCCTCTGTTCGCTGGCCACAGCGCACCATTGTCCATCTGCTGTCTCCGGAGGCTCGTTCTGAGGCAGAATCTTCACATCCGCAGTTCCTTTTCGGCTTCCCCAAACGCTCCAATTCAATCTTGGTTGTACCACCGTCCACCTTCCTCAAACACTCTTGGAGTGGGCGGGCTTTCCCGGCCTGGCCGAAACTTCGCCCAGGAAGGGTGGACCCTATGAAGGCCCTGTCCAATCAGGACGGACGATGACGTCGGCTTCGCCAAGGCCCCTCCCCACCCAGGGGATCTATAAATTACGACACCATCCTCAGAGTAGAGTGAGGGAGTTCGGTGGGTTCGTTGGCTGGTTGCAAAGAAAGGAGGGTCGTTAGTTGAGTTGGTCCCTTGGTTGTTGGTTGAAGAAGGAAGGTCGTGATCACGGAGTGTCTGCCCACGTCTCGCCTCGGCGGCCCGTCTGTTGTGCTGGTCTGAGTACACCCGACCTTGACCGGGTCTCTCGTTGGGTCCTGTCTGCTGCCCTGTTCTACCTTGGAATCCGCGCTCTCCACCCGGGCTCCTTCGCAGACACGGTTTCCACACGTGCAGCTGTGGGCCGTGCCGCATGACCTCTGCGGGGTGCCGCACCATGGAGCATCCCTTCCCTCGGAACGTTCCGGTACCAAAAGAACTGCGACCTTAGCTCCTTCCCTCCGTGGCTACAAAAGTCCTTTGCTATTCAACTGGGTTTATTTTGTCTGAGTGTGTGGTGCTGTCCTTTAAGTAGAACTGTATAAGTTTTTGATCATTGTAATTCTTGCCTGTATTATTCTCACGACATGTCTGCTCTGTGTCCTCTTTTGTAAGTTGCTGTAAAATTGTCGCACTACATCTCTCTCTTCTGTCCCCTGCATAATACACCAATAAACCTATTCCTGTACCACATTCATTTCCTCGCTTAGTGCAAATAAATGATTGCAGAAATGTTCCCAGTTCGTTTTTTTCTCAGTTCGTTTTTGTCTTTTCCTTCATTGGTCCAGCATGGTTCGGATCTAAGTTTAGCCGGGTCTTTACCCCCGATAATCTGTTCATTGTCGCCGGTACGTTCTTGGCAGTTCCGCTCGGCTGCATCCGATCCGGAGTTGGTCGTTGGTAGTTGGAACTCTACCGTAGTTGGTAGAGTGATCCGGTTAGGGGAAGGCGTACTTAGGGCGTGGTTCCCCGGTAGTCGAAACCGCGTGGTTCATTAGGTAACTTGGTTCTAGACAAGAAGACCCTACGCTACGCGGTTGAGGTATTGGCGTCCACGGTCGGTTAAGCGACCCGCCGCGTCACAGGATTATCCGTGAGCGACGGCCTACAATTCCGGGAGTCTGATGGGAGACGACGAAACTCCCCCACCAAGTGGTCGCTCTCGCCACCGGACCCCGGCCCACAACAATATATTACACATGTACATAGCTCGGTGGGTAATGGTGATATGCACCGATGATTGTATATTATTTCAATGATCTGAATGTGTGTATTTTGCTTTCTTTATGAACTCTTTTATATATTCCGGCTAAAAAATAGAAATAAAAAAACAAACAGAAACAAGAAAAAAAATATAAAAAAGAAAAAAATGATAATCTCAAAAAACAACCAAACAAGATAGGAATGACACCACATTACGACACCACAATCCTTTTGTGGATTACCATCACGATATCTTTTGACATTCTACTTTTCTTTTGGGATTGTGATGGATGAAGAATGACATCACATGATGATGCCACAATATGACACAACAATCCTCTTCTGGTTTAGCATCATTTCTTTTGACGTTTCATCACAATCCCACAACAAAAGTAAAATGTCAAAATATGTGATGGTATTCCATAAGAGGATTGTGGAATTATAATGTGGTGTTATTCCTACCTTGTTTGATTTTTTTTTTGTTTTTGTGATTTCATCCCTGTTTTTCCATTTTTTTTTTAAAGTTTTTTTGTTTTTCTTAATGTTTTTTTGTTTTGTTTTGTTTTGTTTAACAATGTTTGCAATGTACACTGTAGTATTGATACTGCATTTCCAACATTTGAACGACGTTATATCTGACTTGAGCGAGTTAAATCAACTATTGTCCCATAATGTGTTAACAACGTTCTATTGAAATGCCTCAAATAGACAACATAAATCAGCAACTTGCTGAATAAATATAACAACACAAGCCTCTTCCTTAAATGTAAAAATATTACACTAGATATAAAACACAAAACTCATAAGAGTTAAGTAAAGATGATAATTTTGGGGGGAGGTGTTTAGAAAGATGCTGGGTCCTTTTCAAGGCCATCCTGGGAGAAAGGGGACCCCACTGAGGCAGCAGATGGAGAACTTGCGATGGCGGGTGGATCATTGGGTGAGCTGGTTGTGAGGTACTGTTGGTGGTTGGTGTGGTGGTGGTGGTGGTGGTGGTGCTGTCAACCCTTGTAAAATGGTTTGTGATGGTCGATTGCTTCGCTTTAATTTGGATTTCCCTGTTGGTCTCTTTATTGGGCCTCATAACAGGCTCCAACACACCTTTTAAATTTTATGCTTTTCTTCATGAATGGATCCATTCATGAAGAAAAGCCAGCCAGGAAGATCGCCAGCACCTTGTCAACCAGGGCCTTTCCCGTCTGCAGCACTCCTGCCAGCATCTTGGTCATTAGTGATTTTGGCACCATCACCTCCTCTTCATCACTCTCGTCGTTTGAGCGTATGAGCTCTTCCAGATCCTCCTCCATTAACTCCTTGGTAGGATTCAAAGAGTTCCTTCACCTTTCTTTTGCATGTCCTCAAGCTCTCTCCTCCGTCACTTGCAATCTTCACAATCCTCTGCACGTGAACCCGCCATTCACCTTCCTGTGCTGTGTTTGCTTATTTTGCATTTTCATTTCACTTTTCTTGATGCAATATAGTCGGTCATTTTATGACTCGGTGGGTAATGGTGGCGTACTTCTACCCCACCGTCTTCTAGTCATTTTTAAAATCAACATGAACATCTGGATTAAAGGAGATTTAATACAGATCTTCATGGAGTAAGACAATTTAAAATAGCTGTATTCTTCTCTCTTTTGAGACAAATCCAACCTCTGCCGCACAATATTGCACCACCATTTTGTGGTGGGTGGTATAAGTAGCTCAGAGTTTTGGCTTGAAGTGAAACCATGAGTGCAACACGATCGACTTTTTTTTTTAAATCCATGAAATGATTTAAATTGATGGATTAACTTAAACTTTTCCTGTCACTGGGGACAGGTGATTTTGATAGTTTAAGATAAAACACAGATTGGTGACAGGATAAAAGAGACACAAGGATGATGGGTGACAGAGAATCTGAGACGTACGATTCTGGTCGATGCAAATTGGGGTTTGCAAACACTAACGCTGACACGCACTAAGATATAACCACTGAATAATTAACGCCAAGTCATTTTCGTAACTATTTTTTCCCCGATGCAGGCAGGCATGTGACGTGCTCATAATTCATTGTTCATTTTGGAGCACATCAGATCTGAATCAAGCTGTGACATCATGTACTCTTCCAATTCGACATTTGCACATCCAAGAAAACGTGTGTGTGTTGTGTGTTGTGTGTTTATGAAACGTTCCACACAAAATTGGTCAGGTTTGATTGATTGCTCTGGTGAGCTTGGTTTTCACGTTCTTCAGCTTGGATGTTATACCCATGCATTCATAAATGGTGACTGAGATTTGTCTTTCCCCCGCAAGACCTTTTTTTTTTTTTTCATTCTATGTGAAGGTAAAATGTTTTCACCTCTGCCACCAAAAGTGAAGGAGGTTATGTTTTCACCCTTTTATCTGTCTGTTTGTTAACAAGATATCTCAAAAACTTGTGGTAAGATTTGGACAAAATTTGGTGGACAGGTTGGGTATGTGACGAGGATGAACTGATGAGATTTTGATGAAGATCCGGATCCGGCTCCTAGAATATTTTAAAGTGATTCTTCACCATTGAGAGAAAGGGCTAAAAACTATATATAGCACGATATCTCAAAAAGTTGTGGACGGATTCGGACGAAACTTGGTGAACACGGGTGTGTGACAAGGAAGAATTCATTTGATTTTGGTGAAGATCTGGATATGGATATGAGAATTATTTAATTTTTGAAGTGATTCTTCACCAATGAGAGATGGGGCCAAAAACAATGTATGGCATGATTTTTCAAAAATGTATTGGGCCCAATATATTCTCGGGGATCAGGCATTGCATGGCGGAGGTATGCGTTCTACCGAGTGCCCTTCCAGTTATTAAGTTTTTATTATCATAAACATTGTTTTTTTATTCTCACAGATATTGCCCGAAAGTAAGATCATGTAAATCTATTTGAATCACTCTGTACCGTCGATTTAACGCAAATGCAATTATTTAAGAACTCAACTTAAAATCCGTTACGCTTACAAAACATCCACATCCTATTTACGGGAATCTTTCAACAAGCTCTCTGGGCAATTGTTCCTGAGACCTACTTTTGTAATATATATGTTGTTGTTCGTCTTTCGGCTGCTCCCGTTAGGGGGTCGCCACAGCGGATCATCCGTTATGATCCGCATACTGATTTGGCATAGGTTTTTTTTTTACGCCGGATGCCTTTCCTGACGCAACCCTGGTCACCTCTTATGACACAGGGATAAGGATTGGGTTTCGCCATGATTCCGGGCTGTCCTGCACCCTCTCATAGCGCAGCCCAGCGCAGAGTGCCCGTCCTCAAGCAATCCTCCAACCCAAGCCTCCGAGTAGCCGGATTACAGGCGCACGCCACTACGCCCGGTACTACTTTTGTATTATATATATATATATATATATATATATATATATATATATATATATATATATATATATATATATATATATATATATATATATATATATATATATATAAAAAAAAAATAATATAATCAGACACACCTCCTGACTTATGGTGAGCATCGCCACGGATTATGTCTCACACAGTAAAACCGCATAATTTGTAAAGAACAACCATTCATCTGCCGCCCAGACGATTGTTCTTTACTAATGCAAACCATTCAACCAGAAGGCACGTGATGTGATCGGCGGGAAAATCGAAACATGATGAGTGTGATAAGCACTCCGCTTATCCCCATTGGACGCAGTCCTCCACCAAAGCGTCACCTCCAACACAGTTGTTTAACTTCCGTTTGATGTTTAACTGATTATGGCCATATAATATTTATCTCTCTGTCAGAGGCCAAAGCCTCTGTGTTGGAGGCGACACTTTGGTATGGACTGTGTCCATTGGGGATCAGCAGAGTGCTCCTCACACCCCTCATGTTTATATATTGTTCCGGTTGTGGAAATTCACAGAACACCATACAGGTCCTTTAGATCAGCTATGTCGATAAGTGCGTGTTCGGAATAGATTTCCCCACCGATGTTTGTTTAATGGGAAATTATTCGTGTGCAGGGCTGTGAATCTTCAGTTAGCCGTTATTCTTTCGCTGTCTTTATTTTGGAACAACCACCTCCTCCAAAACGACAACCACCACCACCTTCACCACAACCACATCTCCTCACCACCTCCTCCAGAACAACAACCACCACCGCCTTCACAACAACGACCTTCTCCACAACCGTCAACATCCCCACAGACAACGGCCTCCCCAACAATTAACACCACGCCAACCAGCAGTTAAAACAACAGGGTGCTCTGAAGAGAGAAATCCCGATAACGCCTGGGATTTCCCTTCCCCCTTCCCACCCCCCCGCCCCCGCGCTGGGAGGGAGGAGTGGCGGATCGAGCCAAGGTTCAAAGGTGAAGTAGGGGAGGGCGCTCATTTTGGGTGGAAAGGGCCCACTGCCACCCCTCCCCTTGGGGGCAACAACAACTGAGCTCAGCCGAGCTCTGCTGGAATTTTCCCCCATGCGCCGGGAAGGGAGGAGCGAGGCTCCGTGGCTATAAAAAGGTAGCGTGGGTTGATGCCGAGGGAGTTGTTGTCGACAGTTGTTGTCGAGAATGGTTGGAAGAGAGTCGTACAAGAAGGTCGTTGTTGACCAGTTGAGTTGAGGGGCTGAGTGGAGGTGGAGAGAGGAGACGCCGACCAGCAGTAGAGTCTGGGGTCTGGAGAACGGAGGCGGACCCGGCGAACGGAGTCCCAAAGACCCCCGGACACGGTCGTTTTCTTTCTTTCTTTTCTGGGGTTTTTGAATGGAAGTCTGTGGCGCCTTGTCCCTAAGTAAAACTGGTTAAGTGCATGTGAATAATAATCATAGACAACGGCTGTGGGTCTTTTTCTGCTCGTGTCCTGTCCCCATTCCCCCATTCAGTGCTTGAATACGTGTATAAATAAATGTCCTTGTGTGAATGTGACCTGTTCGTTGCGTCCTTTCCCTCGATTGAGCTGCCGTATTGCATTCAGGATTTTAACTGGCTTATAAATAGTCGATAAGATAATCAAGTCCGACAGAGCCTTGCGATAATACACCACTCGGCAAATCGCAAACGGAACGAGCTGCTTAAGAACGGCTCGTTTTCGTGAAGGCTCCGTCAAGGTGTAAATTCCCGGCATTTCTGTCTGCGCGCATACTTAGGTAAATCGACAATTCGGCGATCGGACCCTGTCGCGCGTGGACAGAATAGTTGGCAGATTTACGGTGTGATTAAAAACACACCCGTAGCTGGATTTCGGCGTTTATCCGAAAGCTGCGACTTGGTTTGCCCTTCTGGTGGGCGAGAACGGCCGCGATTGGCAAAAAGCGGTCGCCTGCACGCCAAGCGGGTGGGAAACCACAGCAATATACATATATATATATATATATATATATATATATATATATATATATATATATATATATATATATATATATATATATACATATATATATATATATATATATATATATATATATATATATATATACATGTATTGTTACGAATTTGGGAATTCGATTGCACACAACATTCAGGTTCCTTTAGTCAGTTGTGTCGATAAGTGCTTGTTCCCGAGATACCTCACCTTCCATTGTTTAATGAGCAGAAATCGATTAAGTGCGCTGCGATTCAATTTATTTGTTCGGGAGCGATCACAAAACAATGGAGCCACCCCTCCCCCTCTTCTGCGAAGAGGAAGAAGAGCCCTCCCGTCCTGAATCACGTGACGTAAACAACTCCCTCCCACCTGCGGTTGTGTGGGCACGGGGGGATGAGTCACGCCGGGAGCGGGGGAAGGGCGGAGGAGAATAAGGAAGAGATCCTCAGTTGGTTCGGTTGGTTGTTCAGTGAGCTTCGGCTTCGGCTTGGCTCGGGTTAGGGTTCGAAGCTTCTTGCTTCGGCTTGGCTTTTTTTTTTAGCAGGCCTTCGGGTTCTGCTTGGCGAGGGTTGAGGCCTTTTGGAGAGCTTTTTGCTTCGGCTCGGCTTTTTAGCAGGCCTTCGGGTTCTGCTTGGCTCTGTTCGCTTTTTGGGCTCGAGCTTGGTTCGTCGAAGAGTCGGCTGCTTTGTTCATCAGGAGAGAATTGAGCTGGTTGCTCGGCTCGAGCTACTGGTGGTTGCTTCTTGTTCTCGGTTCGTGTTGTGAGAGGCTTTGTTCATCGAAAGAGAGTTGAGCTGGTTGTTCGGCTCGGAGCTCTTTGTTCTCCGCTTGGCTACCGGCTTGGTGCGACTCCTTGGCCTCATCTTGGAGGTGGTTCTTCGAGGAAACGACTCGTCGACGGGAAGGATCGGCACCTTGTCTCACCAGCACGTGTTCAGAAGCACGAGAGGATTCGCTGGAGCTCGGGAAGGATCGCCGCTAATGGCGATTGGATCCAGCTCGCTCTCGCTGGAGCCCGGGTCCGAACAGCTTGAAGACCACACGAGGTGGAGAGGTTCGAGATAGGTTCTGGGTTTCAGCTCATCTGTCCTCTGAGTTGGAGTCCTTATTAAAGGCATCAGCCACCATTTCTTGGGTGTGTGTGTGTGCGTACGTGTGTCCGTGGGCCCGTCTTACAAGTTGGAAACTTAAGTGCTTTGTGTGCTGTAAATGATTGTATTGCATTTCGTATCGTCAGTATATAGTCCATGGGCCCAGGCATATATCGGTACCATCTGAGGAAACCAAACTTTAGGGCTACTAAGTTATTGGTAGGGACTATATGATTATTTCAATATGTGATAACCGTTCCAGAAGAGCAGCTTAGTGTATGTATTTTGCATTTTTACCATTTTACCATTCTGAGATATTGACGTTTTGGGGGAAAATAAAAAATAAACCAATGTCACCCGCAGGGTGACCCGTATCTTGCCAAAAGGTGACCACATTTGACTTCTTTAAGGTCACACTGAGGTGAACAGAGCTGCTATCCACCAGGAGCGACTCCTTGAGGAATATCTGCCTACGAGAGATTCCGATGAGAATCGTTCTACAGAGTAACCATGAAAAATATGCGTTTGCCTCATAACGTCACCAAATGACGTCATAATGTCTCAAGCTTGACATATCTAGAAAGCACTCATCGAGCTGTTCAATTTGAGGTTCTACACGATATGGTTCCTAAAACTTGAAAATTTGATCTTGGGGTCAAATATGTTTGATCTTAGGCGCTAACCATGAAGGTCAAGGCCAATCGCCACCAAAAATTATTCAGCTGAGCGCCAGACCATGAACTATATTCCCATGAAGTTTGAAGACGATCCGATCAAAATTACTCAAAAAATAAGGGTTTCGTCGACTCCCCTGATTTGCGACAAAGTGACCTTGACCTTTGACCTTGACCTTCAAAATTGTATGCGCTGAAAGGGACCTCGATAGGCCTCTGATATGCGAAATTACAAAAATTTCCAATGATAACTGTGCTCTGCAGAATTTTTTATACGTGATTACAGACAAACAAAAAAAACAAAAAAAAAACGTACAAGCTGACTAACATATCTTGCAAAAACTTCGTTTTGGCAAGATAAAAACAAGGACCACTGGGAGGAAGTGGCAGAGCTGAAGTCCACGCAGGAGGAAGCAGACACCCGAATGCTTCTGCATGCTCTGCATGCAGCAGAGGCTGGGTACAAGGCTGTGGTGATCACTGCCGAAGATACAGATGTCCTCGTTCTGTGTCTTTCCTTTGATAAGGACATCCCATGCCCCGTGTATCAGAAGTGTGGTACGCAAACCCGCACACGGTTCCGGGACATTGACAAGCTTGCTAGATCGATGGGAGACAGTGTCTGTGATGCCCTGGTTGGACTGCACGTGTTCTCCGGTTGTGATACAGTCAGTGCCTTTGCAGGCCGGGGAAAGATGGGCGCCTTGAAGCAAATGAAGTCTGATAAGACCTACCAAGAGGCCTTCAGTCAGCTCGGTCATTCATGGGAAGTATCCACCGAGCTCTTTCAGAAGCTGCAAGAGGTCACCTGCCACATATACGTGCCATCTACCAACACCTCAAAAGTCAATCAACTAAGACATCAACTCTTCTGTGCCAGATGGGGAGAGATAGAGTCCAGTCAGCTTCCACCATGTGAAGACTGCCTCTTCATGCACGTCCTCCCTGCAAACTACCAGGCTGCTATTTGGAGGCGCTGTCTGCAATGCCAACCCTATGTTCCAAGTCCCAAGGGTTGTGGATGGACCACTGATGATGACGGGAAGCTGGCCATCGAGTGGATGCAGGGTTCTCCAGCACCGGATGCAGTGTTGCAACTGCTTTCCTGCAAGTGTGGACGGTCGTGCAAACTCCCAGACTGCACGTGCCCTGCCAATAGCCTGAAGTGCACTGACATGTGCAAGTTGCGAACCTGCAGCAACCAGCCCGCTGATGTCGAGGAAGAGGTTGTAGACCTCGAGGATTCTGATGCTGATAACAGTGATGAAGACTAGACTACTGATCCATGGTGTGAATGTTTTGGCACAATCACCAGGACATTCATGGCTACAAGTATGCATGAGTAAAACATAGTACATAAACATGCCACAGTAGCGTGGTGAAATTTGGGTTATCTGTAAATTTCACATTTTGGACGCTTGTTGGAACTAGGGTAGGGGAAGGGCAATTCCTTTAACTGTGGTAAAAACTTGGAAAATGTTCATAAATGTTTTCCTCATTCAACATGTGCATGTTGTAGGCTACTGCGGTTCAGTCGCACGACCCAGGGAAATTGTATGACAATATTATAAATTAAAATGTCCTGAAAATCACTAATCAGCAACATTTTGATAGGCCCTATTGTTCGCCCCTTTCTGCCATAAAACAAATTCTGCCTTCAGGAATGACAGGATTATTCAGATGGTATAAATAAAGCATTTCAGACATGTATTTGTGGTTTGCAGTTCATTCTAGCCCCATGTGGAAACAGCAATTACATCATTAGTGAATGTTTCTGAGTTTGCCTTTTGGCTTTCATTATGCGGAGGGTGGGTACATTCCAGAGATGATAACTACCAATAAGCTGCCAGTCTGCAATGGTTATCACATCAAAATATGATCTATATATATACACCAATTCAAAAATCATAACTAGGATTGGTTTCCTTAGATGGTACCGACAAGTGGAATTTCTGGCCTGGGCCCATGGACTTATAGTTCTGCTCTT
This sequence comes from Eptatretus burgeri, assembly GCF_056783735.1. Classification (NCBI taxonomy): domain Eukaryota; kingdom Metazoa; phylum Chordata; class Myxini; order Myxiniformes; family Myxinidae; genus Eptatretus; species Eptatretus burgeri. Next base: position 102,435,634 of record NC_140962.1, on the reverse strand, counting down.
ACGTGCTTCCCTAGTTCCCCATTATCTATATATTAATACTGAAGGACCAATTTTGTGCTCCTCCAAGCGGTCGCGTCACGTTTTTCTCGGGACTGTGGCCTGGACTGAAAGAAACTTCGTACCTGTAAGAGTGCATCGCGTATAGTGGCAATAGTCAACTTTCAACGCTGAAGCAGAATAAACACTTTTCGTTCAGATGGGGGCAAGGAGTGAAGAGGCAGGGGGCAAGGTAAGCAAATTTTTGGGCGGAGGTAAGCAAATTGAAAGCGGGAGACAGGGGGAAATGGAGCGGGGGCTGGGTTGAATGAGGCGGAGTTGAGTGTGAGGGGGTGAGCAGGGGGTGGGGGCCCGGGGGCAAGTGGGGCGGGGAATCAAAAGACGGGGGCGGGGAGTGAAGAGGCGGGGCTGGGGTAATTACATTTTTGGGTGGGGGTAAGCAAATTGAATGGGGGCAGGGGCGGGGGATGAGTAGGCGGGGGCAAGCACACCCTGTCCAGTCCATGTCCCTCGAGTGTGTGTGAGCTCATGAGGGTGGTTGAATGAACGGAATCCGTCTGTGACGGGGTTTCAGCTAGTTATTAATAAATACTCCAATTGTTAAATGTTTTCAGCTCGTCGCTTCGATTCTTTCATGGACTGAGCATTTCGTGTGTTGGTAGTTAGAAAGCCGTTGGTTTGCCGTAAAAGGGGGAAATTCGGATCGATGGTTCTCTGCGATTAAGCCGCTCAGAATCGCGCACGGGACAGGCTCGCTGAAGCGGTTTGTTTCGTACGAGTTCCGTCGAGGGTGAAATACCCCGGTAGTTGGATCACGTGGGTATTTAGGTAAATTGAAGTTGGCAATCGATCCTACCCCACGTGGTCTGCCCATTGGCGTATTTCAGTTCTTGCACAAGGATCCATGTTCTTGCATGTTCATCCATGTTCAAATCCCATATTCTTGCACAAGGACTCTATCGGCTTCGGAGTTATCCGGGCGGCGATCTATATTCCGGGCGATCGGTCGGACCGACTTTACTTGCGGCTCCATCAGAGCGGTCGGCTCGCGGCCGACCCCCGGCACCGTAACAGTATGTATGTATGTATGTATGTATGTATGTTACATGTGTCATATGCAGGACCGGAACATTACGTGACCTTGGTAGATGCATAAATTCAGAATATGGGATTTGAACCTGGAATCCCAGCAACACGAGCTATGTCCTCAGATATAAATGTAGCAACCATGCATTGGTGCTTGTGACACTTGTATACAAGGTTCAAATCCATAATGCCTTCTTTTTTAAACAGAGAAATCGAGACTCAGGGATGAATTGAATGACAGAGGGCAGCAGGTTTACAGGCTGATAAAAGATCTAATAGGGAAAGAAGAAGATAAAGGAAAGGGAAGTAGTGGGTGAGAGAAGGGCATCAGTAAGTTTACGATGGAGCATTGGATATGAAAGATCGAGCCACAAAGCATTGAGGTGATTGATGATTGGCAGCACTCGTGAAGGTCATTATAATACAGACATCGAGTGCGAGTTCTATGGCTAAGAGAATTGAGAAATGATGGGAATGGAGAGATGAACGACGGGAATGGGGGGGGAGGCGGTGTGGGGTGAACATTGGAGATGCTGCATTAATTTGTCTTTATTACCTCTGCCACCGAAGGTGAAGGAGGTTGTTTTCACCCCTTTCTGTCTTTGTGTGTTTGTCTGTCTGTGTGCAGGATATCTGAAAAGTTGTGGACGGATTCGGATGAAATTTTGTGGACAGGTTTTGTGTGTGTGACAAGGACAAACTGATTAGGATTTGGTGAAGATCCGGATACGGATCCGCGAAGTTAAAAAAAAAAAAAAAAAAAAAGAAGTGATTCTACACCATTGAGAGAGCCAAAAACGATATTATATATATAAATAATCCCGATATCTCAAAAAGTTGTGGATGGATTCGGACAACCTTGGTGGACATGTTTGTGTGTGTGACAAGGAATCGATTCAATTTTGGTGAAGATCCGGATCCAGATCTGATAATTTTTTTAAGTGATTCTTCACCATTGAGAGATAGGGCCAAAAACGATATTTTGAATGATATTTCAAAAATGTATTGGGCCCGATATGTTCTCATGGATCAGGCATTGTGTGACAGAGGTATGTGCTCTACCGAGTGCCCTTCTAGTTAATGCAGTATCTCCTTAAGCTGCACGTGAGTTATGTACAAGCTCCTCTATGAGCCTTAAATTACTACAAATAAATAAATAAAAAGCACTTCCGCTTCGTGGAGTCGAGGTGTATTTCACTGATAACGCACATCGATTGTGACAAAGAACATCTCCAACATGAGTAAACGTTGATTTTACAGCGAAACCATTTATTTGGTTTATAAAAACAAGGTTTGCCTGGAAAGCACCATCTCGGGCTGTGAGAATGTGATGAGTTTCTGTTGGAAATGTGTTGAGCGCACATTGTGTGTGGGCCTTTTACGGAGGTGGTGCTGCTTCCAGCCTCCTACCTACTCCATGTAATCGCAGTGCTGATGTGTCAGGTTTTGACTGCGGTGAATTCTCAAGCTGTGGTCGAGCATGCTCAGTGGCACGTCCTCTATGGGCACTGACAGAAGGGCTTTGTTTTTTTTTAATGGACTTATCTGGAGATTAGCTGTGTTCATTTGAAATTGAGGCGAGCTCTTGCAGCCCTTCTCTGCTGATTGCATCCTTTTTGTCTGTGACTATGAATATGTGTTAAGACAGATGGATGCTCAGTTTCGCTCACAATGCATATTCATTCGATGTAATGCAATATGCTCACTTGGCTTTGTTTGGTTTCATTGGACACATTTATCAGTTTGAATTGTTTTGCAATTTGTCTGCGTTTTTGTTGTTTGTTTTGTTACCTCTGCAGCCGAAGGTGGTTATGGAGGTTGTTTTCACCTATCTGTCAGCAAGATATCTGAAAAAGTTGGTGGACAGGTTGGGTGTGTGACAAGGACCAATTGATTCGATTTTGGTGGAGATTCTGATCTGGATATATGAATTTTCAAAAAATTTTAAGCGATTCTTCACCACTGAAAGGTGGGGCCAAAAACGATATATAGCATGATATTTCAAAACGTGGATGGATTATGACAAAACTTGGTGGATGAGTTGAGTCGGTGACAAGAACAAGCCAATTGGATTTTAGTTCCACCGTATCAGTCGGATACAAAACGTAAATTGTTCAGCCTGGTGGAGGTATGCGCTCAACAGAGTGCCGTTCTAGTTTGTTTATATATTCGTTTTAAAAAAAAACAAAAACAAAAACATTTCATGTTCAAATAGGCTGCTTTGCAAATCTGGGCTATAAATTAGGTCATACCTTTTGCAGCATTAACAGTTTCATGGCAAACTAAAGTGGATTATCCAAATTGCCACAATGTTTAATATTCATGTGATGTCTTTTGGCTTTATGCAGTTTAAAAAAAAAATTTTTTTGAGCATTAATTATGTCGGCTTTGGGTTAGCTTTTGTTGTGATAACGTGCTTCCATCTTAGCGTTTTATTTTGATAGAGAATTTTTTTTTTTTTTTGTTGTTTTGTCCTTGGCAAACAAAGGACCAAACAAAGTCCTTAGCAACGTATACCAGCAATAGTTTCTCAAACTCCAGAAGCTAATATCCGGTTATTTCGATTTTCCCAATAACGTGTGTTTAAAACTTCATCGTAAGATATCTTGGTCAGTTTGTGACGGACCACCATGTATGATACACCATTGTGAAGCTTATTTTATGGGCTTTCAAATAAACCCAATAACTCAATATTGAATTTTTGCGACTTCCGACTGGTTTTGTCCTGGAGGGTCACATATAGTGTTTGCAATACTGTATATTTGCCTGGTGTTAGCTTGATGCTGAGGGTGGTGGGCTTGGGATATGAGGATCCTGAGTTCCACTCCCCCTTTGTTGTTGAATTATTACCAGGTGGGGTTGACTCTGCCTGTCATCCTTCTAAGATCGGCAAAATGAGTGCCAGCTTGCTGGAACACTGTCGGAGTGGTGACCCGTCCAGTATTGTGTCCAATAGCCGAGGAGATTGCTTAGGCAGCAACAACGCTCTGCACAGAGTATGGTCCCAATGGATGGAATACTGTATCTGTATCTAACATTTGCTTCAACTGCAAATTATTGTCATGTTTGCAATATATCCACATTCGCTTTATCTGGGAGGTAAGAAGTTCGGTTCTGAGCCTCACTGAGTTGTACCAAAGACTTCCACAACTGGTACTTTGCTTCCTGCTGCTTCCTCGCTTGACATTCAAATCTTGAGCCTTTGCTTGTTAATGAGTGGTCAGATTTTACCGAGTAACCTTTAGGACACATTTTCATTGAAGTAAAGCGATGTAGATAAGATGTTGAACATTTGGTCACAGTTTCAATTTATTGTGTAATGTAGCTTTTGTCATCTTAAAATGTCAATCTTTTTGTGCCGAAGTCGCCGAAGGCAGTATGTCTTCATGTTGTCCGTCCGTGCTAATTTTCTCCGTTTTCTCTGCAATCGCTTATCCGATTGACAAGAAATTTTCACCATCAGTGCAACCACTCATGTAGAATGTTTTTATGATGTCATAGGTCACGTGGTTTGACAGCTATTTTTTTTTATATTTTTACGAATAAACCTTTAAAAATTTCCTTCTCCAGACGGCTTGACAGATCGAGGGGAAACTTCACCCGCATGTTCCTCAAGCCTTGGGGATACCATGGTGTTCACGAATAATTAATAGGTCACATGGTCTGGCAGCCATGTTGGATTCAACGAAAATCTTTGTCATTTCTCATGAACTGCTTCATCAATCGATGTGAAACTTCACAATTTATGATCTTAGTCATGGGGAAATATATGTTTTAAATTTGAACCTGATCGGATGCATGATCTGACAGCTAGAATTATTTAATATATTTTGAATCTGGGTTCAAGGATTTAAATCAAACTTGGTACAAGTATGTATAATGATATTGTTACGGATCTGGAAACCATTTGCATTCAACATACAGGTCCCAAAAGTCAGTTATCTCGTTAAGTATGTGTGTAGTTTGAACCTCTCCTTTTGGTCTAGTGGGACGACAGGCTGTGTGTTGCGTTGGTTTAGGTAGGTTATATCTTCAAACCCCATATCCTCCAACGCCACATCCAGTGGACCATCCAGCCTGCTACTGAGCGGGCGCTTTGCTCTCCCAACCCGAAATCCCGCCCAGGAAGGGCATGCCGTGGAACCCTGTCCAATCAAGGCGGACACTGGCACGTGCTTCACGGAGCTCCGCCCCGTACGAAGGCATTCTTTTTTCCCTCGTGGTATTTAAGAGAGGGGCGCGTCTGAGGAAGGAGGAGGGGTGAAAGGAGGAGTTCTGTGGACGAAAGTTCTGGTGTGGTTACGAGCAGCGGTTGCGAGGGACCAGTTTGTTCATGGTGGCTGAAGAACCAGTTTGTTCACAGTGGCTGTTACGAGGACTTCTTGGCTGGCTTTGACCCCGACTATTCACCACGCGAGCTCTGCCACGAGTCCCACATGTGCGACTGGGACCAAACCGACGACCTTTGGCAGGTGCCGCACTGCAGAGCACGCTTTCCCTCTGACGACCAGGTACCCACCGAACTATGACCCTCAGCTTGTCTCTCTTCACGGCTGCGAGGGTCAAATAAAGACTCTGGGGTTTATTTTCTTTTTGTGTGTGTGTCTGCGTGTGGGCCCGTCCTTAAGTAGAACTAAGTAAGTGTTTTTGCTGATTGTAAATATTTCCCTGATTGCATATTCGCGTCAAGTCTGGCCTTTGTCTTTATTTTACTGTAAATAAAACAATTGTAGAAATATTCCCAGTCTGTTTCCGTCCTCTCTTGTATTGGTCCAGCATTGTTCGGGTCTGAGTATAAGCGGGGTTTCATCCCCGGTAATCGGTCTACCATAGCCGGCACGGCTTTGACAGTTTCCGCTTGGCTGCACCCGAACCCGAGTTGGTAGTCAGTAGTTGGAACTCGACCGCAGTCGGTGGAGTGACCCGGTTCGAGCAAGACGTGCCGAGGGCGTGGTTTCCCCGGTAGTCAAAATCGTGTAGTTAATAAGGTAAATTGGTTATAGACAAACAGACCCTCCGCAACGCGGTTGAGATATTGGCGTCCACGGTCGGTTCAGGGACCCGCCAGCTCACGGAATTATCCGGAGCGACGGCCTACAATTCCGGGGAGTCTGGTGGGAGACGGCGTAACCTCCCCCACCTCGTGGTCGTTCTCGCCACCGACCATCGGCCCACGACAATATAATCATGTGGGTGGAGACCTATCTGGCAACGTTGAAGTGACATTCTAATGAATTGTCTTCTTTCTCCAGCTCTTTTTATTAATTTATTTATTGTCTTCCCTCTTACACTTTCAGGTTCCTGCACAACCATGCTGTACTTCACCGATCGCTCCAATGCCTCCAGAGAAAATGCACTCCGTGTCGAATGCAATTGACACGAATAGCAACGGTACATTGCATAGCTCTTTCCTCTCACCTGGCACTGCCTGGCTTGATCACCTTCCCTTCTCATGGGATTTTTGTGAAGCAAAAGAAGGCTATTTAATCAAATTGTAATGTTGCAAATCATTTGGGACAAACAAAATTGCTTTAATAAAGCAAACGGATTCTTGTGTTTATATAATTTATTTTGTTGGGAAACGTTTAAGGGTCATCGAGAGGTGAAGTTCCGAGTTCCTTAATAGGAGTGATAATGCAATCGATTTTGGTGAATGTTGCTTCCTGTTGATAATGCTTTGATGATCTGTTTCGGGATTTGGCTTGAAAATCGTTTGTGTTTGATACGTGCATTCCAGTTTGAAAATAATTGGTATTCGAGAATTTTATTTGATCCTCACGTTTGTCTCAAACCTTTTCTGTTTGACCACATCAGAGCAGGCTTTGTTTGAGATGTTTCCTTTTGATTGGTTAAAATTGCATCTCCTTTACTCTTTGTGACATTTGATTTGTTTATTTATTTATTTGTTTGTTTTTTATTTTCATCTTTCATTTTTATCCTCCTCTCCAAACAGCGACAAAGCATGAGAAAGAGTCGTCATCTTTGTCACGAGTTACTGCTCTGCCCCCACCTCCTCCCCCTTCCCCATCAACCTCATCCATCTCATCCACCTCATCCACGCCATCTGTCACCGTTGCTGAGCATTCTGTGTACAACAGCACTTCCGTCCGGCTGCCCAGCAGCATGCCTCATAATTCACAACAAGATAGCAGACGAGCTTCTTTAACCCGGGTTAGTTTGGAAGGAAAAGACTGTGTGCCACTACCGAGCAAAGTTGGAGATGAACAAATGACAGGCGACACTAAACCTGGAGGCAACGTTGTGGTATCTTCAATGCCAAGTGCGCCTCCACTGTGCAGAGACAGTGGTATTTCCAACAAGTCTACCGAACTTAAGGGACAAGTTGGTGCTGGGCCTAAGGGAGAAGCTGAAGAAAGCCAAAATTATCCTGCTGGCGTTCAAAACTTCAAAGAGTTGGTGGATACATTGCTATCCCCACGAAAGACAAGGAATACAGGTAAAGATGAACTGTTGATGCTTTGGGGACAAAGTGCTTTTGTTTACTAACTTATTGTTGTTCAGGCAGGACGATGCATCTTTGCGGCCCTGAATTTGGATCTGCTGTGGTTGTACATCAGAGGCTTGTTGCTTCATAATAATTTTGTTTTCATCTTTGCTTCATTTAACCATCCTTCTTTCACATAGCTTTCACTTTTTTTCCACTTTTCTCACTTGCTAACCTGACTTTTTTTTTCTTTTTCTTTTTTTTTCTCTTCCTTTTCCCTTTCACTTCTCCCTTCTTTGTATTGTTACTCCTATTTGGTTTTGTTTTTTTTGTTTCCTTGCTTTCTCTGCTCACCCCCTATTTCTCTCCCTTCCGTTTGGGTTTCTCCTCCCTTTCCTGCTTTTCCTTGCGTTTAGTATGTTACGTGTCTCAAGACGACTGGATCTGTCGAGCTGCTTCTTCCGACCTTCCTCGAAATTCCAACCCCTCTTCTTCCTCTTCCTCGCACCGTGACACCACGACTAAACCAGAGATAAATCACAACATGTGCACCTCACCTGGAAGTCAGCACGGTCAGGAAAACAGCATGTTGCTTTGTCATAATTTGGAGTCTTCAGCACAGAATACCAGCATGCCTGACTGTAATCAATCGACTTTTTCTGCATCCGTGAGTGATTTTGTGACGGTCAACCCAGTTGGACTACATTGTGATGGCTCAGCTGCTGAGCCTGACACAGAGCTCATGTGCGACCAGGGATGTAAGCTGCAGGAGCGGTCTCGGGGCGAGGGTTCACCGTGCAGCCGCTGTTTGTTTGCCGATTTCCCGTTTGCACGCACTGATTCGCCTTCGCGCTGCCTCGGCTCTCCTGTCAAAGTACAGAACCTTCGTGGCAGCTTGCCTGTATTACCAATGCGACCTGCTCGTGCCTCGCTTGCCAAGCTACGCATGGCTTACTCCTCTGGCTCTTTTTCTCCCACAAAGCATCGCTCCCCCTCTTTTTCACCGCCAACTTGCAAGGTAGAGTCTCGCCTTAAGCACTCTGCAGATGGTACAACCTCCTCAAACTCCTCCTCTTGTACCTCCTCACCCGCGAAGCTCCCTGGTACCTCTTCTGGGTCGGACAGACTGTCAGACCATGAATCGCCAACTCTGAGACCAGAATACACATTGACTCGCAACCACAATGACGACGACAGTGACTGCAATGACACCTTAACAGAATGGCCACGGAGACGCTCGGTCGCGCTTAGCCCCATGTCATGTCATGCCGCAGAGGATTGTTCCTGTCAGCCGGCATCTCTGTGTGAAGAGTTGGTGGAGATTGTTCGGAATGCCACGGGTCTCAGCTATGAGCTGTCGCGCGTTGCTGTTGCCGTCATGGCTGGTCATCTGCGAGACTCATTGCCAAGTGTGGCGCCGGCCATGGGACAATTGCTTCTTTCCCTACTCACACCTGTGGTGAGCTCTGCTGCAGCAAACACCTCAAGGCCATGGCAAACGAATTAATTTTGAAATAATCCACCAACACTTGTCAATCTGCGAACTTGCTGCCCTTTGTTGTTGAGGTCCTTCCTGAGCCTAGATTTCTGGATCTAAAATACAAACAAACAGGAATATTGCATTTGAACCTTGGATCCTAGTCTCTCAAGCACCAATGCCTGGGTGATGTTCCTGTTTGAGGACATAGCTCATCGTGCTGGGATCCCAGGTTCAAATCCCATATGCTGTATTTATTTGTCCACATATGTCCCCTCATGCCCTTGTCCTGCATGTAATGTAAGTACAACCTCAAAATAGCCTCCTTTTTCATAAGAAGGGACTAGAGGAAGAAAAAAGGACAGTATTGGAAAATGGGGGAAAAAGGGTAAAAGAGTAAAGGAAGAGGATTGAAGGTGGATGTATGGAATATATAAAGTGTTGGTCAAAAATGCTGACATTTGTCCATACTATTAAATAAAGGTCTCCTTACGTTTACATCATAAAAGCTTTAAAAAGTTAATCTTTGCACATGATCACCACTAGTTATTGAATTGATTGACCATTTCACCTCTGTTTCGCAAATAATCTTCCTAAAAAGGTACTCGCCAACTAGCTATATTGCCTTTTCAACAACTTTCCAGCCACCCCGGTAATTTTGACTTGCTTTCGAGCCACTCCATAAAATGCATTCATCAAATATCTTCACAATCACCAGCACAAAAGAATGTGGCCCCAAGTTGGCTTTCGCTTCAGAATTGTGTTCTCAACCACCAAACCCAACACATTTGGCTTACGTCTTGCATCCATGCAGAAAAAGAGGCTAGCTGTTTATCCCCCCCCTCATGCTATGTCAAATCATTGTGTCAACGCTCCCCCTCCACCCTGACCCTCTCCCTACCACATTTTCCCATACCCTACTTCACCCAACACGATCTTGTTCACTTGCCTGCTGATTAATCTGTAGAGCACACACTGAGGTAGCAATGCAAGCATGCTGCAGTTTTATTTTGGTTGCTATTAACATCGCATGAATAGCATGCCCAGTAAATGGTGAATAAGTGGGTTTTGTATACCTGTCTGTCTGTCTGTCTGTCTGTCTGTGTATTTTATATGCATGTAAGGAAGTGGTGTTTTACTCTTCATCTTTCCCATTTTGCGACGCATGCACTCTGTGTATCCACTTGACCATGGCTGCAAATGGCTCAGTTTTCACCCATTCCCTCCTCCACCAACCCTTCTCTTTTTTTTTCTCCCTTGCAATCAAAATTTTAATTTGCCTCTTCGGAGGCAATGAATGCTCTCAGTTTGATACCCCACGGCCTGCAATAATGATGTACCACGGCGAGCTGCTCGGATTGGTCCTTCCATAAAAGCTTCATCGGGGCTTTTTCCTCCTTGCTTTCAATGCATGCAAAGCACAATTTGAACCCCCTACTTTGAAATGCTTCAAAATCCCAAGGTTTTAGAGAAACTCCTCCTCCCCTTACCAGCACCAACCCTCCATGTAGCCTGGTGGTCATTTCTGATGCTGCTTGTGAAACTGTCCTCACTGTGATGGATGCCAGTGTTGCATTTTTGTTTTTGAAATCCATCTGGCCTAGATTCTTGACTTTATTTTTCTCACGTTTGTCTGTCTTGCATTTTTTGTTTTTTGTCTTATTTTATGTATACAAAGTCTTGGGTCATGTAGGAGCTAGAACACAGAACGGATAAGGACGGAACAGTAGAAAGACGACAAGGTGGGGAAACATCAACAGTGGAGTTGAGGGACAAAATAGGAGACTTTGAGAAATAAGGGTTGTGGGGAAGAATGGGGAGGACACATGGGGTGGACAAGATGGATACAGAAGCAAACTCTCAGGAAGGAAAAACTGGAAACTTGGAAAGGGGTGGGTATGGGGAGGATTAACGTGGGTGGAAAAGAATATGGTTTAGGATGGGATATGATCTGAGATGGTTATGAACAGCTGTCTTGAAGAACCGGAGGGAAGAATGAGATTGAGGAGAATGTGTAAGTTGGGTCCACAGGCAGGAAAAATGATGAACAAATGAGTGAAGGTGAGCGGTGATTCTGGATTTTGGGAGTATTGCCAGAAAGGAGTTGTTGTTTGACCGCGTGCACCTTGCAGATAACTGAGGGGGACAAAGCACAGAGAGGGTAGAGGGTGCAAGTCCAGAAATGAGGCGGAAGAAGACTGTGTCCGCTGACCTGTCTGTGATGCGAAAGTGATAGGCCTGTAGACTCATCTTCGTCATGGGAAATTGCATTGATCTTGAAGGCCTTGGTTTCCATGACATCAACCTGAGCAAGGTATGATGCAGGGGTTCCAGCCCTAAGGGGATAGCAGGACTCCATGAAGCTGCAGATGAAAGCGTTGTAGGTGGATAAGAGTTCAGGTGTTCCAAGGAAGGACCTTGCATGATGCAGGATGCACAGTCTGCAACTGCCTTTGGAGGCCAACTATGAGATGTAGTTTGTCAAAGAAAGATTGTGGCTGATCGTGAGACTCAGGTGCTTGACAGATTGAACTTCTTCAAGAGGATTATTAAGAAAGTAGATAGGAGTGCTTGCCAGATGGTCCTTTTCAGAGATAAAAAAAAAAGTAAGATTGTGAGATTTGTCAGGATTTAAAAATGTATTCCAAGTGTTTGACCAGCTTGTGATTCTATCAAGGTCTGAAGGGAGGGTAGAGGCTACTGCCTGCCTATCTGTCTGAAGGATGAGGAACTTCAGGGAAGATGGTGGAGTCATCAGCAAATTTATAAAGGGAATTTTCCAGTCGGAAAGATTGTTGAAGATTAAGAATAGGATGGAGCCGAGAACACTACCTTGTGGCACTCCAGGCTTGTTGAGATGATTCGGATTCTGAGAGCCACGTGTTCGCTACAAAAGGAGAGGAAGTCAGGAACCCATGAGTGGAGTTGGTCTTGGATGCTGTGGGCAGAGTTTGGAGAGCTAGGCGGGGTGCCAGACTGTATCAAAAGCACAAGATGTGTCTGGAGAGACCGCCCTGGCCTCAAGTCTGATGTTGAGAGCTTCCATCCATTGTTGGGAGAGTAGAAGCAGCATGTCCAAGGTGGATTGACCTGATCTGAAACCGAATCGATGATTTGAGATGAGATTGTTGGAGAAAAGGAATGATTTTGCGTCGACCCTCTGATGATTGATTGCATGACCTTGTTGATAATTATATGTAAGCTAGTCTGTCGTGAAGGGGATCCATTTTTATTCCTTGTTCATGTAATGTGGTGATCTTGGCTGATTTTCAAGCAGATGGAAGATTACCTCAGGCAAATGATCAGGTGCAAAGGGCAGAGAAAAGTGAAAAAAAAGGTGAAAATTGCAGCACAAGAGCAGCATAGCAGGATTTTAACACGAGCTTATGCTCTCCGCTCCAGTTGCAGAATCAGAGTTGAGGGTTGCCAGAAACCTCTCCACATTCTCAGGTGCAAAAGAGGTCCAGCGGAGTCGGCTGTGGTGCTTTTTGAAGTGACAAGAAGGGCGAGAGAGGGAGCATACACCAGCGGCAGACTCAACAAGGTGCCACCAGGTTTCAGAGGAGGGAGGCAAAGGGGGAGCACACACATTGATGCCTCACCCTGAATGTGAAACACCAAGGTGACAGTTTTTGGCTGGGTTGAAATTAAAACTTCGGCTCGACAACTCGTAGGCGAGTGTGTATCCCTCCTAAGCTATCCAATCACCCTCAACTTTTGTTAAGTTTGTTTAAGTGTGGTGGGGGCGGGGGGGGGGTGTGATCAAACCAATGCAGCCATGTAATTTGAAAATGTAAGCAGCACATAGATATGTCTGTTTAAATGCACAGTAGAACAAGGAAAAAAAAAAGACATAAAATGTAATTGTCCCTGTTTTATTAATTTTGCTGTTTGGAGTTAAAGGGCGAATCCAAATTTATATACAACTAAAATGGCCGCCAATCTATCAGTAAGCCATCTTTGATCAGATCACAAAATAGTTAGGTGTAAGTGTACTGTATGCCATCGTGAACTGTGCTTGTGCCACGTTTGAACAAAATTGGACCATGCATATCCGAGAAATGGTTGAAGACATGTTTAAGTCACAAAATGGCCGCCATTCAACGACCTTGGATCTGATCTCGAAATGAAATGACGTGCATATGTGAGCTGTCATTCATTATCCGTGTGCCAAGTTTGAACAAGATCTGAAAAGCATGTCGATGGTTGAGGACGTGGTCAATACCGGGTTTTTACAAGTAAAATGGCCGCCAGTCGGCCATCCTTAATCGCATCGCGAAACAAAATTATGTACACCATCATGTGTTGTCTTTGTGCCAAGTACAAATAAAATCGGTCCATACATGTCCGAGATATGGTTACGGACACGCGCACACAGGCATGGACACGAAAATCGAGACCAAATCCATAAGCCCACATTTCGGACTAAGTCCAACGGGGGCTAATAACTATTCTAATAATACAGACCTATTAAAAACCAATTGACCTTCATTCATCGCTGAAAAAATATAAACAATGTGAATAGTCAGCGCAAGTGGGTACCCACCCACCCACACATTCACTTATTTATTTATTTATTTATTTATTTATTCGTTCATTTCATTCGTACAATGGATTTCATGTGGCTTTTCTAAAGTATGTTAGAAGATCATTTGGTGAATGCATTTTTCTTTGTGGTTGGTCCTTTTTCTTTATTCCGCAAGCACTCGTTATCTGCATTCATTGTCCTGGTTTGTGATGAGAATTAATAATCATAATTGTATTTGTACAATGGCTTTTGCCAATGGACACAATGCATTGGAGCTTAAATGCCTTGCAAAGGATGATCCTTTTATTTTTACCTTCGCATTCTGCGAAAGGTTATGTTTTGGTCGGCATGTATTTATTTATTTATTTATTTGTAATCTTGTGATTCGTATAACTCAAAAAGTATAAAACCGAATTGCATGAAATTTGGTGGGATGATTGGTTATTAGCCAGGAAGCATTCGATTAAATTTTGGGATCGTTCGGGTCAAAGGTCAATGTCAAGGTCACGAAAAGGTCAAAATCGTCTTTTTACGATAACACGGTCAATTTTTATTCAATTTGCATGCAACTAACGCCAAAATGTTCAGAATTCAACGCCTCATCTTGTGATATACAATATGACACAATGACGCCCATACTCTTGTTACCGGTTAGGGGTCAAAGGTCAGGGGGGTCACGACCTTGAAAAATATGCGGTTTTTGTCATAACGCGGTCAATTCTTGTCCGCTTTACATGAACCCAGCACCAAAATGTTCAGAATTTAATGCCCAATCTTGTGACACAATGACGTCATAACACGTCACCGGTTGGGGTAAAATGTCGGGGGGGGGGGGGTCACGCCCTTGAAAAATATGCGGTTTTCGGCATACCTCAGTCAATTATTATTCGATTTGCATGAAACCAGCATCAAAACGTAACCTTTCGCAGAATGCGAAGGTAACGAGATTACCTTCTCTTGTTTATTTATTTATTTATTTTTGTAATCTTGTGATTCGTATAACTCAAAAAGTATTAAACCGAATTGCATGAAATTTGGTGGGATGATTGTTTATTAGCCAGGAAGCATTCGATTAGCTTTTGGGATCGTTCGGGTCAAAGGTCAAGGTCACGAAAAGGTCAAAATCGTCTTTTTACGATAACACGGTCAATTTTTATTCAATTTGCATGCAACTAACGCCAAAATGTTCAGAATTCAACGCCTCATCTTGTGATATGCAATATGACACAATGACACCCATACTCTTGTTAAGGGTCAAAGGTCAGGGGGGTCACGACCTTGAAAAATATGCGGTTTTTGTCATAACACGGTCAATTCTTGTCCGCTTTACATGAACCCAGCACCAAAATGTTCAGAATTTAATGCCCAATCTTGTGACACAATGACGTCATAACACATGTCACCGGTTGGGGTAAAATGTCGGGGGGGGGGGTCACGCCCTTGAAAAATATGCGGTTTTTGGCATAACTCAGTCAATTCTTATTCGATTTGCATGAAACCAGCATCAAACGAGATTACCTTCTCTTGTTGAAACGTTGTATTCACCGATCTTGCGAGTGAAGACTCGCCAAAACGACGCGAGTTGATTGTTGTTTAGTCCGTAGTCCCCGAAAGTCGGGGGGGGTCATGACATTATAGATATGTGGTTTGTGTCATAAGACCATTCATATGAAACCAGTTCCCCACACTCATACCAAGAACAAAAAAAGTCGTGGCGGCGAAGGTATGCGCTCTATGAGTGCCCGTTCTAGTTTGCAATGTTTTGCATCCTATCTTTCCAAAAAAAATTGTCTCCAAAATATGGTAAGAGATACTTACAACTGTGCATGGATATCAACGTGCTTGCTCATTGATATTTTTGAGTGATGAGTGAACATTGTTTTTGTTTTTTTAATTGGTCCACATTACCACCTTTGTCATTATACTCTGCATGTTAACTGATAGACATTTATGTGCTATTTGTGTTTTTAAGTTGCATGGCTATAATGGTTTGATCCTTTTTTTTTTTTTACTTTTGTTTTTTTCTCTGAACATAAACTTAATTACGGTTAAGACTGGTAGGATAGCTTTGAGGTGTGCACACTCACCTCTGAGCTGTCGAGCTTGGGTTTTAATCTCGACCCAGCTGTAAACTGTCACCCTGGTGTCAGGGCGAGGCATCAATGTGCGTCATTCCTTGGTGGGTACATCACGCTAGAGGGCTCCTCTGATGACACTGTTAGTAGACATTAAAGATTCCACAATCTTTCATGAAGAGTAGGTGAGTTATCACCATCACCATGGAACAAATTACAAATTCCTGCCCTCACCGATTCAGTTTACGGGGATGGATGGACAAACCACCCAGCATAACCCTTCCCAAGAGACTCATTTGGCAGCAGTGACACACTAGTGAGATACATTTGATTGGCACTAAAGTTAAGCATATAAAATAAATAATGCATTATTTTGAAAATTCTCTCCGTCTCAGTTTAACAACAGTATTTTAGTACCATGTTTCATGGGTTGTTCATGTAAAACACATCTGTATATACAAAATACATTAAATTTATGGTTATTTTTGGTTTGGATGTTGGCACCGTGTCATATTTAGCAGATCTTCAACTAATTAATTGGGCTGATGTTTCACACGTTTGTCCAAATACTAGATTTGTAAATTATAAATATACCTCAGAAAAAGAAAAAAAACAACTTTGATCACAATGGATTGTTTTGTGCACAAATGCTGACTCGTGCTCAGGACCTTGAATCTGAAGTCCCACGGGGACTTCCAAGTCGTGATGCGCAAAGGTTGGACGAGATCTTCTTGGATCTGGCCCGGCACAAGGACGACGCACAGCAGCGCAGCTGGGCGCTTCATGAGGATGAGGCAGTTATACTAGGATACCTGGAGGAGCTCCTCTCTATTCTGGTGATGTTTGCATGTTGACTGCTATTGAGGCTGAGGCTTGTGTTTCCTGGTAAAAGTGATGTTTATAGAAATCGATCTCTGTGCGTTGTTCCACCTGCAGACAGATGCCAACCCTGATATCTGCAGGAAAATGTGCAAACGTGATGACTGTGATCCTGTTCACTCGCTGATAGCCTATTATCAAATGGTAAGGGTTTTACCTTTGAGTTCACACTCCTGCAGTGCTTGCCATTTAAGCTGACATCACATGAGCAAGCTATGGTTAAACTCTCATTCAATGCTCGTTTCTCTGCACTCAACACCAGATTATTGTCCATTTTCTAGTGTTTTTGTCTCCTTCCCATCCCCTTCTTCCCTATATACTGTAGTCTCTATTAATTATAAGTCAGCCTGAGCAACTTTTCTGCATGCTCTGTGGTCTCTCGCTCTGTTGACCTTTTCTTTTGTGAAAACCACTCGTGTTGCAAATATTCCACAGGAGCACAGGATCTCTTTACGCCTGCTACTCCTTAAGGTCTTTGGTGCCATGTGTCACCTTGACGGTGCCGTTATCTCAGGTCTGCTCAACTCTGTCCTGCCCATGGAGTTAGCACGAGATATTCAGGCTGATATGAAAGGCAGGTTTCTCTCCCATTCACTGCTTGGCTTTAAATGAGGAATCTTACTGGAAAATGATAGTTGATCTCCCAGCTTAACTTTTCAATGCAGTCATTACAAAATGCAAAGTTTTGATGGTGAGCATGTTATTTTGTGTCAACGAGCATGACTTTGTTCTCCACAATAATCACTGCAACTTGTCCTGTTCACTTTGATCATTCTCATCTCTGTCGTGTTGGAGTGTGAGCACCAACTGTAGCCAGTGCAGTGACCCGTGAGCCTTGAAGATGAAATGTAAAAAGAGTTGCTTCTTCATGTTTTATAAATCCCTATAAAGCGCATTTATTCTTGTTTCTATAATCCCTCAGAACTGCAGAAATTGTGCTATTCTGTACTGCTACTTACCATGGTGTTCAGCATGGGAGAACCACTTCCTTACCACCACTATGGTATGGTGATGTCTCGACCAAATCGTTTTCCTTGTTATCAAGCTTTGCATGTGTGTATGACATCATTCAAATCGTTAACAATATCCTGCATATGTATTCCTTCAAATGTATTCGGCATATGAAAGAGTTGAACCGTCTGCATCATTCATCTTCAAAATTTCACGAACTTTCATCCAACAGTACATAAGTTATGAATCCTTCGCAAATGACTATTTTACGACCGGAGTCAAAAAATTTATATTTCCAACTTCTTGGGGTTCGCCCCGTGAGCAAAAACGATGGCACTTTTTTTTGTTGTTGCTGTTGTATACATTGTCGAGGCTCGTATGAGAGGTAACGCACAACAAGGGGAGAGGGAAGGAAAAAACAGTGGGGAACAGGGACATTTGGAGATCTGTGGAAGGGAGAGGAATGGGGCAGTGTACACGGGGTAAACAAGATGGACACAACAGGGACTTTCAGGAAGGAAAGCAGGGAATTTGAAGGAGGTGGATTAGCAGAGTTTGGGATCTGAGCGGAGGTAGAAAAAATTGTGGTTTTTGATGGGGGAAGATAAGAGATGGTGGTGATCAGCTGTTTCGAAGACCTGGAGGGAAGAGTGGGATTAAAGAGAGTATGGGAGTTTGTTCCAAAGGTGAGAAAAAAGAGGAATGAAAGATGGAAGGTGAACAGTGATTTGTGATTTTGGTCGTTTTACCAGAAGGGGCTTACTGGTGGACCTGGAGCGCCATGCGGAAATATTGGGGGGGGGGACAGATCCAAACAGAGTGGGGGGAGGGGCGAGACTGGAGAGGAGACGGAAGAAGACAGAAAGACCACCGACCTGCCTGCAGTGAGAGTGAGAGATCTCAAGACTCAGCCTCATCGCAGGAGATGCCAATGATTCTAAATGCCTTGGTTTCTACAGCGTGAAGCCGAGAAATGTGAGAGGCAGGGGCACCAGCCCAGAGGGGAAAGCAGAACTCCACCAGGCTGCGGACGTAAGCTTTGAATGTGGTCAGGAGCTCAGGTGGGCCGAGGAAGGACTTTGCACGACGGAGGATTCCCAGTCGGCGACTGGCTTTGGAGGCCAGGTTGGAAATGTGGCTTTCCCAGGAAAGATCATGGCAGATTGTAAGACCCAGAAGCTTGACTGAAAGGACCTCTTCCAGAGGATTGTTGAGAAAGTAGGTTGGGGGGGGAGGAGTTTCCAAACGGTCCTTTAGGAGAGACACAGTGAGAGTGTGAGATTTGTCAGGATTGAAAGACATGTTCCATGTGTTGGACCAGTTTGTGATTTTATCCAGATCTGCAGACAGCGAAGAAGCAACTGCTTGCCAGTCTGAGAGATGGCAGATGGTACGGCAGAGGGTCGAGTCATCAGCAAAGAGATCAAGAGGATTTTCCAGAGTCAGAGATCATTGATGAAAACCAGAAAAAGAACAGGGCCCAGAACGCTGCCTTGATGAACTCCAGCCTGGACAGAAAGAGGGGATAAGAGAACTCCATTTAGGGCCACACGTTGGCTGCGACAGGAGAGGAAGTCAGCGAGCCGTGAGTGGAGATGGCCTTGGATACCATCGGAAGAGAGTTTGGTGAGCAGGGCAGGGTGCCAGACTGTATTAAAAGGACGTGATATGTCTTGGCATATGGCTCTGATTTCATTTCTGACATTGAGGACCTCCATCCATTATTGGGAGAGCAGAAGCAGCACATCCAGGGTAAAAGTGACTTGGTCTGAAACCAAATTGATGATCGGAAATCAAGCCATTGGAGAAGAGGAAGGATTTAATATCTGAAGCGATGATGGATTCCATAACCTTGCTGATGATTGGGAGAAGGCTGATTGGTCTGTAGTTGCAGGGATCTGTTTTTGCACTTTTTTTATCAGGGCAGTAATGTTTGCTGATTTCCACGGAGATGGCAGATGACCTTGAGGGTGAATTGAATACAGAGGGTGGCCAGAGCAGCAGAGCAGGTTTTTGGAACACGAGGGCTGATGCCGTGTGGACCGGTTGCAGAATCTGAGTCGAGATTTGACAGAAAGCACTCTCCACCTTGTCAGGAGAAAAGGACACAGAGTCCAGGAACAGCTGGTGTGACTTGATAAGGTGTGTACAGAAAGCGATGGGTTTTGGACACAGGATTTAGATGCAAACACCGAGTTTAGGCATTCAGCCTTTTCACGTGCAGTGTCAACTGTGTGGCCATTTGAGGTAAGGGAGGGGATGGAGGGGGAACATACACCAGAAACAGATTTGATTAGACGCCACCAGTATTTGGAGGAGGGAAAGAAGTTTGAGAATTCAGACTTGAGATTCGAAAGATGTTGTTTTCTGGCTCTCCTGAGAGATGACACACACTTGTTCCAAGCTTTACGGAAGAAACTCAGATTACCCGCAGTTGAGTTTGCTTTCTATGAGGCAAAGGCAAGTTGTTTCAGGACAAATGCCTCACCACAAGCTTCACTGAACCATAGGTGGGAGGAAGGGTAGGACAACTGAAGATGAGAGGGGATAAATCTGTGCATGAGAGAGAGCAAGATTCATTGAAACAATTCCTCGGGCAAGGTGATGTTGGAGAAAGTAGTAATGGGAGACCAGTCTTGAAGTTTGATGGCTGCTTGGAGACCCTCCCAGTCGACCGAAGTGAAATGCCAGACTCTATGGCACTGAGGTGGTTCTCTAATAACAGCCAGAGAGATGTCTACTTTGACAAGCATGTGGTCAAATGAAGCGATTGGAGCAGAGGAAGAACAGCAGATATTTTCAGGAAATTGGTCAAAATCAGATGCAGAAGAGATGGAGTACTGTTGGTTGAGATCCGGGTCGGGAAGTTGACAGATTGAGTCAGTCACAATGAGTCACAGACGTCTTTTGCTGAAGTGCCATGGCAGGTGAGGGAGTTACCCACACCCAACCAACTGGCATGATGACAATTGAAGTCACCACATATGAGGAAGAGAGAGTTGGGATGAAAGGAGAGAAGTTGGTCCATGTTTTTGTGAGCCAGGTGTCAATGGAGGAGTCATTGTTTGGTGGATGGTACAACACACACATCAACTTGAGGTGGGAGTGGTGTGGAAGCCGTAGCCAGAGGTATTCCTGCGGGTGTGGGGGAGTGAGTGCAGTGCATGGAGAGTGAGAAAGAGTTTTTGATGAAGAGAGCAACTCCGCTGCCAGGACGAGGCTCAGGTCTGTCATACCAGAGGAGGGAGTATCCAGGAAGAGATACGAGGGAGTCAGAGATGTCTCGGAGGAGGAAAGTTTCTGTTAAACGGATTGTCTGATTTGTCAGTGGCAACCTGTGTGGAAAGGCCCCGAATGTTTTGAAACTGGTGTTGATTTGGTGATTTGGGTGGTGTCTTGGGATCCTAGGGTCCTGAGTTCCAGCCCCGTTGGCCGCTGAATTAACACCAGGGGGTTGACTCAGCCTGTCATCCTTCCGAGGTCGGTGAATGAGTACCAGCGTAGCAGCCAGAAGGCTGCACACGAAGGGAAGGCGTATTGATGGATTTATTAAATATGTTATTGTTGTGGCGCAGGCATGACGGGCCGAATGGCCTCCTCCTGCGCATAATTTCCTTGTAATCCTTGTCCACACTGTTAAGAAAGAGGGAGGGGGAGGCTTTGGATGCAGGGAAAGGGGAGGGTAGAATGAGGGAGGAGGGGTAGGGGGAGGTGGGGAGAGTTGTCAGAGTGTGGGGGATTGCAGAAAAACTCAGGGAGAGGGCCGGATGATGAGGAGGAGAAAAGGCTCGGTGATGATGGGACGAGGAACAGTGGGGAGTAATAAGAGAGGGTGCAGAGGGAAGTTGGAGACTGGAGGAGGTGGAAGGATGAGATGGAAGAGAGAGTGCAGGGGAAGGAGGCAGCTTTGTGGATGTGACAGGCGGTGGGGGCAGCTTTGTGGATGTGAGGAAGGGCAACTTTGAGAAGGGTGAGAGTGAAGATTGGAGGGAGAAGGGTGGGAGTGAAGATTGGAGGGAGAAGGGTGAGAGTGAAGATTGGAGGGAGAAGGGTGAGAGTGAAGATTGGAGGGAGAAGGGTGAGAGTGAAGATTGGAGGGAGAAGGGTGAGAGTGAAGATTGGAGGGAGAAGGGTGAGAGTGAAGATTGGAGCGCAAAGAGTGTGAAGCTTGCTTTGAGAAGAAGGGTGAGAGGGAAGTTTTGAGAGGGAGGGGAGATGAGAGCAGGCACGGCCAAGGGGCAGGAGGGCGATGGGATAGATGGGTTGAGGGGAAGGATGAGATTATGTAGTGATATGGTGAAGAAGGGAGGAAGCAGTGGGAGGTACAATATTTGAGGGTTTGAGAAGAGGGGAGGTGTGAGAGGAGAGAAACAGCATGCTTGAAATATTGAGGAGTGGTACTGATTGAGTGAGAGTGAGATATCTGTTCGGTTGGAATGGAGCCCACAGATGTTAAAACACCACAAAGTTTGGGACATCAGAGGAGGAGCTGATAATAAATCAGAAGACAGTGAAGAGGCGCAAAGAGCGGAAGTAGGATGAGAGGTAAGATATGAGGGCTAAGGAGGGGGTATAACAAGTGAAGGATTAGGAGGAGGTAGATGTAAGGAGGTGGGGTGAATTAGCACTGAAGTTAGAAAAAAGGGACGATTGAAGGAACGCAAACATGCATTGCAAACTGGGATTTTTGAAATTAAGTCAGGGATGCGATTAAAGACATTACATGAGAGATGCAACAAAGGAGAAGAAAAGAAACGTTGTAACAATGGGATGTTTTAGACACGGGAGGAAGGAAAGGTCGAATTAAAGTCTTTTGAAGAAGAACAAGAAGAAGAAGAAGAAAAGTGAATTATGATACAATGCAGAGAACCACACGTGTGAAAGATGAAATTGAAACATTTTAAGACACTGTTTTTTATAGAGATAAGGTAAGATAGGTAAAGGAAAGGTTGAAGAATAAAATAACCATGAAGGTGTACGGTGAATTTGGATGGGCTAAAGTGGGAGGAAGATGGTAGGTCGGTGAAAGTTACAGGAATAGGGGAGTAGAGAAATCATGTGGTTAAGGGAGGTTTAAGGTGAGAAGTGAAAAGAATGAAGAAAGCTTCTTTTTTTTAACATGAGGTAAAGGAAAAGTTGAAGAAAAAAAATTATGAAGGTGTGTGGTGAATGTGGATCAGCAAAGTAGATAGTAGATCGGCAGAAGGAGGAGGAAGAAGAAATCGGTACAGGAGGTCACATGGTTACATGGGGTAAAAGATGAGGATGGAAAAGGTTTTTTTTGTTGTATTTTTTTTTTACATTTTAAGCCGCTGTCACACCTTGACGATTTAGCCAGCGTATGCCGATTTATGAAAAATTTGTCTAAAACGCTGGCACACGTCGAATACGTTAAGAGCACGCTGAAAAACACTGCCATACGTCGTAGTACGCTGGCTTTAAACGTTGTACTTTTGGGTTGTCCTCAAATTTTTGCATGCTTGAAATTTTACGACGTATGCCGGCGTATGACTCACACGTTCCGCTACGCTGGCCATAAGTTGTAGGCACGTAATGCGATCGTTGTCACACGTCGACACACGTTACTTGTAAGTTACTCATAAGTCGAAACACGTCGAGGTAATGTTTAGCGTACCCGAAACTTATTTCTCACCTGTGAGTAACGTTTTGTAAGCACGCTACATGAACGTTGTTCACACTTCGCAACACGTTACTTGAAAGTTTCTCATACGTCGAAACACGTCAAAGTAATGTTTAGGGTGCCCATGACTTATTTATAACCTATGAGTAACGTGCTTGCAAATTATTTGTAAAGCATGTCCAATGCACAAATACGTATGTAGACGTCTTCAGGACGACCACAGAACTTACTGAACGCGTTTCTAACTTACAGATACCGTATAATGGCGTATTGGCAGCGATTAGGGGAATTGGTATATAAAAAGGGGCTTCGCAGGAGGAACCCGTCTTTTTTTAGACTTCGTGGTGAGTACATGTCCATGTCATTCTGAGAGATGGAGGATACGGAAAGGCTGAGACGACAATACCTTCCTGTCCTCCAACATCAACATGACCTCATCGAGTTGACACTGCACCAGTTGCATGCCAATAGAGCCGGGAGAAGAAGACGTGAACGGAGGAGAAGGAACTGGGTCAGACCATGGATCAGGAGGCGATGCCATGACAGCAAATATGACCAGCTCATGGTGAAACTCCGTAACAAGGACCATGCATCCTTCATCAACTTCCTACGAATGCCCCCAGCGATGCTCGACGAGCTGCTAGCCAGAGTGGGTCCAAGGATAACCAAGCAGTACACCTTCTACAGGGATCCGCTTGAGCCTGGCATGAGGCTGGCACTGAGCCTGCTGCTGTTGGTGCCGTGACTGCAGTGCTGTGGAAGCGATATAGCTCGTTCAATGGAAACGATTTCAATTGCCGAGCACCAGCGTCCAAAAACAATAGGCGAGTGACAGACATTTATTAAAAGTGCAGTTGCAGCCTATGAATTGAAAACCTCACGTAATCGTCGACGATACGCTGCCACGCTATGCATACGTTAGACTATCGTTGGGCATAGGTTGTGGATGCCTAAAACACGCAAATCAATCGTTGGTATAACTTATCTATAAGTTATCGAAGCGTTCTGTGTTCATTACTAGTACATTATGCATTTGTCCAAGTCGTTTTGAATACTTTAAAAACTGAAACAAAAAAAATAGTTCATCGTGGGAATGAGAAAAAAAAATTAGCCGAAAAGAACATCAAACAATGGTGCAAAGTAGTCTCCTATTCATGGACGCAACGAGGATCCATCATCACCCACACCCTTCCCATCACGCTCACCTACTACTACTTACATGGACCCACTACTACTACCAATACTACTACTACTACTATTGACATCGACTCAACATGGAGTCTGGAACACTGACGAGTTCCTCTTGTGAAGCCCATTTGTATATACCAATTCCCCTAAACGCTGCCAAATCGCCATTATACGGTAGATGTAAGTTAGAAACACGTTCAGTAAGTTCTGTGGTCGTCCGGAAGACGTCAATCAAATTCGTCTACATACGACAATGTGCGTTTGTGATACGTTACACATAGGTTCAAAGCACGCTACTCATAGGTTCAAAGCACGTTACTCATAGGTTAAAAATTAAGTTTCGGGTATGCTAAACATTACCTCAACGTGTTTCGACTTGTAAGTAACTTACAAGTAACGTGTGGCCGACGTGTGACAACGATCGCGGAGCATACCGAGAACTTATGCCAGCGTATGCGGAACTTGTGAGCCATACGTCGAGTACGTCGTAAAATTTTCAGCATGCTTGAAATTTCACGACGTACTAGACGTACCACGGAATATGACAGCATACTTCATTGTTTTTCAGCGTGCTCCTAACGTATACACAACTTAACCATACGTATTCGACGTGTGCCAGCGTTTCACATATTTTTCATAGGTCGGCACACGCTGGCTAAATCGTCAAGGTGTGACTGTGATGTTGACACTTCCAATTTTCAGGCGGTTATAATTTAAATCGGCGTGCGGCAGCTTTTTAACAGAGAACGCCACGAGTTCATCGGCGATACGTGCAGCGCGCTATGCCTAAGTTAAACTATCATTGGGCAGAGGTTGTGAACGCCGACAACAGGCTAAGCATTCGTTGGTATAAGTTATCCATAAGATAACGAAATGTTCTGTGCCCGTTACTGATATGTTATGCATACGACCAACACGTTATGAATACGACCAAAACTTTAAAGAAAAACCTCAAAACTTCAGCGTACGCCAATGTTTTATATACATTTTTATACGTTGCCATTGCTGGCTAAAACGTCAAGGTGTGACAGCGCCTTTAAGACTGAGGGTATTGTGGGGAGGAATAGGAGGTCAGGTCAGGTCTGGTATGCGAGCATGTGCCAGAACAGCGTGTCACTGCATCCACTTTCCACCGGTACTCCAGGGGCCTCAGTCTGGCCTTCCCCCAGGCAGATGCCAGGCCCATCCCCATCTCCTTGAGATGCCAATCAACCTGCTGCAACCACGAGGCACGTGGTCGGCCCATTGGCCTCCTCCACTCACGAGACTCCCTCGCTGAGAGAATCTGGTGAGCAGGATCAGCGTCAAGAAAACGAGCCACATGTCCATACAGCCGCAACTGACGCTCACGGCCCATGCAGGTAACAAATCTCATCCGAGTCTCTCTCAGCAACCGCTTGTTGGACACAAAATCTGACCAGCGATAGCCAAGGATTCTCCGAAGAGACCTGGTACCAAAGGAATTAAGTCTCTGTCTCAGATCCTTGGTCAGAGTCCAAGTCTCGCATCCATAGAGCAAGACTGAAAGCACCAAGGACCTGAAGACTCAGACTTTCATCCTCCCGCACAGGTCCCGGCAGCGCCACACCCCATGATCCAGTGAATCCATGACTCCCCAGGCCCGACCCAGACGTCTATTGACCTCTGACTCACAGCCAGCAGAGACATGAATATCACTGCCAAGGTAAGTGAATCTCTCCATGACCTCAACATCCTCACCACAAACAGACACAGACAGGACAGCAGCATCCAAGATGTCATTGAAAGCCTGGATCTTAGTTTTGACCCAAGAAACCCGTAATCCCAGCGGCTTCGACTCCTCATTTAGCACCTCGAGGGCCCCCAAAAGGATATCTCAAGTCTCCGCAAAGATGACTGCATCATCTGCGAAATCAAGGTCCGAGATCTTGACATTCCCAAACGATGCACTGCAGCTTGATCTTTCTGACATCCTTCCTGAAATCCATTCCATACAAGTGCTGAAAGGTGTGGGGGCCAGTACACACCCTTGACGAACTCCAGTAAAAACTGGAAATAAGTCAGAGATGGTACCACCACATCTCACAGCACTCTCAGTACCAGAGTAGAGTTCAGACATCAGATCGATCAGTTTTGGTGGCACCCCATGAAGACCAAGAATCCTCCAGAGGGCATCCCGATTCACTGAATCGAAAGCTTTACAGAGATCAACATAGGCTGCAAGCAGCCCCTGCCGAAACTGTTGTCTGCGTTCGGTGAGGACACGAAGAGCAAGGATACGGTCAATCGGTGACCTCTTTGGTGTAAAGCCTGACTGCTCTGGTGCTCAAGCAGATGGTGAGGACCCTATCAAGAATTATCCGAGTAAAGACCTTGCCCGGCACTTAGAGCAGAATCACCCCTTGGTACTTGTTGCAGTCTTGGCGATCACCCTTCCCTTTCCAGAGAGGGACAACAAGGCCCCTCTTCCAATCAGTTGGGATGATGCCCGTGTTATAGGCAGAGCACAAAACTGCATGCAACTACAGGAGTGCAGCATTTCCACCAGCCTTGAGAAGTTCAGCATGGATGCCACAGATCCGAGGAGCTTCACCCCGTTTCAACCGGTTCACCGCAGCACTGTTTCCACAAGCGAAGGTGGACCACAGTTGATTGGAGGGTCAGCAACAGGGACTGTAACACCCTTGACGTCCAACTCGACAGCTGGGGATACCCTGGTACAACCGCTCAAAGTAACCGGCCCAGCGGGCCTTCACTTCAGACTCCTCTGTTAAGAGCCTACCACTCTCTGCTCTAACTGCAGTTCTCCGAGGGATGGGCTTGGATGAACGCAATGCGCGAATTCCCCTGTAAGCGGGACGAGAATTACCTGTCCACAGGTGATGCTCTACCCCCTCACAGATTCCTCGCACATAGGCCTCCTTGTCCACCCTTAGTGTACGTACAGTTTTACGCCTCAGCTCCCTGAACAGCTCAGCTCTGCCATTTAGCCTGACCCTGCGACTCTGGTCAATGGTATCCAGTGTCCCTTGAGAGACAAAATTCTTCTTTGCCCTGCGGTGAATTCCAAGACATCCACCAGCAACATCAAGGATGGTGGTCTTGAAGGCACTCCACAACTTTTCAGGACCCCCCAAAGCACCCAGACATCCCAAATGTCCACTCGGCCTGTTCGCAAACTCCTCAGCTACCCTCTCATCCTTGAGCTTGCCAACATCCAGCCTAGGCTGGGATGGTACGATTCTCCAGGATTTTAGTGCAGCTTTGGAGTTGCTACAACAAGCCGGTGGTCAGTATTGAGGAACTGAGCACTCCGATAGACCCTGCAGTTCTGGATCATCCTCCAGCGATCGTCAACGAGGACATGGTCAATCTGCTTTCCAACACTGCCAGCGTTGGAATACCAAGTCCAGCGATGAGCTTGTGGGCGCTGAAACCATGAACCAGCCACCCTAAGTCCATGACTTCTTGCAAAGTCAAGGAACTTAGTGCTATTCTGGTTCATAGTTCCTGACTCATGGGGACCAACACATGTCATAACCATCCCTATCAGTTACAGTCGATGCATTGAAATCCCACAAGACTAGAAGTGTATCTCGTCTGGGGCACTGATCAACCACAGACTCGAGCGTGGCATAGAATGTGTCCTTCACGGTGAGGTCACTCGCCTCAGTTGGAGTATAGACAGAGACCAGGGAAATGACACCTAAGGAGTGATGAATCCGTCGTCTCATAATACGCTCGTTGACCGGTGTTACCTCAATTATCATTGGAGTCAGCTTATTGGACACAGCTCCAGCAACTCCTTGGAAATGGTAACCATCAGAGCGACCAGACCAATCGTAGGTGTAACCACCCACCATGATCTCGCCGCAATCCGGTCTCCGAACCACAGAGAGTGCTGCAATACCGATGTCCAAACGCTTGAGCTCAGATGATAACAGAGACAGGTGATCATCCTCTCTTAGGGATAGGACATTCCAGGCACACACCCGAAGGGACCGCCTCAGGTTAACCCAAAGAGTCTGGTTAACCGCCGTCTGGTGGACGACACCTGGAAGGGTGGAAGGAAAAGTGGAGAAAATAAAAACTGATGGTGATGAGGAGAAAATACAAATAAACACGATCGTGGACATCGATGGGAAGACGGGTCGGCCTCAGGGAAACCTGACATGACAAACTGACGAATACACACAAAATTAGCACAAGTTTTGAACCAAAACCAAACTGGGAACACACAGTAAACATGGAGGCAACACAATGCGACAAACAATGACCAGAAACTTATCTTTGAGAAAATCGGCAGAGGCCCCTGGAGAGAACCAACCGTCGCTCAAAAACCGGAAGTCCCTATTGAGTCCGAACCAGAAGGTTGAAATTGAGAAAGGAAGTCAAGGGAGAGCGATTAGTGAAAGAAAACATGAAGGAGCTGGAGGAGGCAGGGAGTTGTGTTATTTCGGGTCGGAGGATGGTTGGAAGGGGGACGTCCAAAAAAATTCACATTTTTGTGTACATAATATAAATGGCTTTAAAAATGTTGTCTGTTAAATAGGTAATTATTTTTTTACCATGTAAACACGACTTCCTTTGTCTCCCATGACAACACCACAAGAGCATCTCAATGAAGGTTTTGTGAACTTTCTGCTTGACGTGACTGAGGACGGCCTACCCTGTGACCCCTCTGACCAATTGCCTGATCTTGTGGTGAATCTGCTCCTGGCTTTCAACCTCCATTTCCAAGGTGGATTTCTGATAAGCACTCCCCTGCTAACCAACATTTTATTTGCATTCAATATTTGCCATATTTTCTATATTTGGAATGATTTAAAACATTTGCGCTTGTGCTTGAACCCTCCTCCCACAGTTCCTTCCAATAATATTGTCATGGAAACTCTGGCCAAGAAACTCACTGTGAAGGCATTCGGCGAGAAGCTGCTCCTTTTGCTCAACCGTGGTGGTACGTTGAACATGAATAATAATCGCAAGTTATGTAGTTATTATTATTGCCGCATTCGATTTTGACCCCCCCCTCCCCCCAACAGTGGACTAACAGTTGCAGAGGAAAAATATTTTTCATGCTGAACAGATCAAGCATTGTACTTGTTGAATTGTGACATTTTAATGAAGGCAACAATGACATCATCAACATGTGTTATTCCCCATTGGGAGTACTTGACACTGAGCCTTGTTTCAATTTTTCCATTGAGCGGTTTGGGAGATATTGAGGTGTAACGTTTTTCCAAGATGGCGTCCATACCACGTGGCCTATGACGACATTATATATTCAAAAAATTATGCAGGCGGAGGCACTCCTCTTGCAAAATTTTGTGTCAATCGGACCAACGGTTGCCGAGAAAATGATTTTTTGGGGGAAATGCAGATACACACGCAACGAATGCCTAACCCTGCTTTTCGCTTCACGAGCGCAATCATCTCTATATCGTTTTTGGCTCCATAAATTAAATAATTATCATATCCACATCCAGATTCGGATCTTCACCGAAATTGAATCCATTCTTCCTTGTCACACATCCAACATGTCCACCAAGTTTTGTCTGAATCTGTCCAACTTTTTGAGATATCGTGCTATATATCATTTTCGGCCCAATCTCTCAATGGTGAAGAATCACTTAAAAATTCCAGTAGTCGGATCCGGATCGTCACCAAAATCTAATCAGTTAGTCCTTGTCACACACCCAACCTGTCCAAAAAATTTCATCTGGATCCGTCCAAACTTTTTGAGATATCCTGCGCGCGCGCGCACACACACACACACACACACACACACACACACACACACACACACACACACACACACACACACACACACACACACACACACACACACACACACACACACACACACACACACACACACACACACAAAAACATAACCTCCTTCACCTTTGGTGTTGCAGGTAAAAATCTGGAAGATAGACTAAACGGCAAAATAGCTAAGAATTTGAATTTAACACTTGAATTGCACGTGATACAAATGACTTTTTGAAAATGTTCTTCTTCATCGGCCAAGCACGAAAGCATCTCCCCCTCATGGCAGTTTTTCAAAAAGTCCCTACAAGAAGTGGCTTTCATCGGTACATAGTGCATCGTCTTCCTTTTCAATGCTCGCCAACACACACTCCATGCTGGTTGAAGGCCCACCCACTTTAAATGCCGGTGTTATGACCTCTCTCGGTCTTGACTTATTCCGCACATTTAGATAACTATACCAGGAAACTAAATTCATTGACAAGACGCTGATCAGCAAGGAATTGGTTAACATCCGCATTAGGGTGGTCCAAAAACAGCAAAAAAAAAAAATTAAAAAATTCAGATGTTGTCTCCACAAGCCTTAAATTATTCCACCATGATTCAATAACGCACATAAAAAAATTTAAGTTGATCGGAGGTGATTTAGAGGTCGCTCCATATGACAACTTTTAGTTTCATGAGTTGGTTAAATTAGGGTATGGTCAGGTACGATTACGGGTACTTCTGGATGTCCGAGGTGGAGTGCATTTTCGAACTCTATGGGGTCGATTTACTCTAAGAAATGACTGCACCGACATTGAATTCCCTACCATTTCGAAAATATGACTTAAAACAAGATTTATCATTACTGGAGTTGAGTAACTAATCCTACTCATTTCGATATTTTCTGATCTATAATTAATTTGTTGTCCGTCTAAACATTTCTCAGAGTAAATCGACCCCACTGAGTTCGAAAAGGAAGTTCAGAAGTGCACGGATTCGCATCTCACCATACCCTAATTTTTCAATCAATGGAATTACAAACTATTAGAATATTTCGTCTCATTTACCAAGTACCACTATCATCTCCGCCTCTATTGCTGTCTCCACTCCCGCCTGAACTTATTTCTAGCCGGCCCAACATCCAGTGTTTTAGATTCAATGATTCACGAAAAATATGTTGGTTATTTATTTAGTTATTATCTACATATTAATATTGAAGGGCCAATTTTGTGCTCCTCCTCGTGGTCGCGTCACGTTTTTCTCGGTACTGTGACCTGGACTGAAAGAGACTTCGTACCTGTGAGAGTGCATCGCACATAGTGGCAATAGTCAACTTTCAAATCTGAAGCAGAATAAACACTTTTCATTTTGCATTCGTTTGCATGGCGACGTGTGACGTCACCGCTGAGAGGCGTCAGGACGTCATGACATCATCAGTCATTCGGTGACGTCATTACGTCTGCCGTCGACAGACCGTTACCGCTGAGAGGTGTAATTCCACCCCTCGAAAATAGCATCTGCAATGTAAAACCCTCTTCTGCACATGCTGACGACCTCAGAATGTGAATTTGACACAAAAAATGTAACAAGAAACATTGTATCTTCTATATATTAAAACTGAAGAACCAATTTTGTGCTCCTCCGAGCAGTCGCGTCACGTTTTTCTCGGTAATGTGACCTGGACTGAAAGAAACTTCGTACCTATAAGAGTGCATCGCACATAGTGGCAATAGTCAACCTTCACCTCTGAAGCAGAATAAACACTTTTCGTTGAGATGGGGGCGAGGAGTGAAGAGGCGGGGGCGGGGGATGAAGAGACGGGGCAGTGAGTGAAGAGGCGGGGGGCAAGTTCAGCTAATTTTTGGGCGGGGGTAAGCGAATTGAAAGCGGTAAACGGGGGGAAATGAGGCGGGGGCTGGGGTGAATTTAGCGGGGTTGAGTGTGAGGGGTGGACAGGGGGACGGGGGCCCAGGGCAAGTGGGGCGGGGAATCGAGTGACGGGGGTCGGAGAGTGAAGAGGCGGGGCCGGGGTAATTACATTTTTGGGTGGGGGTAAGCAAATTGAAGGTGGGGGGAAATGGGACAGGGGCGGGGGATGAGTAGGC
The DNA here is from genome assembly GCF_056783735.1 of Eptatretus burgeri. NCBI lineage: Eukaryota > Metazoa > Chordata > Myxini > Myxiniformes > Myxinidae > Eptatretus > Eptatretus burgeri. Next base: position 102,403,529 of record NC_140962.1, on the reverse strand, counting down.
GGGGGCAAGCATGCCCTGTCCAGTCCATGTCCCTCGAGTATGGGTGAGCTGGTGAGGGTGGTTGAATGAACAGAATCCGTCTGACGGGGCTTTGGCAAGTTATATTAAATTAGGGTATGGCGAGATGCGAATCCATACACTTCTGAACTTCCTTGGTGAAAATGGACTGCATTTTCGAACTCAGTGGGGTCGATTTACTCTGAGAAATGTTTCGACGGACAACAAATTAATTATACATTAGAAAATATCGAAATGAGTAGGATTAGTTACTCAACTCCAGTAATGATAAATCTTGTTTTAGGTCATATTTTCGAAATGGTAGTGCATTCAATGTCGGTGCAGTCATTTCTTAGAGTAAATCGACCCCATAGAGTTCGAAAATGCACTCCATTTCCACCTCGGACATCCAGAAGTACCCGTAATCGTACCTGACCATACCCTAATTTATTCAAGTCATGAGACTAAAAGTCGTCATATGGAGCGACCTCTAAATCACCTCCGATCAAGCTAAAAAAAAGTATGCGCGTTATTCGATCATCTATATTAATATTTCGGCACGCCCCTTTCTTTGTTCCACCATCAGATTTTTGTGACTGCATGAAATGAAACAAGATTTGGCACATATACTAATGATATTATTGTCTTCCTTACGAGGCCCCTCAAAATTCGTTTTGATGCATTTTCACAAACTCCAATGGATTCCATTCAAATTCGGTACCATTATGGCTTTTGGTCCAACTTAAGGCCCGGTCACACCTTGACGTTTTAGCCAGCGATGGCAACGTATTAAAATGTATGTAAAACGCTGGCTTACGTTGAACTTTTGATGTTTTTTTTTTTTAAAGATTCGGACGTATTCATAGCGACTTGGTCTTATGTATAACGCATTGGTAACGGACACAGAACGTTTCGTTGTGTTATAGATAACTTATACCAACGAATGCTGAACCTGTTGTCGGCCTACACAACCGATGCCCAACGATAGTCTAACGTAGGCATAGCACGTTGCACGCATCGCCGACGATGTCGTGACATAGCCTATTAAAAGGCTGATGCACAACGATTCGAATCATAACTGCCGTAGAAATGGAAGTGTCAACATCACAGTCACACCTTGGCGATCTTGCCAGCGTATGCCGACCTAAGAAAAATGTGTCTAAAACGTTGGGGCACGTCAAATACGGTATGAGTAAGTTTGGTATACGTGAGTACAATGCTAAAGTACGCTATCATACGTTGTAGTAAGTAGAGTACGTCAAGAAATTTTAAACATGTTCAAAATTTTACGACGTACTCGGCGTATGACACACGTTCCGCATGCGATGGGGATAGGTTGTACACACGATATGTGGACGCTTACACACGTCCACAAAGGCTACTTATAAGCTACTCGTAAGTCGAAACACGTGGCGGTAATGTCTTTTTACGCGAAACTTATTTCTAACTTATGTTTGACGTGCTTTGAACCAATTCTTTACGTAGTCCCAACACACATCGACGTATGTAGACGTATTCCAATGACGTCTTCCGGTCGACAAAAAAAATAAATTAACGTGTTTCTAGCTTACAACTGCCATATAAAGACGTGTTCCCAGCAGTTTTGGGAATTGGTATATAAAAATGGTGTTCATAAAAGGGGAACCCAACAGTGTTTTCGAGTCCTTTTTGAGTCGATGTCCATGTCAGCAGTATCAGTATCAGTATTAGTATTAGTAGTAGTAGTAGTTTGTTCATGTTGGCAGTAGTAGGTGAGTGTGAGGGGGAGGGTGTGGGTTATGATGGATCGTCCTTGCGTCCGCGTGTCCACGTGTAGGTTCATAGGCTGCCACTCAACGATTTAAATGGCTGCATCTCCACTATTGAAAGTAGACGCTTGCGCTCAACAATTGGATTTTTTTTTACACTCAACGACTTTTAAACGGTACCACTCAGCTATTTTCATTGTTTACAATGAACGATTTAAATTGCTGTCACTCGCCTTTGTTTTTTGACGCTGGCGCTCGGAAATTTTAATCGTTTCTATTGAACGTGCTAAATCGCTCCAACACCACTATTGAAAGTAGACGCTTGCGCTCAACAATTGGATTTTTTTTTACACTCAACGACTTTTAAACGGTACCACTCAACTATTTTCATTGTTTACAATGAACTATTTAAATTGCTGTCACTCGCCTTTGTTTTTTGACGCTGGGGTTTGGAAATTTGAAGCGTTTCTTCTGAACGTGTTAAAACGCTCAAACTCGACTATTTTAAATAGACGCTGCCGATGGACAATTGGAATCATAGCCAAGCTCGACATCGAAGTGTGAGCATCCTCGTCATGCTGAAGAAAAGTTTGAAGAATGCTGCAAATAAGTGTCCTGGCTGTGGCCGTGGACGCTGATGCAAGGATGATCCATTATAACGACGTCTTTCAGCCTATGAGTAACTTAAAAGTAATGTCTGTCGATGTGTGGCAACGATTGCGTAACGTGCCAACAACACGTTAATCATAGGTTAGAAATAAGTTTCGGGTACGCTAAACATTACCTCGGCGTGTCTCAACTTATGATTAACTTACAAGTAGCATGTGTTGACGTCTGTCAACGATCGCAGACCGCGCATACAACCTGTGGCCAGCGTAGCGGAACGTGAGTCATACGCCGGCATACGTCGTGAAATTTCAAGCATGAAAAAATTTGAGGACAACCAAAAAGTACAACGTTTAAAGCCAACGTACAATGACGTATGGCAGTGTTTTTCAGCGTGCTCTCAATGTTATCAAAACTTACCCATAACGTATTCAACGTGTGCCAGCGTTTTAGAAAAAAAATTCAAAAATCGGCATACGTTGGCTAAAACGTCAAGGTGTGACCGGGCCTTTAGGTCATTGGCTATAAATTTTTTCCATAACACTTCCGATATTCGAAAAAAATCGATAAATCGATATCCCTTATGGGATTTTCCATTCAAATCCACTCAAGTGTAAGGCCTACGGGGGACGCAAATTTCCACTTTGCCCCAGGCGCTGTTTACCTCCGCTATGCCAAGCTGTTAGGGTTAGGTTTAGGGTTTGGGTTAGTGTTAGGGTTAGCTACCCTAACACTAACCCTAACAGCTAACCCTAACTCTAACACCTCACCGTAACCCTAACAGCGACCTCCAACCGCAACCCAAACCCTAACCCCTAACCGCTAACAGCTATTCAGGAAATTTGCAAGTAAGCCTGGGCGTTGTCCGAGCAACGCCGGGCTTTACTACTAGTATTAGAATAATTTTAAGCTTGTGGAGCAACATTCTATTTTTTTCGACTTTTTTGGACCACCCTAATCCGCATCACTCCTGAGCTCACACCAAGTTAATTCAACTTCCTGAGAAAGTACAACCTTCGCATTGATTTATTGTATGCATCAGTGGTATTTTCATAAAAAGTTAGCTTTTTATCAATAATAGTGCCCAGGTATTTGAATTTGGTAACAATTACCACCTTTTCACCATTTATGGTTGCAGGCTCATAATTGTGACCTTTCCTTAAATCCAAAATCATCTCTCTCGTTTTGCACACATTCAGAGTGAGACAAAAGTCCCCACACCACTTCTCGAATGCATCAATCTCATTGAGGTACGATACAAAGGACGATTGATCAGAAAGACAGCCAACAATGGCAGAATCGTCCGCATACTTGATAAAGTTACACACTTCTTTGAGGATCAATAATCCATTGATGTACAGACTAAACAGTAGAGGTGATGAGACACAGCCTTGTGGAGTACCAGTATTCAAGATTGATAACTTTGATAAACTACCATTCACCCTCACCTGCTGAGGACTGTCTCGTAAGAAACTTTCCACCTACAGTGGGATATGGGGATTCAGACACTGGTCACCCAACACTTTCAGAAGGGTAAATGGTTGCATAGAGTTGAAGGCTGATCAAAAATCGATAAATAATACACAAACGTACAATAGATTCCATTCTGATCAAGGTGACTTGTGATTCGATGAAACAAGCTGAGCCAAGTATCTTTGATGCCGCGTTTTGCTTTGTGTGCAAATTGTAAAGAATCGAATCTGGGTGCTACATCTGATATTGTAAACTTCTCGATCAATTTCTCCATGCATTTACACAGAATGGAGGTAAGGGCAACACGTCTAGAATCATTGAGCTGCCTTGAGTGAACCTTTTTTTTGGCACAAGAATAATGATGAACTTTTTCCAGCAAATAGGAACACTAAAAAAAAACAAAAAACGTTTTTACAGCCATTTTTCCCTGCTGTGCAGGGGTTTGGCTTTTTCTTGAGGCAATGTTTTATGGCCGGATGCCCTTCCTGACGCCAACCCTGGTCGCCTCTTACGACACACAGGGATATGGTACACCTATTCTAACCGGGGCATACACCAGGACCAGTACACTGGCACTCATTTCGCCGACCTCGGAAGGATGACAGGCTGAGTCAACTCCCTGGTGTTAATTCAGCAGCCAACGGGGCTTGAACTCAGGACCCTTGGATCCCAAGCCGCCACCCTAACCACTAAGCCAACACCAGGCTTCAAATAGGAACACTGTGAGTAGTTAAAAGTAACTGAAACAATCGAGTACCGGATTGTCCGGTGCATAAACTGCACTTTTTTATCGGCGAAAGAGGTAAAAGTTGGGGGTGCGTTTAATACATGGGTATAGAAAAAAAAATCTGTCTTAAAAACGATCAATGATTAATTTCAATTACATTCCAAATGAACAATTTTTTTTTTTTTTTTTTAGCAATCAGAGCTGCTGTTGAGCTCAATTCGGCCATTTAAATTTTGAAAATCGGAAATTTGTACAGCATTTTATGAACCGTGGGTGAAAATTAAATAGTCACGCTCGGAAATGTCCGGAGCCGCCTGGAGTTTCGGTGTGTGGCGTATATAGAGTCTCGCGGCTCTGAAAATGCCATTAAACACAAAAGAAGAATAACACCTGGTCTCGCATCAAAAGAAGAATTATTCACAATCGCTGGAGTCTAATAACGGAGCATCCACCTCATATAAGCTTGCGTGCATTCGATAACAGGCTGGGGGCAGTCACATGACCCTCGAGAAGGGCCGCTTTGTGCTTTGCAAGTGTCTCGGCTTACGTCACCAGATTACGTCACGTATCATCCATTCTATCCATCAAGATGTCAAGGCGCTCATTCACCACAACGTTCAAACTCTCCCTCTGCCAGTCTATGTAAGAGTTTGGGAACCGGGAAACTGGGAGGCGATTCGGTGTGGATGAGTCCGTTATCCAGCGCTGGAGAACAAGCAAGGCAACATTGAGAAGATGCCAAGGAAGAAGCAGGCGCTGAGGGGAAAGTCAGCAAAGTGGCCTCAGTTCCGAGGAGTGTCTCGTTGCTTGGGTCCGGGAGAAGAGAGCAGAGGGTTGCGCCATCTCAACACTTGCTCTCAGGCTGAAGGTGAAGAGCTTAGTTAAGAATTATGACATTGGAGACCTCACGGCCCGCCCGTTGTGTACCGACAGGTTCATGCCCCTCGATCAATTGTTGGTTCGACGCCACAAACACATCTCCCATCAACAAGCCAAGGATGGGCTATGTCACTGCTGGTCCGACTGGATAATGAGTAGGGAGAAGACCCACACCAAGACCAGGAGGATGAGAAAGGTCAGCCTTCTGATGATCTGCTGCTGGATCGTCAAGGTGTGGGGGAGATACTGTTACGAATTTGGAAGCTTACTGCACAAAACAGCCAGAGTCCTTATCGCTCAGTTATATCGGTAAGTGTGTATTTCTAGTTAGAATCCATCCCCTGTGTCTCGCGGGAATTTTGTACATGCGCTGTAGGTTATTTTATAGATAGGATTTGTTACATTTTACATCGACAACGACAACCCTCTGCTCGCGGCATTGTCAGTGTGCTTCGTGCGCTCGCTGGCATGCGGGCATGTCTGGAATTCCATGCCCCAGGCGGTGTGCGTTTCGGTGTGGATTTCGCACCGCATATGGTCACAAAGCGTTTTGCTTTGGGTGCGCACCAAATAAGGGTATGCGTTGTTTTCCGCCCAATGGGCGACGAGCAGACCAGAGTCGGGGCGGTCCTTGGCAAGAAGGCGGAGCCGTGACACACCATCCACCCAATGGGAGCAGGCCACGGGAGCGGACGGGCCCCAAAAGAAAAGCGACAAAGGCGATTGATTTGCGTCTAGTCTGATCGAGTGCGCGTCTCTGTCCGGGTCTGCGGCTGACTGCACCACGCGGATCCGAGGCGTCTCGTCTAGCGCATTGCTGCGGGCGGTCGACCATCTCAACTCGGGAGATCATCTCGTGTCGCCTGCCTGCGAGCCAGAGAAGCGTGCCAACGCCTGACGCTACCCGCCGTACCTGGTGCTTGGAGCATTGTGTTGCGGGTTCGAGTCCCGTTACCCCAAGATTGTCGAGAACCACACGAGGTGGACAGGTCTATCTCTTTCTGGGCATTTGCAGGGGTTTCCTTAGTTTTGGGAGTAGGAGGCTACCATTAAAAAGTAGCAGGTTACCATCACCACGAGCGAAGCGAGCGCAGCTGTATGGCCGGGGTCCAGGACCCGCCTCAGGCCCTGGAAGCCGGAGGATCCCAGATGACTGGAGATGCATTCCAGCATGATTTCTGACATGAAATGGTTCTCATATTATCATGCTGTTGGGGTGGAAAACTCCACAAAAACAGGTGGTTTTATTTTTCTTTCATTCATTTTATGCATATTTCCCCTCTTCGATTTCATTTTACTTTGTTAAATATTGTTTATTATTATTTTATTGTTTTATTTTGATTTAATAAACAGCTCAAACTAATAACTTTAGACTAGTTTATTGTTTGAAAATGAATGATAAACATGTATTTAACTTCACTCGTTTTCTGATAATTTCTTTATTTGATGTCAGCTAGCTTCAATCAGTCAACCAATCAAACAGTCTAAGTGTGAATACTGCGTCAGTCACAATCCCAATTTTGTTAAACTTCCACCTTACATTATCCGCCAATAACGTGTTGTTATACCGTCAAGAAAAGCTCGCAAGTCCATGGTACATGCATGTACCTTCGGTACCAGTATTCAGTTGGCCAGTTCACAGCTGCTCATACTTGGCCTTCACTTCAGTGAATAAACGGTGATTTTCAGTGCAAATAACCACTAATAATAAGATGTACAAAAAGCTGCTTTAAGCTTATAGGCTAATTACTTTATAAATTAAAAAGGCACAACGGGTGCCCGTGTATTTTGGAGCCGTATCACTTGTCAAAAGCTCAAAATGGACGAGGTGAAACACGTGTTTCGCGAAACAACAACGTCGCACTCGTGACAGTGAAAGTTTAGGCCCATTACTGATGGCCAGAAGCTTACCTCCCATGTCTTTGGACTTCTTCGAAAATCCAAAATCAAACAGGGATTTTCGTTTCGATGCCATCGTTTCGGCACCGAAACTGCAAGGCCTCCGAAGTTTATTTTCTTGAGGTCATTGCTGTATGGAATCAGGGTATCAGGCCAACAGTCCAAAACGTGGCTAAAGCGGAGAACTCTCCATTGCAGGAGGCGGTTTTAGCTGCTTGTGTTATTTTTAGTTGTGTTGTGCTCGACCTGGCGAGAGTACTAACAGTAAAAGTAAGCCCGCTTTTATCGAAATACTCATGTGTTTTCGTCTCGGATTTCAAAACGGGGTGAGAGATTTCGTGGTGACAAAAAATAATAATGATAATAAAAAAAATAGAAATATCGGCGCTGAAGTAGGCGGCGACCTTTGACATTTTTTCTCTGAGTAGACGGCTGCGGGTCGCCGGTAACCAGCTTCTAAGGAAACCCCTGATTTGTGTGTCCTTGGGCCCCGTCTATAAGTAAACTGTGTTAGCGCTTTCTTTGCTCATTGTACATTGCATTTCTTATCGTCGTGATAACTCTGCTCTTTGTGTGCTTCCCCTCCCCGATTATTGTAAAATAAATTCCCCTTTTGTTGAATGTCCCAGCTCATCCTCATCCTTGTCCTTTCTGCCATTGGTTTGCCACGGTGCATATTGGGGATTAGGAAGGCCGTTGCTGCCGTAATTGTGCATTTGGACCGACGGACCTCGGTAACCATCCGCTCGGGTTACACACGGTTCGAGCACGGTAATGGCTCGTTCCGCTCGAGGCCTGCCAAGGGTGTGGTTCCCCGGTAGTTAAACTGCGTGGGCATTTAGGTATATTGAAGTTTGCAATTAACCCAACCCCACGCCGTCGAAGTATTGGCGACCACGGTCCTTTAAGTGACCTGTCGGCTCCGGAGTTATCCGGGGTGACGACCTATAAATTCCGGGTGTTCGGTGGAGCCGACTCTACTTCTACATCTTGCGGTCGTGCTCGCCACCGAGACCCGGCCCCACAACAATACCATCGGACATCATCAACGAGCATTTTTGAAATGCTGCATCTCCAACAATTTGGACTGCACAGAGGAGGACGACATTTGGGGGGAGAAGGCTGCAAATGATGGTGACAGTAATGTGGACTTGCTCGACCCTGATTCGGACAAGGAGTTACGTGCCGTCTTCGACAAAAGCATTGATTTCCTCGGGTTTCGTTGACGAGCTTCATCAAACCCAAACGGCCCTTTTCAGGGCCACAAATCCACAATAAATATGTATGATACTTGTATGAATCCCTTTTCTTCATTTTTCGAGTAACAAAAAAAAAAAATCCTCTTTATAATATTAAAAAATAAGAAAGAAAAATGTAAACTTCTTGGTATCCTCGCCACTATCTTCAACTTCTTGAAAATGGGAATAAGACTTGGATGAAATTAAGCGGACATGGGAGTAAGCATGTTGAAACCTCCGTCACTTTGTTCCATACAAACTTAATGTACGAACATATTTAGATCTACATCAGAAAATAGAATGATCAATATATTCATTTTTTTTTTGAGGGTGAAAAACCGGTGCGGTTAATGCACCAGAAAAGTATTTTTTTTTTGTATTTTTATTTTTATTTTTTTAATTTTAATTTGTTTTTGTTTTTTAGAGGGTGAAAAACGGGTGCGGTTAATACACAGCCACGGTTTATACACCGGAAAATACAGTAAAAACATTACTAAGTTCTAAACAGCACTCGTTCAAAATATCACTCAAATCCCACTTGGCTGTTGAATTAATACCAGGTTGGGTTGACTCTGCCTGTCATCCTTCCGAGGTCAGCAAAATGAGTGCCAGCTTGCTGGTATCCTGTGTCAGAGTGGTGATCCATCCAGGATTGTACCCAATAACCAGGATTGTACTCGATAACCCAAATGCTTAGGCAGCACCAATGCTCTGCACAGAGTATGGTCCCAATGGATGGATGGATGGGTCACGGTTCATGGACCAAGCTGTGAAGTTTTCTGTTCTCAAAGTTTTGTGCCGAGGGCTCTCTTCAAGATCGTCGCTGAGCAAGGGACAGCTTCCAACTGTAGTTTGTTTGTCGTAATATTCCCAGGGATGGTTTTCAATATCTCTGAAGTTTTTCGTCATCATTCCCGTAGCTCCTACTATCACTGGTTCAACATTGGCATTCTTCAGCTTCCAGGATCTTTTCACTTCATTCTTGAGGTCTTGGTATTTGGTCATTTTCTTGATTTCTGCATTGTTTTCTCCAAAATCACCGGTATTAACACCTTCTTCTCTCGCTTTTTGTACCGAAGTATGATATCTGGTCACAATGCTTTGTTTTTGATGTTCACGCTCGATGGGATCGTTAGGTCCTATGTGAGCGGTACTTGAATGTTTTCAGTGATTGCTTTTGGTTCATGTATCCACAAATTTTCTGGAACTGGGATAAAGTTTTTGCAGATATTCCTTCGGATTACTTCACAAACTCTGTCGTCGTGGTGTGTACAGCTGTTCTAACACGTTTTTTTTGTGTTCAACCATTAAGCATAACATACCACTTTCTTTGCAAACGCCACCTCCACTTTGCAAACCCACATGAGCCATTTTTCAAGGTGACATTGCTTTATTTTGACCAGAGAATTGCCTCCTCCCCCTGCATTGATTGGAGCTGAAAAAAAATCAATCAAATCTCAATTGTACCAGTGGCGCTTCCAGTTTTGGCCAAATGCCACAACATCTTCACTTGTGTGTTTCACACCGATCATTATTCATTGTTGCCGATTATTATCAATATTTTGCATTTCTTGCGGATGTGATGTCTCACATGTAATTGATTGCTGTTTTATGATGGAATATGCCACTAGAGGATCCTGTGAGGATGTTTAACCATGAGCCGCGGCCACCCCACGCTGTCCTAAAGTTCCTTCAGGACATGTTTTCCAACCCGTTGACGGCGGCCATCTTCTACCACACTGACATGCTTGTCATGATAGACATCATTGTTCGACAACTGTCTGACCTTTCTCCTGGAGACGAGGTATCTTCACACGCATGAGTACTTTGATTGGTTGAACTTTATTAATCTCCAATATATAAAGAGTGAAAGTGAAACCTCTGCTGATAGAATACCTGTGTTTGTGGTGAGTTCATCTCTCGATTGTTCAATCATGAGTTTGATTCCTGGCCGAGTTCAAATTTGACTCGATGTGGGAGCTCCAGTGGAAAACCTCATGATGTGGAGCACTCAGTCTTTTGGGGAGCAAGTTCATTGAATAAGTTAAGGTCTTCAATTTGTAATCATTGTGAAGGTAAAATATTCTTGGCTGCCTTTCACAAAAGTAGGCTTTTGACTGTTTCTGGGGCGATATGTTTGTTTGATCTAATGTGATCTATTTATTCCACATGTATGGCTGACATGATGGCTGCTCACTTACTTACCTCTCGGCTGTCTAACCTGGGTTTGAATCTTGGCCCAGCTATAAACTGTCATCCTGGTGTTTAACAGGCAGGGTGATTCTTCATTGTGTGTGTCATCCCTCGGATGGACGTTAAACTGGCCGTTTCTTCTGCTGGCATTAGTTTGTGGATGTTAAAGATCCCATGGTGTCCTTCATGAATAGTAGGGAAGCTATTGGTGGCACCATGAACAGTTTACTAATTCCTGCCCTCACTACTGCTGTGAAGGAAATGGCTAACCACCCAGCGTAACCCTTGCGAAGAAACTGTTTGGGCAGCACCGACGCTCTGTAAACAGAGAATGTTGCATCAGAATCAGAATGTGGGATGTGGCGATGGCACAGCCTCGGTTTCATTTCGCTTTCAGACATTGTTACAATTTTGCCATGCTGTTTCTCCACCGTTTGACTTGACTTTTCATTTGTCTTCTAACAGTGATTTAACTGATTACATCTTGCATTATAATGAGTACTGTACCTTAATAAAGTGTGCAATTATTTTATTTTTTGGTGGTGGGGTGGGGGGGGGGTCTGCTTCTATTCTGTCAACTTCGAAATGACTTGTTTTGTACTAAATTTTACATCTATTGAGAGTCCAAGGATTGATTGTTTTTACTTCTGCCACCGAAGGTGGATTGAGGTTATGTTTTCACCCCTGTCTGTCTGTCAGCAAGATGTCTCAAAAAGTTGTGGACTTAGTTGTGGAAAAATAAGGACCAATTGATTTGATTTTGGTGAAGATCTGGATCCAGATACGAGAATTTAAGTTATTCTTCACCATTGAGAAATGGGGCCCAAAACTATATCTCAAAACGTTGTGGACGGATTCGGACGAAACTTGGTGGACAGCTTGGGTGTGTGACAAGGACGAATTGATTTGATGTTGAGAAGATCCGGATATGATAAATTTTTTTAGTGATTCGTCATAATTCAGAGGTAAGGCTAAAAACTATATATAGCACGATATTTCAAAAAGTTGTGTATGAATTGGGTCGGTTACAAGACCAATCTGATCAAATTTTGGTTCAGGTTCAGATCTGGCCTATCAATGGTGTACAAAATGTAAACTGTTCACCCTGGCAGAGGAATGCACTCGACTGAGTGCTGTTCGAGTTGCGACTGTAATCTCAAAATCTGATTGTTCACTGACTTTTTGAAAATTTTCTTTGGTGTGCTCAATTTGTTGTTTTTTCTCTTGTGCAGTTGCTTCGCTGCCTCGAATGAATAAGACAAAAATCCAGATACTAAACTCTCCTGTAACCCTTTCACTGTTTCACGCTGCACCTCTTTTTCTTGACCCCCCTTTTGTTGTTGTTTTTATCCTTCAACCAACCTCAGATACGAACGGAATACTTGTCCCTCATGCATGCCACGATTCGTACAACGGACTACCTAGAACATGGGCATCGGCTCCAGGACCTTCGACGCTGCCTGCGGCGGATTCTCTGCGAGGAAACCCCTGAGGGAGATGCCCACTGCCAAATGGACAAGAGAATTGCCAAGCAAATCTGCGAGGACTTTCCATCCATTGCTGACGAGGAGGGATGAGCACGTATCCTTGGCTCTTTCTTCTTCTTTCTTTTTCTTCCGTTTGCATTCGCGGAAAGGATGCGTGAAGCCAACAATCCTTGGACTTGTATCGAGAACTCTGGTTGATTATGGTGGTTCTTGCAGCCACTTGCACTTGTCAATGGCTTGGTCAGTCGCATCTTTGAAAGTGCACTCGAGGTGAATTATTGTCAAATCACAAGGGATAATGCATCCTGCGATCCGATCCACTCCTGTCGCTTCATATCCCATTCCCTCCGTGAATTCTTCCTTTTCATCTGGCTCCAATTTTCAGTGCTTTGCAACTGCCCAGGACCAGTTTGAGATCCGTCAACGGGGGCGTTCAGATGTTGCACGACTGACTTTTCCATTGAACGTTATCTCAGGTCGTGCAGTAACGAACATATCATTCCATGACTTTGGAACACTTTTTAGTATTTGATACTTGGTCCTGTCCTTGCATCATACCATGTTGTGCCTGTCCACATTTGCTGTTACCTGCCCTTTCTGAGATAGATTTGTTCATCTCTTGAATACCATTAAGGCAGGTCGATTTGGGGACAATCAGATGGAACCTCTTCTTTTCAGTGGGCAAGTTTCAACTTCAGTTATTCTTCTAGAACTTGCTTTTTGTTTGTTTTATTTTTGCTTTGTTTTCTTTTGAATTCCTTCACATGCACCCTTTTTGTTTTTGTCCATTTGGGAATGAATATCATCCCTCTCTAATTGGGCTCTTCATAGTCTGGAGGTTTGTGCTGCCGATACACCTTGTAAGCCAGACCTATGGTCTGATGTCTCACACCACAAATGTCTGTTACAGCAAGTAACTGTTTTTGATCTCATTGTTTGCCTCAGTCCATGCCACGTTGTAAGCACTACCTTATCTCAACCCACACCCACGTCCCTTTCTGCCCCCCCTTTCCCACCACCACAATCTCTTCCAGCTTTTCTTGGCGCTATTGCCAGCCTATTCCCCTTATCTTTGGTTAACTGTTCCTTTTTTTTCTAATTTGATTGATCATTGCTCTATGCCAAACTGTATACAAATGTTGCTTTCACAGCTCCCCATTCACTGCATTATGTATATAATTGTTAAATATATATATATATATATATATATATATATATATATATATATATATATATATATATATATATATATATATATATAAAATTTCACAACACTCCTCTCCAAAACACAAGTGCGACCGACCTTTCCATGTGAGAGTCAAACCAAGAACTCTAGTTTTGTTTGTTTTTGGGGTGGGGGAGTTGTGGGCTTGTGCACCGTGTATTGGGAGCAGTGCTGTGTTGACTTATGGTGGCCTGGTAATGTTGTGGTGCGTGCCCAATCACATCTCGACTTGCGCATATAAATGAAGTCCGAGTCACCGTGGATAATGCTGCCAAAGTATAATCATACGAGAAGTGCTTTTCGCTCTGTGCACACACTGCGCTCAGCTCATTATATCAATGGAGATTTTTCGAGGGCACATGCATTGTTGGTAATACTGCTTTCTACACTTGCATGTTTACTATGAAATTAATAACCAGCAGAAAGACGCAATGTTTTGCATGATTCGGCGATCGACAAGTGCAGAACCTGCTCTGGATAACAGCCCAGGAAGTAGAGAAATAAATGTATTTATACTGGCTTTGAGTAATGTTAAATAACTGGTTCTTGCCAAATAGCTCCTTCAGTTTGACTCCCAGTGAGTACTTTGCCCGCACATCTCTTCTACTCTACTCTACTCTGTCTCACACACCAATAAAAGGGTATATCCTAGAAAGGAAGTCTGCAACACTTTTTCAAGCAAGTTTCAAATAATGAATTTTTTTTTTTTTTTACCGTTTTTTGCATCATCTCAAACAGTTCGTCTTGTCTGATGGACACGAGGCAACACGGGAAGTGAGTCTACGACTGTCAGTACGTCGACTCGACAGCATCTTCTATTATGATCATTGGCGGAAAAACTCTGGGCTCCTTGTTGGGCAAATGCAAGTTTAGGAATTGCCCATGCTGTTTCGGCAATTGATACGGAGTTGTCACCTTAAATATGTGGGGGTTTATCTTTCTCTTGCAAGGCTTCATCATCTGATATAATTGGAACGCTGGAGGATGGAATCTTCGCTAAGTTGAGACAGATGGGTCATGGAAGGTCCTCTCTCTCTGCATGGAAGAACACTTTTGCTCAAGCATTTTGTAATTAAACAGTTTTTCAAGGTTTTCTGTGCAAGTATTCCAGAAGATTTTCTGGCTCATCTGCAAAAGAAATTGGATTGCCTTTGCACTGGGTGTCATTGGGTGTTCTGAGCTTGCATCTTGCAGAGGGAGGACAGTGTTACCCTGCATTTGTTGCCATATTTATAGTCAGGGTACAGACTCTGCAGAGGTATCTCTCTTTATGTGAACCCAATGGTGCACACCAGCTTCATTTTTAGCTCGCCTGTTTGAAGAACAGAGAGCTATAGCGATACCCCTGGCGTGAGCGTCAGCATGAAAACGTTAAAGTTTTTGGTGCAAGTTATTTTTTCCTTTCTAATGTTTTTATCTACCACACTTTTTTATACACCTGATATATATATATATATATATATATATATATATATATATATATATATATATATATATATATATATATATATATATATATATATATATATATATATATATATCGGGGCATATTATGTGATAGCGGTCGTCCGTCTGTCTGTCTGTCTGTCTGTCTGTCCGTTCGTTCCTGTCCGCACTCTAACTTCCAAAGTTTTCAACTTTCACATTTCATATTTGGTACAGAGGCACAGACTGTGGAGAGGGTGTCGCAACATACATTCGTCATATAAAGTGGTTGCCATGGCAACCAGGATGCTGTTTTCCATGTAGTAGCACAATTCTGTGTATACCTTCTTGTTCGGGCATATATTGTGCTCACTTGCGCTCTTGTTACTGATTACAATATACAAATACATATATTGCTTTAAAATTATACTTCACTGCAATGCTTTATAAAAAGATTAATTTTATTAGACGTCTTTTAAAAACTCCTCCTCTTCTTCTTTCGGCTGCTCCCGTTAGGGGTCGCCACAGCGGATCATCCGCATGATCCGCATAGTGATTTGGCACATGTTTTACGCCGGATGCCCTTCCTGACGCAACCCTGGTCGCCTCTTACGACACAGGGATATGGTACACCTATTTTAACCGGGGTATACACCGGCCCAGTATACTGGTACTCATTTCACCGACCTCGGAAGGATGACAGGCTGAGTCAACCCCCTGGTGTATTAATTCAGTGGCCCAACGGAGCTTGAACTCAGGACCTTTTGGATCCCAAGCCGCTGCCCTAACCACTGCGCCAACACCAGGATACACGTCTTTTAAAAACGATAAATGTATAAACAGGCAAGCATTGGGTGGCTTTGACACCAACTCTGGTTCTTTAAGCAAGTATTCAGTTGAGGGTACAACCTCCTGGTTAAACTTCCAGAATCTAGGCTGATTACATCAACTCTCTCATTCCTTGCTCCCATCTCTGGAACCAAATTCCAGAGGTGGTTTTGTCTCGCTCTTCCCTCCAGGGCTTTACGCGAGCAGTGCGCCACCTTCTCTTTGCCCAATTCTGTTCCATCTTTATTACCCTTTCCTAAGCCAACCATATTACTTGCGAGTTTGTTTCCTCCTCTCCTTCATTTTCCTGTTCATTCATTCCCTTGATGTTTGTGTCATCGGATCTGTCTTGCTCTTCCATGAGCCTCACTCCTGTAAAGAAACAAGCTCAAATGAGCTAAGATCCTCATCCTCTTAGTGATGACATCATAGTTATATTATCAGTTATGTATCAGGTGTGTGGTAAATTATCTCCAATGCCCTATTCGATTCCATCTGAAGTATTCAAAAAGCTTGCGTTGTTTTGGAGATAATTGTTTATGCGATTTCCATTGCGATATTAAGACGTGATAACTTTTTTCTTGGAAGAATTTCCTCAATCTGAGATGGTTACTGTCGCATGTGAACTTTCTGCATGAACATGTCAAGTTTCAAGATGTTCTGATGAAAACTCTTGGTTGTGAAACAAAAAATTTCAGAAAATATTGATGACATAAAAGGAATATGACGTCATTGTGATGCATCAGATTTGCGTCAACCCATCTGTGCAAATGCCCCGTTTGATTCCTGCAAACAGAATTCAAAAAGCTTCCCGAGTTTCGGAGATAATTGTATCGGCGATTTCCATCAGCGGTGATATTATGACGTCATAACTTTTTTTTTCTCCGAAGAATTTTCTAAATCGGAGATGGTTACTGCCTGCGCATGGACTTTATGCATATACATGCCACTTTTCACAAAGATCCGATAAAAACTCTGGACTGTGAAACAAAAAAATGTGAAAAAATAGGAATGACGTCATATAAACGGATATGACGTCATAATGATATTATTTGTGCGTTAAATTATCTCTGCTAATGCCCCATTCCATTCCCGCAAACAGAATTTTAAAAGCTTGCCTAGTTTCAGAGATAATTTTTTTGGGCGATTTCCATTAGTGGAGACATTATGACGTCATAACTTTTTTTCTTGGATGAATTTTCACAATCAGAGATGGTCACTGTCTCTGCAGGGTCTTTTTATATATATATATATATATATATATATATATATATATATATATATATATATATATATATATATATATATATATATATATATATATATATATACACCAAGTTTCAGGAAGTTTGATGAAAACTAGGCTGTGAAACAAAAAAGTCCACAAGAAGAAGAACAAGAACAACAACGTAAGACTGAGAGATCGTCCACGAGGATCTAAAAAGGGCAGATATCCCTTTTTGCCTCTGAATGCCTTGGCCGTTGCACATTACCTTTGTTTTATCAGGAAGTAATGAACACTTAGATTGCAGTTGATACGGAGCAAGCACAAGGATACCAATTTATCAACACCAGATCAAAACCAGAAAATGCAAAATGTTTTTTTTTTTGTATTTTTTTTTTCTTTCCAGGGCATTGGTGAAGACTGTCTTTGGTGAAAACATCAACAACACCCCCTTGATGAGGCCCATAAACACTCTGCATGCATGTATACAATCACCCATCAATTGCCAAACTACAGAAAAGTCATGCCAACATCCCTACACCCCTTGATCTTCATAACTTCCAGGTACCTATCTAATTCTAATTTAAACTTATCTCCTGTTTCTGCTGCCACTTGCTTTCCAGGGAGACCATTCCATGCATTAACTCCTCTATGAGTAAAAGTCCCTTGCCTTGCTACCGTCTTAACTCTCCTCTTCTTTGCTCTCAGGCTATGGCCCCTGGTCCTATCACTGTCTTCTCTGTTGAATATAATTCATCTGAACTTATTTTATCGATACCTTTCATGATCTTAAACATCTCTATCATATCTCCTCGTAACCGCCTCCTTTCTGGTGTATGAAGCCCTGTCTCCTTCAGCCGCTCCTCATAGCTGAGTAATCATCAATCTGGTAACCTCTCTGTGACATCTATATCTGTGACATCTATATGACTGAACCCTCTCTGTGACATCTATATCCTTCTGTAACTGTGGTGACCAAAACTGCACACAATATTCTCGATGTGGCCCTCACTAAATTCCTGTACAATGTTAACACCACCTCTTTTGATGTTTTAATGATCCCCCTCCGAATACAGCCGAAAACCCTATTCGCTTTACCTGTAGCTGCCTTGCATTGTGCATGTGCTCTCTGCTTACCTCCCGTATCTATAACCACCCCCAGATCCTTCTCCTGTGTGACAAGCTCCAAAATTACCCCTTGCATCCTGTAATCTCTATTTTCATTGCTCTTTCCCATCACCTTACACTTGCTCAGGTTAAATTCCATCTGCCAGTCTTTTTGCCCAATCTATGCAAGTATCAATACTTTCCTGAATCTGATCACCAACCCCCCCCCCCTATCCACCTCACCTCAAAGCTTTGTGTCATCTGCAAATTTGGAAAGCCTACTCTTCACTCCATGATCCAAATCGTTGATGTAAATAATGAAGAGTAATCGTCCGAGTACTGAGCCCTAAGGTACCCTACTACTTGCATCCTCCCAGCAAGACGTCCTCCCACTCACAGCCACTCTTTGATTCCTACCACCAAGCCAGTTTGCAATCCAATTAGCTACCTCACCAGCCACTCCACAAGCCCTCACCTTGGCTAACAACCTCTGATGTGGTACCTTATCAAATGCCTTCTTAATGTTTAGATATACTATGTCCACTGCCTTTCCCTCATCCACCCAATCAGATACTGCTTCATAGAACTCGAAAAGATTTGTTAAACAGGAACTACCTTTGGTAAACCCATTCTGACTTCTTTTAATTAGTTTGTATTTCTTTAAATGATTCCTCATCTGGTCCTAAATTAATGTCTCCAACACCTTCCCCACAACTGAAGTCAAACTAACAGGTATATAATTTCCCAATTCTTCTCTGGATCCTTTCTTAAATAATGTTGTTACGTTTGCTACTCACCAATCCTCCAGTACCTGTCCTGACCCCAGTGAGCTGTTGAAAATATCCGTTAACATCTCGCTTACCTGCTCAGCCACCTCCATCAATATTCTTTAGTCATCTAGTGCATATTATCTGGACACGGAGCCTTATCGACTTGTATTTTCTAGCTGTTCCTTTACTTCCTCCACTCCACCCTGGATCTTCTGTAAAAGCCCTTCCTCACCTCCTTGATATACTCAAAGTTGTTGGCAATTCTCCTGACTGTTCTTGTATAAATGTTGAAGCAAAATACCTGTTTAATAAGCCTGCCATCTCACTTTCATCACTAACCACTCTTCCGATGCTATTCCTCAATGGGCCCACACTGGTCCTAACCTGTTATTTACCCATTATAAACTTAAAGAAAGCCTTGCTGTTATATTTAATATTCTGAGCCATGTCCTTCCCATGCTCTTTTTGTTTGCCTCTGTTTACTCGGATAGTGATACACACACGTCTGGAAGTGTGTGTGTGTGTGTGTGTGTGTGTGTGTGTGTGTGTGTGTGTGTGTGTGTGTGTGTGTGTGTGTGTGTGTGTGTGTGTGTGTGTGTGTGTGTTTTTCCAAAACCATGAAACCAAGCAGCCTGAAACTACATGCATACTAAGATTACTCCAAGGAAGTGCATGTGTGAAGTTGGGTGTTTGGGTTCATTAAAACACCCCTTTTGAAGACAATTAACAGCCTTATTTAATTATATCCTTCATCAGGCGATCCTCGACCACCTCGCTCTCGGGGATCTTAAGGCTTATGCTGAGTTAACTCACTGGGGTCTGAAGCCGCCATGTTTTTTGGCCTGCTCAACCATGCCTTGACTTGGAACAGGTCCCAACGATTTCTTAATGATTGTGTAGTTTTTTGTGTTTTTTTTTTTCCACTTTTCTCACTCATTATTGAATGCCTGTTCATCATAGCCACCAATTGCTGGATACATTGCAATGCTTATAAACACCCTGAGATGCCAGCGTTCATGGCTTTATTTCATTTCCGCCCATGCATAATCTCGAGATGCTTTATATGAAGCCGAATTACAAAATTTAGGCTCTAGAATTGAACTTAGCAGCAGTTTTGTCTCCTAAAAAAGTGCTCATTTTTCCAATTGGGACACATTTGACATTCCGGGCGTCTCCGGAAGGTGTATGTTTAATGAATGTTCGGTGATTGCTTATCGCGTGCCAAGCGAGCCGTTTGGCGACAGTTTCGTTGGCGTGCTTAAGCCACTTGGTGAGTACTCTGCAATATTCGCATTGTTACTGAATACTATATCGATCGACTTGAACAAAGCTCAAGGGCCACTCGCCTGCATTGGCCACATCTTCTGTGGTGCAACAGGTGCTGGCTGGCTCACTGAAAATGTGCAATTTTATTTTACACGACGTTTCTCCTTTATGTACGATCTACCATTTTACGACCTGTCACTTTGGCATAAACAAATACAAATAAAAACAAGAAAAAGACAAATACAAAAAATAATTAAATGTTTTGTTTTTAAGAGTTTCTTCAACCATTTTGTGGATTGCTTAGTGAAGCCACTTGGCGCGCGTTCTTCAATGGCGAAACTAACAGCTTGGTTCAATACCAGAGGTGGGAAGGCAAAATAAATTAAATGATCACAATGAGTAAAAATTGCTTTCAAGTAATGAATCGCCACATCATGGCAGGAAAGCTGAGAGGGATGCGTGCTTGCTCTAAGCTGTCTTGCCTGGGTTCGAATTTTGACCCAGCTACAAGCTGTCATCCTGGTGTTTCATCAATGTGCCATCTCTCGGATGGACATAAAACTGGGCATCACATCTGCCAGAATTCCTCTCCCCCTCCCCTCTCTCTCCCAATCCGACCGCCACTCACCATCTTTCTGACCCCAACCTCTCTGTGTCTCTGACTGTAGCATGTATGAATCGGATACAGAGTGAGCTGACTGGAGGGGTGCAAAGGTTGCTGCATGTACGAACATGCATGCATGCATGCAAGCAAACCTTTACCAAGTAGATAGCATGGGTTTTAAATGCTCCTGTCCCAAAGTATAACATGAGTCATCAGCAACGAGATCGAGGATTTGTCAGAGAGATCATCGATCAAAACCAGAAAAACCACAGGGCCCAGAACACTGCCTTGAGGAACTCCAGCCTGGTCAGGAAGAGACGAGAGAAATCCAATAAGAGCCACGTGTTGATTGAGACAGGAGAGGAAGTCTACGAGCCATGTGTAGAGATTTCCTTGGATACCATAGGAAAAGAGTTTGGTGAGCAATGCGGGGTGCCAGACCATATCAAAAGTTCACGATATATTGAGGGAGATGGCTCTGATCTCATGTTTGGTGTTGAGGACCTCTATCCATTGTTAGGAAAGCAGAAGCAGCATGTCTAGGGTAGAGTGACCTGGTCTAAATCCAAATTGATTGTTTGAAATCAAGCCATTGGAGAAGAGGAAGGATTTAATGTCGGAAGCGAAGATGGATTCCATAACCTTGTTGATGATTGGGAGCAAGCTGATTGGTCTGCAGTTGCAGATATCTGTTTTTTGCACCTTTTTTATGCTGAGTGGTAATATTTGCCGATTTCTAAGCAGATGACAGATGACTGAGCAAAGGAAAGGGTGAATAGAACAGCAGATAAGGTTTTTAGGCATAGCCTGGTGTTGGCGCAGTGGTTAGGGCAAGGGCTTGGGATCCAAAAGGTCCTGAGTTCAAGCCCCGTTGAGCCACTGAATTAATACACCAGGGGGTTGACTCAGCCTGTCATCCTTCCGAGGTCGGCAAAATGAGTACCAGTGTACTGGGCCGGTGTATACCCCGGTTAAAATAGGTGTACCATATCCCTGTGTCGTAAGAGGCGACCAGGGTTGCGTCAGGAAGGGCATCCGGCGTGAAACATGTGCCAAATCACTATGCGGATCATACGGATGATAAGCTATGGCGACCCCTAAAGGGAGTAGCTGAAAGAAGAAGAAGAAGAAGAAGAAGAAGAAGAAGAAGAAGAAGAGATAAGGTTTTTAGGACACTGCTGATGCCATCTGGACCAGTTGTAGAATCAGAATTGAGGTTTGACAGCAAGGTCTTCACCTTGTCAGGAGAAAAAGACACAGAGTCCAGGAACGACTGGGTAAGGTAGGTACAGAAAGAGATGGGTTCGGGACACAATATTTAGAAACAAACATGGAGTTTAGGCAATCAGCCTTTTCACGTCAGTGTCGGCTGTGCAGCCATTTGAGGTAAGGGAGGGGATGGAGGGGGAACATAACCTAGAAACAGACTTAGATGCCACCAGGATTTGGAGGAGGGAGACAGGTTTGAGAGTTCAGACTTGAGATTCGAAAGATGTCGTTTTCTGGTTCTCTTGAAGGTAGATACACATTGGTTCCGAGTTTTCTGGAAGGATCTGAGATTGCCTTCAGTTGGATTTGCCTTCCATGAGGCGAAGGCAAGTCGCATCAGGCCAACTGCCTCACCACAAGCTTCAGTGTACCATGGGTGGGAGGAAGGGTATGACAACTGAAGACGAGATGGGATAAATGTGTACATGAGAGCAAATTTCTTTGAAAAAATTCCCAGGATGAGTTTATGTCGGAGAAAATAGAAATGGGAGATCAGTCTAGAAGTTTGATGGCCGCTTGAAGTCCCTGCCAGTCCGCCCGAGTAAAATGTCAGACTCGTGGGTGCTGAGGTGATTTTCTAAGAACAGCCAGAGATGTCCACTTTAACGAGCATATGGTCAGATGAACCAACTGGAGCAAAGGAAGAACAGATATTTGTTGGAAAATTGGTCAAAACCAAATCCAGAAGAGATGGAGTACCATTCACTGAGATCCGTGTTGGGAAGTTGACAGATTGTGTCAGTCACAATGAGTCGCAGAAGTCCCTTGTTGACGTGCCATGTCAGGTGAGAGGTACCCACCCAGCCAACTCGCATGATGTCAATTGAAATTATCACGTATGAGGAAGACAGAGTTGGGATGAGTGGAGAGAAGTTGGTCCACGTTTTCGGCGAGCGAGATGTAAATTAAGTCCCTATTTGGTGGACTGTACAACACACATAAATGAGAGGTAGGAGTGGAGGGGAAGTCGTAGCCAGAGATATTCGGTATCAGTTTATGGTTTCACCTTCTCCTGTTGATGGGTGGAGCATGCTGCCGGAAAGGCCTACTTTTTCTTCTCTTCTTTTGCTTTGGAGTTTTTAAAGAAAAAGAATATAAATAGCTCTTTTCGGAGGTAGTACATGTTGTAAACTGCAAACCTTTTACTTTGTAGTTATTCCACCATCGAAACTTTTAAACAGCACTTGTATCTCTCTTAATTACTTCCACCACCAGAGGTGAAGGAGGTTGTTATCACTGCTGTCTGTCTGAAGGATATCTCAAAAATTTGTGGACGGATTCAGATGAAATTTGGTGTACAGGTTGGGTGTGTGACAAGGACGAACTGATTAGATTTTGGTGAAGATCCGGATCCGGCTCCGAGAATTTTTGAAGTGATTCTTCACCATTGAGAGATAGGGATGAAAACTATTTGGAGCACTATATCAAAAAGCTTTGGACTGATTCGTAAGAAATTTGGACAGGTTGGGTGTGTGACAAGGACGAATTGATAGATTTTTGTAAAGATCCGAATCTGGATCCGATACGAGATTTATTCAATTTTGTAAAGTGATTTTTCACCATTGAGAGATGTGGCTAAAAACTATATCGTACTGTATAGCATGATATTTCAAAAATGTATTTGGCCCGATATATTATTGTGGATCAGGGCTAAAAACGATATATTTCTTGGGCCTGATATATTCCATTGTGCGGCGGATGTATCCGCTCTACCGAGTGCCCTTCTCGTTACATACTGTTTGAACAGCAGTTGCACTCTGATTACATGTCGGTCTATTAATTACAAAATTAACTTTTGAACATTTCATTTCAACCCCATAGACTGCTGAGATGCCTTATACCTTTGAAGACCCTTTAAGATCCTTTGGACTCCTATATACCTTTTGACTCATTGAAACCCTATAGACCATGAAGACCCTTTAAACCTTAAGGCCCTTTAAATCCTCCTACGACCATTATGACCCCCAAGAACCTTGAAATCCCTACGGACCTTTAAGACCCCCCCCCCAAAAAAACACCCTTCAGAGCCCCCAGGACCCCCAAAACTTGCAGCAGAGGCCAGTTACAAGGCTGTGGTGATCACTGCCAAAAATTGAGGTCCTCGTATTGTTTCTTCCACTCAATGACATTCCATGCACTGTGCATTAGAAGTGTAGAATGTAAAACTGTGCAGGGTCAGTTCCTTGACATTTGCAAGCTTGCCAGAGCAATTGGAGGCGAGGTCTCCGATGCCCTGATTCGACTGCATGTGTTCACCGGTTGTGACACTGTCGGTGCCTGTGTAGACTGTGGAAAGAGAAGCACCTTGAAACAAATAAAGGCAGCCAAGACCTAAAAAGATGCCTTCAGGGATGTGATGTATTGCCTAAACTCGTTCATGGGATGTATCCACTGAGCACTTTTAGAAGCTACAAGAGATTACCTGCCACAGTAGGCCTTTCCACCTTCTTCCCACACCTCTAGCATCAACAAGCTGTGGTATCAAGTTTTGTGTGCTCGATAGGTAAAGATGGAGTCCAGCCAGATTCCACCATATGAATGGAAGACTGCCTCTTCAACTACCAGGCTCCTGTTTGTAGGTGCTGCCTTCAAAGTCGACCCTTTGTGCCAAATCCTAAGAGGTGTGGATGGACCACAGATGATGGGAAGCTGGCCATTGATTGGATGCAGGGTTTACAAACACCAGATCCAGTGTTGCAACTGCTGTAATGCATGTGATCATGAAAACTACCAGACTGCAAATGCCTCACCAATTGTCTGAAGTACACAGACGTGCAATGACCAGCCAGCTGAAGATGAAGACGTTGTGGAGCTAAAGGACCCTGATGCATACGACAACTATCAGTATTAATAATGATTCATGAGGTGAACGGTAACTTTGTGGACTGTAATCGGCATTCTGTAATCGGCCGATCTTTAATCGGCATTCTGTAACATTGTTACAGATTGGGGTTTCGAGGCTCGCCACGAGCGTAAGTGCTCGGGTCCCTCTCGAACGACCAGTTCTGAGGCCGTTGGGCACAAATAACTCCGTGCACTAGCAGGTTGTTGAGCAACCACGAACGCCGATTGGCACGGCCGATCCTGGTTGGGTTACACTACTTTGCGTGATACCTTACCTGTGGACGGCTGCTCAATTAGGGTCAAGTGCTCTCAGCGCACACTCGGATTACTGCTAAGTGTTACAGTGAGTGTGCGCTGGCGAACGAGCAAATTATTGGGGTAGAACCTCCTGTCTAACTATACTTGTGCACTGTGTTAGACCAATAAAGGAAAACACAACCGAGACAGATTGGAAAAAACAACAAACATTTATTACACACACACACACACACACACACACACACACATATACACACACACACACACACACACACGAAGCAATCATTAAAAAAAAGCAACCATCGACGAGCAAGAAAGCAAAAGCCACACGGCAGATTTAAACATAATAGGAATTCTTATTCAATCTTACTTACACAAAAGACTTGGCCATCATTCATTCAGGGGAGAAGAATAAAACAAAAACTTGAAAATAAAAGTAAAGTATGGAGAAAAGAAAAGAAGTCTTTTCTTTCCTCCCTCAGCTCACACAAATATACAAGAGAATGTGGAAGGAAATGGGTGGGGAAGATGGGCAGTGGTGATGGGACACGCAGCAGTGTCCTTGAGGTGCCCAGACCGAGTTAGTGAGTCCTCCGGCATCCCACATATTCGAGCTAGATATGCGACTCACCTTCCTCTGCCTCAGCTTCTTCCTCCTCAAGCCCCCTTCGATGAGGTGCTACCGTTTATCCTCCTCGTCCTTCGTAGCCGACAGGATCGAGAGGGCAGGATGACACTCATGGAAGGAGTGTTCTTTTTCCGCAGAAGCTCGACACCAACTGCTTGTGAAACCTTCCTTTCTTCACTCTCATGCTTTTTTCCTCCCCTCACGTGAGCCTTCTCCGTATTATGCATCTCTTTCTCCCTTCTCTCACGAGCTTTACCCATCTGTCAGCCTTTTGCTTCTCTCAGATTTTTGCTCTCGAGCTCTTTTCGTCCCAGCTCGTGCGAGCTTTCCCTGTCCACTTCTGCCTTTTCTTCTTTTTCACAGCCTTCTGCTTATAAGCTCTTTTTTTCCTTCTCTCACGAGCTCTTTGACCTGGCTCATGTGAGCCTGTCCCGTGCGCTTCTGCCTTTTCTTCTTCTTCTTCACGTCACTTTTTTTTTTCTTTTCTTTCCTCATGAGTCTCTCTCTCTCTCTCTCTCTCTCTCTCTCTCTCTCTCTCTCTCTCTCTCTCTCCCTCTCCCTCTCCCTCTCCCTCTCTCTCCCTCTCCCTCTCCCTCTCTCTCCCTCTCCCTCTCCCTCTCCCTCTCCCTCTCCCTCTCCCTCTCCCTCTCCCTCTCCCTCTCCCTCTCCCTCTCCCTCTCCCTCTCCCTCTCCCTCTCCCTCTCCCTCTCCCTCTCCCTCTCCCTCTCCCTCTCCCTCTCCCTCTCTTCTGCATTCGTTGGGGGCGGGTCCACGACATCAGTTGTGGAAAAATGACACGTCAGGAAACGCTCGGTACAGCCCTCGCCCTCCATTCATGTATCAAAAGTCACGATGGAAGCCCCCACCATGTCTCTTCGCATGCAAGCATTCACTTGTACAATTCTGCTCTGCACCACGCCTGCGAGAAGCGTCGTGCCTCGCAAGCCACAAACACCAAGTGTCATGCGTTCTGCCATGAACAGGCATGTAAGAATGGAGAAAAAACAGAGAGGGATTCCGCCAGACCGAGGGATGACCGAACGGCTGCAGAATTGAAGGTAAGACTGATGGGGAAAAGGAGGGGTTGTTGAAAGGATGTTTGGGTGAAGGGAAGATAATTGGTGGATTGTGAAAAGTGGGGGTGGGGGGACCAATGCGGCAAAGGAGGGATTGAACAGAACTATGGTGTGAAGGAAAGATTGAACGTAACGGGGGAGACATTACATTGGAAAAATACAACCGAGCCAACGCATGCATACCACCCGAACCACCCTTCAACAAGGGACCAAGAGCTATCTACACAAAGGCTAATGAAATAGCTGATCCTTGGGTCACCTATGTGTCCATATATGCTCTCCTCCTGGGGTAAGCTTTCCAAAACCATAACAATATCAAAGGAGAGTGAAAATATCTCCATTATGATTCCATAATTTTGCTGCCGTGTTAGGGTTGGGAAAGAAAAATACTCTAACTTTCGTAAAAACTTGTCGATTTTCGTAAATTTTCCTTTCCTGAAACCTACAGACAATTTCTACTCAAGTTCAATACCATTGGGACACTTATACCTGACCAGAATATATTTCTTTGGAAAACATTCAACTAGAGGGGGAGCACTCGGTAGAGTGCAAAACCTCCGCCGCCAATGCTGCTTGGTCACGCAAGTGAACCTGATATCCTATTCATTCAATTTGATGTCAACAGTGCTCAGAGTTAAAGTTTGCAACTTTCCCTTTTAACTTTTACATACTCAATTCATTCGTCATAACTAGATTCCTTGAGACAGAAATTGATTTTATGTGGGTATATCCACCTGAAGTTCCAAAATCAGCCGCAATTATAATTTTGGCATGTTTTTTGTTGGAAATCACTTAACATGTAGAAATTCAAAAAAAAAAAAAATCGAAATTTTGTTGAAAAAAAAAAAGTTGCAAAAAACTCTAAAAATTTTTTTGGGGGGGGGGGGGGTTGGAAATCACTTATAACATGTAGAAATGCAAAAAAAAAAAAAATTCAAATATTTTTTCAAAATGGCCGCCATCGCGGCCATATTGGATTTTTGACAAGTCCAAAATCTAATGGCATGATCCTTAGACCATACCTAATCCCCCCACCAAGTTTCGTCGAAATCCGTCGAGGAGTTTTTCCGTAATATTGTTCACAAACAAACAAACAAAGGGGTGAAAACAGTAACCTCCGATCTTCGATGGCGGAGGTTAACAAAATCGTCAGAGCATCTTTTTGCTTTTACCATACATGGGGTGGGTACATTCAAGAGATGATGACGACCAATAAGCTAAGCTGCCACTCTGCAATGGTTATCTATCATATCAAAATATAATCTACAAGAAAAAAATTTAAATGTAAAAAAACAGAGGAATGAAATCTCAAAAAAAACACCACATTACAATACCACACGATGATGCCACAATCCTCATGGATTCCATCACAATTTATTTTGATATTTTACTTTTGTTGTGGGATTGTGATGGAACGACGTCAAAAGATGTGATGGTAAACCAGAAGAGGATTTTAGTGTTGTATTGTGGAATCGTAATGTGGTGTCATTCCTACCTTGTTTGGTTGTCTTTTTTTTTTTTAAGGATTTCATCCCTCCATGTTTTTACATTTTTAAAAAATGGTTGTTTTTCTTGTTTCTGAAAAAATTTTTGTAATAATAAAATGCATAATGTTTTATACATTTTCTTATTTTGTAATGGATTAAATCCATCAATGTTATTAAATTGTTTTAATACTTGTTTCAGTTGATTTTAGGAATGGTTTGGATATAGCGTGCTTTTGGAATGGTTCTGTCCATCTTCCCCCCCCCCACCCCCCACGATCCTGTCCTGGTTTGGTTGAATCCACATTTACGTTTGATTTATTTTCCAAATAAAACGATTAATGTTTTATATATCTTTAAATTTTTAGGTTGTGTGCACTAGCCCAGGGACAAAGTGACTTCCTCAAGTTGGAATCACCATCATGGATTCAGCAGTTATTGAGGTAGGGTGGGCTACAGTTTTATATTGTTTTTAGAGGGGAAGAAGAAGTACAAATTATTGTTTTTGCGATCTCTCGTTGTGCTACTTTAACGATGTATTCTGGCATCTTTTAAAATCTTGGTCATTCAGAAGATGCTCAAGAATAAAAGGTATGGCTTTTAAATGCTTATGACTTCACTCTATTTGGAGTATAGAGGAATATCATATGTGTACACATTTGAATGGGCGGCCATTTTTTTTCCCCATATCATCCCTCTATATGGAGTACTCCGACTGTACTCTATGAAAGATATGAAAGAAAGATAAAAACCCATTAAAAAAATCTTAACGAGAATTTGCCCACCCAAATGCAACCGATAAGTGTAATTTCTGTTCTGGACCCTGAGACAACCAGAACAAAAGCATCCACCAGAATCAAACCACTCGACAGAGCCAAACCATCCACCATAACCACCACCCATCATAACCAATAAACCCAGCACAACCAACCGAGCTGGCATAACCAAACTACACAGCACAACCAAACCACCCAGCACAACCAAACCACCAACAGAACCACTCCATTCAGTATAATGAAATCACCCATCATAACCAAACCATCTACCATAACCACTGACCATCATCATCAAACCACCAAACAACCAAACCATCCACGAGAACCATCAACCATCATAACCAAACAACCCCGTACAACCAAACCATCCACCAGAATCACCACCCAGCACAACCAAACCACCGTAACTAAGCCACCCAGCACAAAAAACCTTCCTGACAAAAGTAAACCACCCACTGAACCAAACTACCATCCATCCATCCATCCATTGGGACCATACTCTGTGCAGAGCGTTGGTGCTGCCGAAGCAGTCTCCTTGGACATTTGGCACAATCCTGGACAGGTCGCCACTCCGACAAAGGGATACCAGCAAGCTGGTACTCATTTTGCCTACCAAGGAAGGATGACAGACAGAGTCAACCGTACCTGGTATTAATTCAACATCCGAGTAGGATTTCAACTCAGGATCCTCAGATCCCAAGCCCACCACCCTAATCATTAAGCCAATGCCAGGCATAACTAAACTACCTTGTACAACCAAACCACCCAGCATAACCAAGCCATCCACCATAACCAAACCATCCACCATAACCGCCACCTATCATAACCAAACCATCCACCATAACCGCCAACCATCATAACCAAACCATCCACCATAACCGCCAACCATCATATCCAAACCATCCATCATAAGCACCACCCATCATAAACAAACCACCCACCATAACCGCCACCCATCATAACAAAACCATCCATCATAACCATCAATCATAACCAAACCATCCACCATAACCGCCACCCATCATAACCAAACCATCCACCATAACCGCCACCCATCATAACCAAACCATCCACCATAACCGCCACCCATCATAACCAAACCATCCACCATAACCGCCACCCATCATAACCAAACCATCCACCATAACCGCCACCCATCATAACCAAACCATCCACCATAACCGCCACCCATCATAACCAAACCATCCACCATAGCCGCCACCCATCATAACCAAACCATCCACCTTACCCGCCACCCATCATAACCACACCATCCACCATAACCGCCACCCATCATAACCAAACCATCCACCATAGCCGCCACCCATCATAACCAAACCATCCACCATACCCGCCACCCATCATAACCAAATCATCCACCATAACCGCCACCCATCATAACCAAACCATCCACCATAACCGCTACCCATCATAACCAAACAATCCCCCATAACCGCCACCCATCATAACCAAACCATCCACCATAATAGCCACCCATCATAACCAAACCATCCACCATAACCCCACCCATCATAACCAAACCATCCACCATAACCACCACCCATCAAAACCAAACCATCCACCATAACCGCTACCCATAATAACCAAACCATCCACCATAACCGCCACCCATCATAACCAAACTATCCCCCATAACCGCCACCCATCATAACCAAACCATCCACCATAACCGCTACCCATAATAACCAAACCATCCACCATAACCACCACCCATCATAAGCTTACTATCCACCATAACTGCCACCCACCATTACCAAACCAACCACCGTAACTGCCACCCATCATAGCCAAACCATCCACTATAACCTCCACCCATCATAACCAAACCATCCACTATAACCAAACCATCCACCATAACCAAACCATCCAGCATAACCAAACCATCCACCATAACACCATCCATCATAACCAAACCATCCACTATAACCGCCACCCATCATAACCAAACCATCCACCATAACCGCCACCCATCATAACCAAACCATCCATCATAACCACCACCCATCATAACCAAACCATCCACCACAACCAACCAAACCATCCGCAATAACCGTCACACAACAGAACAAAACTATCCACCATAACCACCACCCATCATATCCAAACCATGCATCATAACCACCACCCATCATAACCAAATCATGCACCATAACCAAACCATCCCCAATAACCGTCACCCATCATAACAAAACCATCCACCATAACCACCACCCATCATATCCAAACCATCCATCATTACAAAACCATCCACTATAACTGCCACCCATCATAACCAAATCTTCCACCATAACCGCTGCCCATCATAACCAAACCATCCACCATAACCACCATCCATCATATCCAAACCATCCATCATAACCAAACCACCCATCATAACCAAACCATTCACCATAACTGCCACCCATCATATCCAAACCATCCATCATAATGAAACCTTCCATAATAATCAAACCATCCACCATAACCGCTACCCATCATAACCAAACCACCCATCATAACCAAACCATCCACCATAACTGCCACCCATCATAACCAAACCATTCACCATAACTGCCACCCATCATATCCAAACCATCCATCATAACCGCCACCCATCATAACCAAAGCACCCATCATAACCAAACCTTACATCATATCCAAACCATCCATCATAACCGCTACCCATCATAACCAAACCATCCACCATAACCGCCACCCATCATATCCAAACCATCCATCATAACCACCACCCATCATAACCAAACTATCCCCCATAGCCGACACCCATCATAACCAAACCATCCACCATAACCGCTACCCATAATAACCAACCCATCCACCATAACCACCACCTATCATAACCAAACTATCCACCATAACTGACGCCCACCATAACCAAACCAACCACCGTAACTGCCACCCATCATAGCCAAACCATCCACTATAACCTCCACCCATCATAACCAAACCATCCACTATAACCAAACCATCCACCATAACCAAACCATCCAGCATAACCAAACCATCCACCATAACACCATCCATCATAACCAAACCATCCACTATAACCGCCACCCATCATAACCAAACCATCCACCATAACCGCCACCCATCATAACCAAACCATCCATCATAACCACCACCCATCATAACCAAACCATCCACCACAACCAACCAAACCATCCCCAATAACCGTCACCCATCAGAACAAAACTATCCACCATAACCACCACCCATCATATCCAAACCATCCATCATAACCACCACCCATCATAACCAAATCATCCACCATAACCAAACCATCCCCAATAACCGTCACCCATCATAACAAAACCATCCACCATAACCACCACCCATCATATCCAAACCATCCATCATTACAAAACCATCCACTATAACTGCCACCCATCATAACCAAATCTTCCACCATAACCGCTGCCCATCATAACCAAACCATCCACCATAACCACCATCCATCATATCCAAACCATCCATCATAACCAAACCACCCATCATAACCAAACCATTCACCATAACTGCCACCCATCATATCCAAACCATCCATCATAATGAAACCTTCCATAATAATCAAACCATCCACCATAACCGCTACCCATCATAACCAAACCACCCATGATAACCAAACCATCCACCATAACTGCCACCCATCATAACCAAACCATTCACCATAACTGCCACCCATCATATCCAAACCATCCATCATAACCGCCACCCATCATAACCAAACCACCCATCATAACCAAACCTTACATCATATCCAAACCATCCATCATAACCGCTACCCATCATAACCAAACCATCCACCATAACCGCCACCCATCATATCCAAACCATCCATCATAACCACCACCCATCATATCCAAATCATCCACCATAACAAAACCATCCACCATAACCAAACCATCCACCAGAACCACCACATCCAAACCATCCACCATAACCACCACATCCAAACCATCCACCATAACCACCACATCCAAACCATCCACCATAACCACCACATCCAAACCATACACCATAACCACCACCCATCATATCCAAACCATCCATCATAACCAAACCATCCACCATAACCGCCACCCATCAGATCCAAACCATCCACCATAACCACCACCTATCGTATCCAAACCATCCACCATAACTGCCACCCATCATAACCAAACCATCCACCATAAGCAAAGCATCCACCATAACCACCACCCATCATATCCAAACCATCCATCATAACCGCCACCCATCATAACCAAACCATCCACCATAACCGCTACCCATCATAACCAAACCATCCATGATAACCGCCACCCATCATAACCAAATCATCCACCATAATCGCTGCCCATCAAAACCAAACCATCCACCATAACCAAACTATCCACCATAACGACCACCCATCATAACCAAACCATCCACCATAACCGCCAACCATCATATCCAAACCATCCACCATAACGACCACCCATCATATCCAAACCATCCATCATAACCGCCACCCATCATAACCAAACCATCCACCATAACCGCCACCCATCATAACCAAACCATCCACCATAACCAAACTATGCCCACCAATGCCCCTGTACAAGAAACACATTGGCTGTTGCGATCCTCTACCGAATCTACCGAATCTGGTCCGATGATGATGATGATCCTCCTCTCCTGCATGGTGGCCACAGCCATCTCGTATGTACATCATCATTTGCATACGATAACCAAGTGAATAGAGCAAAATCTCCCACTTCTCGACCCCCCCCACCCCCCCCCGCCCACCATCCCATATCTTTTTCATTACTATGAGAGATTATTTCAGATATTTTGCTGCATAACTTTGTTGTTGAACAGTTGCATATCCAATGAAGATTAAAACAGCCAAATAATCCCACGATGAATACCACAGATGTCCGCATGATGGCGATCACAATCTGTGTGATCGGGTCAACACGGCAATGGCACAAGCACGCGTGTTACATTCACCACTTTATGACGTCACAAACTGCTGAACCATCGATTTGATATTCCATTGGAAAGCATTATTTATTTGCTTTTTTTTTTTTTTACATTAAATATTTCAGCATTTTTTATATAAACCACGTTGTGGTATTTTTCTACTTGAAGATTTAGATCCTTTACCTCTGCCACCAAAAGTGAACAGAGGTTGTTTTCACCTCTGATTCGGAAACTTCAACCACCACAGTTCACAACACGAAACCATTCAGCACAACTTAACCATCCCAAAACGTTCTGCACAGTGTTTTGAAATATCATATATGCCATCTGGATCCGGACCTAAACCAAAATCGAATCAGCTTGTTCTTATCACCTCACCAACTCATCCACCTCGTTTTCTCATAACTCGTCCACAACTTTTTGAGGTATCATGCTTAACCATATATCATTTTAGGCCCCATCTCTCAAAAAGGAATCTTCTTATTTTGGCTGCCCCTGTTTGGGGTCGCCACAGCGGATCATCCATCTCCATTTCGCCCTCTCCTCCACATCTTCGATTGACACTCCAACCACCCGCATGTCCGCCCTCACCGCATCCATGAACCTCTTCTTTGGCCTTCCTCTTCTCCTCCGACCTGGCGGCTCCATCCTCAGCATCCTTCTCCCGATATACTCCGCTTCCCTCCTGTGCACATGTCCAAACCATCTCAATCTCGCCTCTCTCACTTTGTCTCGAAACCGTCCTACCTGTGCAGTCCTTCTAATATACTCATTCCTTATCCTGTCCATCCTCATCACTCCCAACGAGAATCGCAGCATCTTTAACTCTGCCACCTCCAGTTCCGATTCCTGTCTTTTTGTCAGCGCCACCGCCTCCAAACCATACAACATAGCTGGTCTCACTACCGTCTTATATACTTTCCCCTTAACTCTTGCAGCTACCCTTCTGTCACAAATCACTCCTGCAACTCTTCTCCACCCACTCCATCCTGCCTGCACTCTCTTTTTCACTTCTCTCCCACACTCTCCGTTACTTTGGACAGTTGATCCCAAGTATTTAAACCCATCCACCTTCCCCACCTCAACTCCTTGCAACCGCACCATACCAACACCCTCCCTCTCATTTACGCACATGTACTCCGTCTTACTCCGACTGACTATCATTCCCCTTCTCTCCAGTGCGTATCTCCACCTCTCAAGGCTCGCCTCAGCCTTTTCCCGACTCTCCCTACAGATCATGATGTCATCCGCGAACATCATAGTCCATGGAGACTCCTGGTTGATCTCGTCCGTCAACCTGTCCATCACCATTGCAAACAGGAAAGGGCTCAGAGTCGATCCTTGGTGCAATCCCACTTTTACCTTAAACCGGTCCGTCATTTCGACCGTACACTGTCCTCATACATATCCTGCACCATCCTCACATACTTCTCCGCCACTCCCGACTTCCTCATACAATACCACAACTCCTCTCTTGGCACCCTATCATAAGCTTTCTCTAAATCCACAAACACACAATGTAATGGATGGTTTGGATATGATGGGTGGTGGTTATGGTGCATGGTTTGGTTATGGTGGATGATTTGGTTATGACGGGTGGTGGTTATGGTGGATGGTTTGGTTCTGATGGGTGGTTTGGTTGTGCAAGGTAGTTTAGTTATGCCTGGCATTGGCTTAATGATTAGGGTGGTGGGCTTGGAATCCGAGGATCCTGAGTTGAAATCCAACTCGGATGCTGAATTAATACCAGGTGGGGTTGACTCTGCCTGTCACCCTTCCTTGGTCGGCAAAATGAGGACCAGCTTGCTGGTATCCCTGTGTCGGAGTGGCGACCTGTCCAGGATTGTGCCAAATATCCAAGGAGACTGCTTAGGCAGCACCAACGCTCTGTACAGAGTATGGTCCCAATGGATGGATGGATGGTAGTTTGGTTCATTGGGTGGTTTACTTATGTCAGGAAGGTTTTTTTGTGCTGGGTTGCTCAGTTACGGTGGTTTGGTTGTGCTGGGTGGTGATTCTGGTGGATGGTTTGGTTGTACGGGGTTGTTTGGTTATGATGGTTGATGGTTATCGTGGATGGTTTGGTTGTGTTTGGTGGTTTGATGATGATGGTCAGTGGTTATGATGGATGGTTTGGTTCTGCTGAGTGGTTTGTTTATGATGGGTGATTTTATTATACTGAATGGAGTGGTTCAGTTGGTGGTTTGGTTGTGCTGTGTCGTTTGGTTATGCCAGCTCGGTTGGTTGTGCTGGGTGTATTGGTTATGATGGTTGGTGGTTATCGTGGATGGTTTGGCTGTGTTGAGTGGTTTGATTCTGGTGGATGCTTTTGTTCTGGTTGTCTCAGGGTCCAGAACAGAAATTACACTTATCGGTTGCATTTGGGTGGGCAAATTCTACTTAAGATTTTCTAATGGGTTTTTATGTATCTTTCATGGAGTACGGTCAGAGTACTCCTTATCGAGGGATGATATGGGAAAAAAATGGCCGCCCATTCAAATGTGTACACATATGATATTCCTCTATACTCCAAATAGAGTGAAGTCATAAGCATTTAAAAGCCATACCTTTTATTCTCGAGCATCTTCTGAATGACCAAGATTTTCAAAGATGCCAGAATGCATCGTAAAAGTTGCACAACGAGAGATCGCTAAAACAATAATTTGTACTTCTTCTTCCCCTCTGAAAACAATGTAAAACTGTAGCCCACCCTACCTCAATGACTGCTGAAGCCATGATGGTGATTCCAACTTGAGGAAGTTACTTTGTCCCTGGGCTAGTGCACACAACCAAAAATTTAAAGATATATAAAACATGAATCGTTTTATGAGGAAAAGAAATCAAACGTAAATGTCAAACCAGGACAGGATCGTGGGGGGGGGGGGGGGGGGGAGAGACGGACAGAACCATTCCAAAAGCACGCTATATCCAAACCATCCCTAAAATCAACTGAAACAAGTATTAAAACAATTGAATAACATTGATGGATTTGATCCATTACAAAATAAGAAAATATATAAAACATTATGCATTTTATTCACTGAATCAACCTGTGCCTTCAGCATACCTCAGAACAAGTAATCAAGGGCGTTCAGATATGGCGAGCATGTGGCCTACTCCACAGGGCCACGTCGTCCAAGCCAGTTTTGGAAATTATCATCCAACCATATCGTGAGTTTCGACCATTCGCGGGTAAAGAATGCATTTTGTCTAAAAACGCCAATATTTGTCTGATGTTCTTCCCGTTTTCCGCAACCAAGTCTTAAAACATCTTCGCGACTATAAAATTTCAATCAGATATCAAATTATAGTTTTGATAAAGCTGTGAGAGAATCCGAAAGCACGAGCCTTACAAAAGAGGCTTATGAGGTTTCAGACCGATACGGAGAAAACAAAATGGTGGCAATTCGATTTTGAAGCCCCTCTATGAACAGCCAGCCAGGCTGGAGGAGAGTGTTTTTGTGTATGTATGTTCTGGATATATATATATATATATATATATATATATATATATATATATATATATATATATATATATATATATATATATATTGTTGTGGTTGACGAAATTCGCAAACCACCATTCAGGTCCCTTAGGTGAGGTATCTCTGTAAGTAAATGTGTAGTTAGTCCAAACCCGTTGTTTAGAGGGAATAAATGTCATTCATTCGGGCTGCGACCCTTCAGGATAGCCGTTTTTCTTTTACTATCTTTATTTTGGACCAGCCGCCATTACTACCATTACTACCACCACCAACCACGTCTCAACAGCCATCACACAACAACCACCAGCCGCAATGCCGCTTCACGACAACAACAACGCCAACAGCCACGACCCTTGCCGTCACATCTCGCTCTCGCAACCATCGCATCACCGTCATTCCCGCGCCGCTTGTGGGCACCGATACTGGACTCGTGCAGGGCGCGCACTGAGCAGCGGGTGCAGAAACACCAGCCTTTCCGAAGAAAACGGATCAAAAACGACTCACGCCCACTTCTGTTCCGTCCTATCAGCGAGCATGGGGCGATTTGGCCCCGCCTCCAGGTGCGTCGGAGTAATATCGCTATATGCAGATTCATGGATCAAAAAGCATTCACGCCCACTTTTCCTCTGTCCAATGGGGAGCCAGCCAGAGGTAAAGGGTCGAAGGTGAAGGAGCGAGGCCCCGGGGGCTATAAAGGGCCGCGTTCGCTCGCCGGCAGTTGAGTTGAGTTGGGACGAGTCGAGTCAAGTTGAGTTGGGAAGAAGAAGAAGCAGTTGAGTTGGGACGAGTCAGGGAGTTGAGTTGGGAAGAGCCAGTCAAGAGAAGAGTCGGAGAAAGCAGTTGGATGGAGCTGTGGAGAGTGGGAGAGTTGGAGAGGTGGCGGCGGCGAAGGCAGTCGAGGGGCGCTCGTGTCAGAGTCGGGGAGCTGCGGAGAGGGGAGGCCGATAACGCGACCGAGGTCGCGGTGGAGACGCTCGTCGCGGGACCCGAACCAGCGAGATATCCTCATCCCCCCGAGCATCAACAACCCCCTCCTGTTTCCCCCCCGCGCTGAGATAGTGCGAGAAGGGGGCCCCGTTCCCACCCCATTCCAGGCAGTCCCAGCGAGGCCCGTGGAGTCGGGGCGCCACCGCCATTTTGCGGCTCATCACCAGACGGGTAGGCTCGACGCGGTCTCGGCCCCAGGCCCGTCTGCCCCCCTCATCGTGGAGGGTGGTCCCTTTTTCTTTTGCTTTGAGTATATGTGTTGTCGGCGCCGTCTGTGAAGTAAAACTGTATAAGTGTTGCCGTGTGCTCGGTAGTCGGTGCTAGATCTGCATTGTGTTTTGCTTTTACATTTGCTTTTTGTGCATTATTGTGTGTTTCTTCTTCTTTTCCATTTGCTTTTGGTGTTTCATTGTATATGTGTGCTATCCGTGTGCCATCGCGAAATAAATGTGCTTTATGTTGAACTGTTTTTCCCGTTTCGCTTCGTCTTTCCCTTTATTGAATCTCCATCTTACTTCACGTAAAGGGTTGGTCGTGGGCTAAAACGCCCGATAATTAATCGAACCGTCGGGGTTGACGATAACATCGCTCGGTTATCCCGATAGTACGGAACGGGTCGCTTAAAGTGGCCCGTGTCCGAAGTCGACCTGCGGCGAGGTGCGATCGCCCGGTCTACCCTCCGTGTGGGTACTTAGGTAGGTCGAATTTGGCGAGCAACCCTATCCCACGCGGGGGGCCGATTGGCACGATCGTGGTGAGGCCGAAAGGCCCACCCGTGACTAGTTCCCGGCGTTAGTCCGAGAGGGTCACGACGGGATTGTCCGTCTGGTGGGCGACGTGCCGCGATTCGAGTTACGTGGCTGCTCGCACGCCGTGCCGCGAATCCGCAACAATATATATATATATATATATATATATATATATATATATATATATATATATATATATATATATATATATATATATATATATATATATATATATAAATATATACACATCTTCTTCTTCTTCTTCTTTCGGCTACTCCCGTTAGGGGTCGCCACAGCGGATCATCCGTATGATCCGCATCGTGATTTGGCACATGTTTTACGCCGGATGCCCTTCCTGACGCAACCCTGATCGCCTCTTACGACACAGGGATATGGTACACCTATTTTAACCGGGGCATACACCGGCCCAGTATACTGGTACTCATTTCGCCGACCTCGGAAGGATGACAGGCTGAGTCAACCCCCTGGTGTATTAATTCAGTGGCCGAACGGGGCTTGAACTCGGGACCTTTTGGATCCCAAGCCGCTGCCCTTACCACTGCGCCAACACCAGGTGTGTATATATATGTATATATATGTATATATATGTATATGTATATGTATATGTATATGTATATGTATATGTATATGTATATGTATATGTATATGTATATGTATATGTATATGTATATGTATATGTATATGTATATATATATATATATGTATATATGTATATATGTATATATGTATATATGTATATATGTATATATGTATATATGTATATATGTATATATATATATATATATATATATATATATATATATATATATATATATATATATATATATGTATATATATATATATATATATATGTATATGTATATGTATATGTATATGTATATGTATATGTATATGTATATATATATATATATGTATATATGTATATATGTATATATGTATATATGTATATATGTATATATGTATATATGTATATATGTATATATATGTATATGTATATGTATATATATATGTATATATATATTATTGTGGTCTCAGGGCTCGAGCCTACTACAAGGGGGAAATCCCCGGTTTCTCTCAAACTCACGCAGACTGGAGGACACCGGGAGCGAATAACTTCACCCCAAGGTGAGCTGTGACAAGTGCGAACGCTAATCGAACGACCATAAGTCCTCGTTGTTCATCCAGCAACCATATAACTGGGGGTCCCGTGGCCTCTCGACCGGGAAGCGCACCCTCGGCAAATGTGCGACTTCCCTTTCTGGTGATCTTGAATGCAGCCAAGCTGTACTGTGAGCACGTGTTGGACGTTGCAAACCGAAGTGTTGGGAATCTCAACCTCCCAAGCTATGTACGGACAGTGCTCGTCCAATGGTGGAAAAGACGGACACGGACAGATCGGATATAGAGTCAATAAGAACAGGTTTATTTACACAAGTGAGGAGCAGGAAAAGAGGGGAGGGAACATAAGGATTTTAAATGGCATGGGGGAAATGAGAGTACAGCAATGAGATCAGAGAAAGAGACACAGAGCAAACTTAACAAGTGCCTTACCTACCAATAACACAGTACATGGGCCCCAGCATTCAACGCTGAGGGAGAAAAGTGGGAAGAAAGACTATGAAGTCTCTGGGGTGCGTGAAGAAGAGTGAGGTGCGTGTGGGTGTGTGATGCGAGTGTATTTGAAAAGGGAAAATGAGAAAGGTGCAGCAGAAAAGATGTCTGAGGGGATAGCCGAAGTGTGCGATCCAACCAGATGTGTCTGCAGTGCAGCTTGGTTTCAGTCCTATTAATCAGCTTGGCTCCGTCTGCCCCCTCGCAGTCTCGGCTCCTCACTCGGGATGACAGTTCGTGAGGTAAAAACCAAAGTGGCGAAAAGAATACCTCAGGGAACAGTGTCTGGGGCCCGTTGACATCATGCCTCAGGGTGTCCGCAAACGACCGTTGAAAGAGTCGAGCAAATAAAACGGCGTCGAAAGAGCCCGAAGGCACAAACGACTGTTGAAAATAGCCTCCACGAACATTGAAAGAGCCCAAATGACCGTTGAAAGGAGGTTTGAGCAAATGCTCCAGGGTTCGCTCTTTTTTTAGGCCGACCTGGAAGCTTCGAGAATGTGCGCGTCATTCGGCAGGACCTGTGTGCAGATTGGCGTTCCTCCTCCCTAGCCCTGCCCATTAGAGTTTCTGCAGAGAGTCCTCTCAGTCGGGCCTTCTGGTTGTCATAAGAGTTGGACCTCGCTTGCCACCGCTTAAGGCGAGCGAGCATTCGGCTGGTTTGAGGTGCGCAAGAACGATTTATGGGGAAATGAACGGAGCCGATTTCTCTCAGGTCAATGCTGACCAAACATCCCCCTGGTGCGTGATCGCCATCACAAAGGCTAGCAATGGGGTTAAGGGTTGCGGGATGAGGGATCTCCTTCAGAGCGGGGGGAGTTTGAGGTTTATGTAGCTGTACTTAATGTCTTGATTGCCTTACGTGCGTGTGGGAAGAGATCGTGTCAAACTACAGCAGTCTGTATTAAATAGAAGTGTGTGTACTTCGGTGTGGTGTGAGAAGAGAGAGAGAGGGACAGGAAATTAATGATAAAGAAGAGAGAGGGAAATTAACAATAAAGGGAATGTAAGGAAGGGATTGGCACATGCCCGCATCAAATGGCTGTCAACACCTTGCCGACAACCTTCTATGTGCAAAAGAAAATTAGGGGGGTGAATCCTAATCTACCCGTTCCAACACAGTTTGGATCCCACTAACCCATCTTAAGGTAAGGGACTATCCTAAACATTTATTACGGAAATAACCTACGTATCGTGAGTGCACATTTACAATCGTGGTTTCTCAAAACTGAACTAACTGTCTTGATTGCGTGTGCTTACACAATGTGTAAGCACACCCCGTGAGTATATACATATACTCGAAGAAACGAAGTGAGCTGCTTGCAATCTTCCTCATCCTTTCCCCTGCATTCCCCACTATATTTGGACTGGCTGAGGTGAGAGAAAAGGAGTCGACC
Source organism: Eptatretus burgeri (assembly GCF_056783735.1). Classification (NCBI taxonomy): domain Eukaryota; kingdom Metazoa; phylum Chordata; class Myxini; order Myxiniformes; family Myxinidae; genus Eptatretus; species Eptatretus burgeri. Next base: position 102,361,282 of record NC_140962.1, on the reverse strand, counting down.
CCACACAACATACTTACAAACATTTTCCCCCTCTTTCTTCTTGTTGTCTTCTCCCTGGATTGAATGATTGCCATGTCCTTTGTGTAAATAAGATTGTATAAGAATGTGTTATGGTTAAATCTGCTCTTTTATGTCTTTTGCTTTCTTGCTGATAAAAGATTGCTTGCTTGTGTGTGTGTAATACATAATTGTTGGTTGTTATTTCAAATCTATCTCAGTTATCCTTTCCTCCATTGGTCCAACACAGTGTTCAAGCATCATTAGATGGGAAGATGTACCCCAGGAGATTTGCTCTGTTAGCTGGTACTGCACCTATCTGTTTCGCTCGGCAGAAGACCACCAGGTGCGGTGCTGAGGGTATGGCCTCTTGTTAGGTTGCTGTGTCAATAGAAAGGTATCGCGAAAACATTGAAGCATAACCCTGCTAGGTTGGTCGCCCAAGTCAAGCGGTTATGGTTGTGTAAGAACTACAGCCCGTTCAACTGCAGAGTTGTCTGTGGTCGGCGCCTCAGGACCGGGTGTTCGGGAGAAATTTGAGTGCTTCCCCTCATGGCAAGACCCAAACTCCAGGCCGTAACAATTTGGTGTCTTGGAGTGGGATCTTTCGAAACCCCCGATTCCGTAACATTGGGAGTCAGGATTGTGCAAATTCAAAATTGTGATGGAGTGTGATTGGGGTGCAAATTTTCGTTAAAAAGTAATTGTGCAACTATGTCAGACAAAAGTGAGCAGATCATCAATGTGGATTTTGATGAGGATGACTATATCGAGTAGGAACCCATGGTCCAAGAGGGTGATATTGAGGGAAGTGATTCTTTGCGGGAATATTCGGTAGAGGGCATGGCAGAGACACTGGCAATGCTCGGGGACCCGCACCCCCAAATTTGTTCTCTGGCAAATATGGTGCTCCCTCTGGATTCCACACCCCAGTGTAGCAGGTCAGCATCACCAGTGCCATTAGAAATAGACCGGTGAGCAAGGATGTTTGATCAAATGATGAGCAGAGTGGATGCTGGGCTGGCTGAGACAAGGAAGGAAGCTAAGGCTGATATGAAGGTAATGGGCAACAGGCTGGAAGCGATGAGCAACTGCTTAAGGCGTGACATGAATGAGGGATTGGCAGAGGTGAAGGCAATGGGCAATGATGTGGCATTGAAATTCCAAGCTGTACAGGATGAGGTGGAGTCAGGGAGTGTGTGGACGGTGTCTGGCAAGAGATGAAGGCGGGTCAGGTCAAAATGACAGGTAAAATAAATACAATACAGACGGAGATAAAAGGACTTAAGGAAGGGCAAGAACAATTAAAAAGTCGAAATTGGAGGTAATACGCAGGAGATAAGATAAATTTTAAAAGGCCCAAAAAGAAACCAAGGGGGAACTGATTGCAGTCAAGAAAGAATGCAAGGTGAGACATGACAAGGTAACCCAGAAAATAGAGGAGATGGGACAAATGATAGAGACAAAAGAATGGGAGATGAACGAACAAAGAGATTCCGGAGCACGAGAAGGGGCATGACGAATGCGGCTGTACGGGACATCCTGTGTGCAGCCTACGTAAGGTGCTGTGGCATGAACAGTGGGCGTGGTGAACATGGCTTGGTTCGAACATGGCGTGGCGAACACCTTGGGAAACCCCGAACACCCAGGTGGCAAAAAATTTAAAACAAATTGGCAGATGACAGATGCATGGTCAAGCAAGCACATCTGGGCACATTGATTAATTGGGCACATTCAGTCCATTTGTGGACATTAATCCTTCGGGCCAATTGGATTCCCTTCACCGAATGGGACTGTGGCCATTCTCACATGCATGTTTATGGAACGAAGTGCAATGCTTTCCCTGTACGTGGTGGCGTGTGACACATCTCACAGGCAGGATACAGTGGAGCACTGTGCAGAGATGGTTTGTGTGGGAGGGAGGGGCGAGAGGGTGCCTGTGGTGTCTTTCACCTGCCAAGGGCCTGGTGGAGGCTGCATTGAAAGTGCTGTCAGAAACAGTGGCATTTTCCACATGCTGTATCGTGGACATACCCACATCGGATGTGGACCAATAAGGAAGAGGCTCGCATGACCCAAGACGGAGAAAGTTATGCAAGGAGGAAGAAGGCAGGAGTATACGTACGAGAGAGAAAAGCCACATCGAGATAGGGAGAAAAAGCTGAGCAGTGGATGGACAGAGATGCCAAAAAGCTTGTCCAATGAGGTGCTGTCTGGGTGAAGAGAAGGAGGGAACCCAGGGTGTGAAGGAGGGCAGTGTAAAAAGCACAGAATGTAGATTGGTTCGTGGAGATCTGCTGGACATGGGGGCCCAGCAGAAATGAAGCGAGCTGCTTGCCGCCGCATATCTTGCAGAAGATCACCAGGTGCGGTGCCAAGGGTGTGGCCTCAAGTTAAGTTGGCGTGCCAATAGAAAGGTATCGTGAAAACATCAAAGTATAACCTTGTTCAGCTGGTAGTCGAGGTCAAGTGGTTATGGAGATGCAAGAACTGCAGCCCATTGGACCACAGAGTTATCTGTGGTCGGTGGCCTCAGGATTGGGTGTTTGGGAGAAACTCGAATGCTTCCCCTTGTGGTGAGTACAGGATACAGTGCCTATAGAAAGTCTACACTCCCTTTCAACATTTTCACCTTTTGTTGACTTATGGCCTGGAATTAAATCAGACTTTTTCCATATCGTAACCCACAACTTCAAAGTGAAAAACAAATTTTACAAATTTCAGAAAATTAATTAAAAATACAAAACTAGAATATCTTGGTTGGATAAGCATCCACCCCCCTCAGTTAATACATAGTGGAAGCACCTTTGACAGCAATTATAGCTGTGAGTCTGTTGGAAGAGGTCTTTACCAACTTTGTACACCTTGATTGAGCAATATTTGCCAATTCTTCTGCCCAAATTTGTTCATGCTCAGTGAAGTTGTGTGGAGAGCGTTGTTGGACAGCAATCTTCAAGTCTTTCCACAGATTTTCAATTGGATTTAGGCTGGGGCTCTGATTGGGCCACTCAAGGACATTTATGTTTTTGTTCCTTAGCCACTCTAGTGTAGCTTTGGCTGTGCACTTCGGGTCGTTGTCATGCTACAAGGTGAACTTCTGTCCCAATTTCAGCTTTCTTGCAGAGGGCAGCAGGTTTTCCTCAAGGGATTTTTATATATTTTGCTCCATCCATTTTCCCTTCTATCCTGACAAGTGCCCCAGTCCCTGCTGCCGAGAAAAATCCTCATAACATGATGCTGCCACCACCATGCATCACAGTCGGGATTGGTGTTCTTTGGGTGATGTGCTGTCGGGTTTGTGCCAAATGTAACATTTTGAATTGAGGCGACAAAGTTCTATTTTGGTTTGATCAGACCACAAAATGGTTTGCCACATGGCTTCAGAATCTTGGGAGTGGTTTTTTTGCATATCGCAAATGGGACTCAAGGTGGGCTTTTTTGAGTAAGGCCTTCCTTCTTGCCACCCCACCATTCAGTTCAGACTTGTGGAGTGCTTGGGATATTGTTGTCACATGCACACAGAAACCAGTCTTTGCTATAAAGGCCTGAAGCTCTTTCAAAGTTTATGTTGGCCTCTTGGTAGCCTCTGATCAATCTCCTCCTTGCTTGGTCATCCACTTTGGAGGGACGGCCTGATCTCGGCAGGGCCTTAGTACCATACGCCTACGACTTCTTAATGATTGTCTTGACTGTGCTCCAAGGGATATTTAAGACCTTTTAAATATTTCTATACCCTCCCCTGATCTGTGCCTTTCCACAACTTTATCCCAGAAAGCTCCTTGGTGCTCACGTTTGAGTCTTTGCTGTGAAATGCATGACCCAGCAGAGGAAACCGACAGAAACAGCCGATTTGCTTCTAAAATAATCAGAATCATGACAATGTAACACAGGTGGAGGGAAATTAACGAGGTGTGTGATTTTTGAAGGTTATTGGTTACACCTGCGCCAATTTACAATTGCTCTTATCAGGGGGGGTGGATACTTATCCAACCAAGATTATCTGGTTTTGTATTTTTAATTTCCTGAAATTTTGTAGGATATGGTGTGTAAATCAAGGTGGAAAATGTCTGACCATGCAATTTAATTCCAAGCTTTAGGGCAATCAAAGAATATTTTGAAAGGGGGTGGAGACCTTCTATAGGCACCATATATGTATGTGTATATATATATATATATATATATATATATATATATATATATATATATATATATATATATATATATATATATATATATATATATATATATATATATATATATATATATATACTGAACAAAAATATAAACGCACCAACCTAAATATCTAAGTCAAGATTGCCATTATGGGAAAATGGTCAAACCGATGATATGTTTGAGCAATGATTCCTTTGTTTTGCTCAAGACAGATGTTCCCATTGAAATTGACCACTCTGAGTGTGTGGACTCACACGTTGAGTAATCCTTCCCATGAGCACCATGGGGCTTGACAGAGTGATGGTCAGTGAGCGTGACCAGGACACAAACACTCCCTATAGCTTGCCCTATAAAAGGCCTCCCCAAAATGTGGACTGGTGCCAAATGTCAACATGCCACAGATGTCACAAATCTTGAGGGAGCGCGCCATTGGCATGCTGAATGCTGGGACGTCAGTACGGGCCGTTGCAGCACACTTCAATGTCCACCACTCCACCATTAGCCGCCTGAGAACGCGCCTCAGAGAGACTGGAAGCACCGTGAACCGCCCACATGCCCGACGACCACGTGTGACCACCGCCGGTCAGGATCGTCACATGAGGCTGCAACATCTCCGGGATCGACTCCGACCGGCCACGAGGACTGCCGATGAGACTGTCGGGCTGCATAACAGGCGCATTTCAGCCCAGACGGTGCGTAACCGCTTGAGGGAGGCCAACCTCCGAGCCCGCCGACCACACCGGGGACTCGACCTCACTGCAGTCCGGCGTCAGACCCGACTGAACTGGGCCAATGTTCACTTGCGCTGGACCCTCACACGATGGAGGAGAGTGCTGTTCACCGATGAGTCGCGGTTCCAGCTGTATCGGGCTGATGGCAGACTCCGTGTCTGGAGTCGGGCTGGGGAGCGCTACACTGACGCCAATGTCCTTCGTTGGGTGTCACACGGTGGTGCCAGTGTTATGGTGTGGGCAGGCATATGTCATGGAGAGCGCACTCGGCTTCATTTCATTGAAGGCAACTTGAACGGGCAGCGGTACAGGGACGAGATACTCAGACCCATCGTCGTGCCGTTTGTGCGCCTTCACCATGTGACGTTTCAGCACGACAATGCTCGCCCCCATGTTGCCAGGATCTGCATGGACTTCCTCGGTGAGGAGGACATTGATGTCCTCGACTGGCCTCCATATTCTCCCGACATGTCGCCCATCGAGCACCTTTGGGACGTTCTTGATCGACGCGTACGACAACGTTACGCAGTCCCAGAGAACGTCCGCCAGCTCCGTGTGGCTTTCCAGGAGGAATGGGAAAACATCCCTCAGGCCACCATCGATAATCTGGTGATGTCCGTGCGCCGGAGATGCACCGCTCTGCGCGACGCCAACGGTGGACACACCCGCTACTGACTGTGTGAACTCTGACAGTGACACCTCGGTTGTGTCGGCTGTTGTAGCGCAAAGACTGTCGCCAGAATTCTCAAGGAACTCTTTGAAATTTAATGCTCAATTGTCATGGATTCTATAACCAAATTGTTGTGAAGATTTAGTATTAATGAGTTCGAGGTAAAATAGTAACAATCGCTTGGTGCGTTTATATTTTTGCGCTTGGTGCGTTTATATTTTTGTTCAGTATACATATATATTGTTACGGAAATGGCCCTTAGTAGGCTACTAAATATAGGATTAGCTCAGATCCCCCATTAAATGCATGTTTAGCGAGGCTGTTCGGTAAAATGGACGTTACATGTGTGTCGGGAGGTGTAGGATGCATGTTTATTGTTCGTACAGTGGTGGTGTGCCGAGGGCTTCTTCTTCCTCCCCTCTCTGGACGATAGGCCCCGCCAAGTCGGCTGAGGGGGAGTGGCCTGGAGAGGGAGGTGGAGCTGGGGGGGGGGGAGTTTGTCAGCTTTGTAAAGGGGGAGGAGCCAGTAGCTCGCGGCGAGCAAATGAAAAAGAAACTGTGGTAAAACTGAGCGCCGAGGTGGCGCCGATCGGCTGCACACCGGACAGCTGTCTGTTTTGCGTGAGGAACGAGCTGAAATAAAGGCAGGGAAGGCAACAGAGAAACAACGAGTGTCGAGTCACGATCTGCTGGATGAGCAGGGGATTTGAGGCGAGCCAGAAAAGGAAAGGCAGTGGTGAATCAGCCGGGAGGGAAAACTGAACCTGAGGGTCGAGTCTGCCATCGGCCGAGAAAGAAAAGGTGGAACTGAGAAACGACTGGTGGGAGTAGTGATCGACTGTGTAGGGGACGGCTGTGTCTGTCTGCGATCTGCTTCGTGAAGGAGGTAGGAGAAATGACCAGAGGCTGCCTGCACGTCGAGTGGGTGATCGACTTTCATGAGAAGGTTTGTCGATCCGCCTGCCGGAGCCCAAACACCTCGATTTGGCCTCGTCTGGTGAACAGGCCGGGCCTGGACTTGTATGCTGGACCTTGTGGGAAACCAGCAGAAACCCACCTTCGATCTAATGGTCTTGTGCCGTCGACATTGTGCGGGGCCAGAATGCGCTGAGGAGGGCGTGCGCACGCGGTGCCTTGAGAAGAAAGAGTATGGCGCCGACATCTTGCCACGCGGCGTGTTTGAGCTTGGGCTCGAATCTGTGGACATCGGCTTGTTACGAGCGACATTTGGGCTTTTGACACTTTCCTCTCGTCCATTAAACATCACCAAGTACTCTGTCTTGTCTGCATGTTGTTTAAGGCACATTTCGGTAGGGACCCCCTCGAAACCTGTAATCCGTAGTTCCCGAGTTAAGAACGGGTTAAAGATTGTTAATAAAAACATTGTCGTGAATATTTTGCTTGTGTTGTGTTCCCTGATGTTCCCCAATAAATCTGGTTGGTTCGTATGAAGTTGCCGTGTCGAGGAACGTTCTGTTCGATTGGCATATAAAACCAAAATGGTTACAGACTGGCAGAAAATGCTCGGCATCTGACAAAACCAGTCTGTAACCGGGGTTCTATTTCCCCAACTGGTAAGGTCCAGGATTACGTTCGTATCACAATTGAAGATGCGTGACCCGTGGCCTGTGCCGAGACAGCCGGCGTTATAAACCCCGGAGACGGCCAGAGTGGGTTGAGAATCCCTCCGTCGCTGAATCCTTAACAATATATATATATATATATAGTTATGGATCAGGAAACCATATGCATTCAACATACAGATGTCCCAAAAGTCAGTATACAGTGGGGAGAACATACATACATACATACAGTGGGGAGAACAAGTATTTGATACACTGCCGATTTTGCAGGTTTTCCCCACTTACAAAGCACGTAGAGGTCTGTAATTTTTATCATAGGTACACTTAAACTGTGAAAGACGGAATCTAAAACAAAAATCCTGAAAATCACATTGTATGATTTTTAAATAATTAATTTGCATTTTATTGCATGTAATAAGTATTTGATCACCTACCAACCAATAAGAATCACAGACCTGTTAGTTTTGTCTTTAAGAAGCCCTCCCATTCTCCACTCATTACCTGTATTAACTGCACCTGTTTGAACTCGTTATCTGCAAAAAAGACAGCTGTCCACACTCAATCAATCAATCAGACTCCAACCTCTCCACAATGGGCAAGACCAAAGAGCTGTCGAAGGACATCAGGGACAAAATTGTCAAATTTCACAAGGCTGGGATGGTTTACAGGATAATAGGCAAGCAGCTTGGTGAGAAGGCAAGAACTGTTGGCGCAATTATTAGAAAATGGAAGAAGTTCAAGATAAGTCAATCTCCCTCGGTCTGGGGCTCCATGCAAGATCTCACCTCGTGGAGCCTCAATGATCATGACAAAGGTGAGGAATCAGCCCAGAACTACACGGCAGGACCTGGTCAATGACCTGAGAGCTGGGACCACAGTATCAAAGAAAACCATAAGTAACACACTACGCCATCATGGATTAAAATCCTGCAGCGCACGCAAGGTCCCTCTGCTCAAGCCAGCGCATGTCCAGGCCCGTCTGAAGTTTGCCAATGACCATCTGGATGATCCAGAGGAGGAATGGGAGAAGTTAATGTGGTCTGATGAGACCAAAATAGAGCTTTTTGGTTTAAACTCCACTCGCCGTGTTTCGAGGAAGAAGAAGGATGAGTACAACCCCAAGAACACCATCTCAACCGTGAAGCATGGAGGTGGAAACATCATTCTTTGGGGATGCTTTTCTGCAAAGGGGACAGGACGACTGCACCATATTGAAGGGAGGATGGATGGGGCCATGTATCGCAAGATCTTGGCCAACAACCTCCTTCCCTCAACAAGAGCATTGAAGATGGGGCGTGGCTGGGTCTTCCAGCATGACAACGACCCGAAACACACAGCCAGGGCAACTAAGGAGTGGCTCCGTAAGAAGCATCTCAAGGTTCTGGAGTGGCCTTGCCAGTCTCCAGACCTGAAAGTCTGTTGCCCAGCAACAGCTCCGAAACCTGAAGGATCTGGAGAAGATCTGTATGGAGGAGTGGGCCAAAATCCCTGCTGCAGTCTGTGCAAAACTGGTGAAGAACTACAGGAAACGTCTGATCTCTGTAATTGCAAACAAAGGTTTCTATACCAAATATTAAGCTCTGTTTTTCTGATGTATCAAATACTTGTTCTCCCCACTGTACATATATACAGTGGGGAGAACAAGTGTTTGATACACTGCCGATTTTGCAGGTTTTCCCACTTACAAAGCACGTTGAGGTCTGTAATTTTTATCATAGGTACACTTCAACTGTGAAAGACGGAATCGAAAACAAAAATCCTGAAAATCACATTGTATGATTTTTAAATAATTAATTTGCATTTTATTGCATGAAATAAGTATTTGATACATCAGAAAAACAGAACTTAATATTTGGTCCAGAAACCTTTGTTTGCAATTACAGAGATCAGACGTTTACTGTAGTTCTTAACCAGGTTAGCACAGACTGCAGCAGGGATTTTGGCCCACTCCTCCATACAGATCTTCTCCAGATCCTTCAGGTTTCGGGGCTGTCGCTGGGCAACACAGACTTTCAGCTCCCTCCAAAGATTTTCTGTTGGGTTCAGGTCTGGAGACTGGCTAGGCCACTCCAGGACCTTGAGATGCTTCTTACGGAGCCACTCCTTAGTTGCCCTGGCTGTGTGTTTCGGGTCGTTGTCATGCTGGAAGACCCAGCCACGCCCCATTTTTAATGCTCTTGTTGAGGGAAGGAGGTTGTTGGCCAAGATCTCGTGATACATGGCCCCATACATCCTCCCCTCAATACAGTGCAGTCGTCCTGTCCCCTTTGCAGAAAAGCATCCCCAAAGAATGATGTTTCCACCTCCATGCTTCACGGTTGGGATGGTGTTCTTGGGGTTGTACTCATCCTTCTTCTTCCTCCAAACACAGCGAGTGGAGTTTAAACCAAACAGCTCTATTTTGGTCTCATCAGACCACATGACCTTCTCCTATTCCTCCTCTGGATCATCCAGATCGTCATTGGCAAACTTCAGACGGGCCTGGACATGCGCTAGCTTGAGCAGAGGGACCTTGCGTTCGCTGCAGGATTTTAATCCATGACGGCGTAGTGTGTTACATATGGTTTTCTTTGATACTGTGGTCCCATCTCTCTTCAGGTTATTGACCAGGTCCTGCCGTGTAGTTCTGGGCTGATCCCTCACCTCTCTCATGATCATTGAGGCTCCACGAGGTGAGATCTTGCATGGAGCCCCAGACCGAGGGAGATTGACTGTTATCTTGAACTTCTTCCATTTTCTAATAATTGCGCCAACAGTTGTTGCCTTCTCACCAAGCTGCTTGCCTATTGTCCTGTAGCCCATCCCAGCCTTGTGAAAGTCTACAATTTTGTCCCTGATGTCCTTAGACAGCTCTCTGGTCTTGCCCATTGTGGAGAGGTTGGAGTCTGATTGATTGAGTGTCGACAGCTGTCTTTTTTGCAGATAACGAGTTCAAACAGGTGCAGTTAATACAGGTAATGAGTGGAGAATGGGAGGGCTTCTTAAAGACAAAACTAACAGGTCTGTGGGAGCCGGAATGCTTCCTGGTGGGGAGGTGATCAAATACTTATTTCATGCAATAAAATGCAAATTAATTATTTAAAAAATCATACAATGTGATTTTCAGGATTTTTGTTTTAGATTCCGCCTTTCACGGTTGAAGTGTACCTATGATAAAAATTACAGACCTCTACGTGCTTTGTTAGTGGGAAAACCTGCAAAATCGGCAGTGTATCAAACACTTGTTCTCCCCACTGTATACATATATATATATATATATATATATATATATATATATATATATATATATATATATATATATATATATATATATATATATATATTCTTCTTCTTCTTTTGGCTGCTCCTGTTCGGGGTCACCACAGCGGATCATACGTATGATCCGCATAGTGATTTGGCACATGTTTTACGCCGGATGTCCTTCCTGACGCAACCCTGGTCGCCTCTTACGACACAGGGATATGGTACACCTATTTTAACCGGGGTATACACCCGCCCAGTACACTGGTACTCATTTCGCCGACCTCGGAAGGATGACAGGCTGAGTCAACCCCCTGGTGTATTAATTCAGTGGCCCAACGGGGCTTGAACTCAGGACCTTTTGGATCGCAAGCCGCTGCCCGAACCACTGCGCCAACACCAGGATATATATATATATATATATATATATATATATATATATATATATATATATATATATATATATATATATATATATATATATATATATATATATATATATATATATATATATATATATATATATATATATATATATATATATATATATATATATATATATATATATATATATATATATATATATATATATATATATATATCCGAGGTGAATGCACCCGGCGTTGCCCGGGTTCTTTTTTGAATGAATTTAATCTTCTGTACATAGGTCTGACGTGAGCCCAGTATCAGTTCCCAATTGGGCCACGGCAGTCCTAGCCTAAGGGAGTTGGTGAGGGGGAAACACCCCCCCCCACCCCCGGACAAGGGGCCTCGCCACATAGCCTATAACCTTCCCGGGCCCGTCCCGACACTTTTTGTTTCAAAGGTTTCCTCCTATCTTTTCCAGCGCGTGCAAACAAACGTGTGTGTGTGTGTGTGTGTGTGTGTGTGTGTGTGTGTGTGTGTGTGTGTGTGTGTGTGTGTGTGTGTGTGTGTGTGTGTGTGTGTGTATATATGTATATGTATATATGTATATATGTATATATATATATATGTATATATATATATGTGTATATATATATATATATGTGTATGTATGTATACATAACCAGGCGTAGTGGCGTGGGCCTGTAATGCGGCTACTCGGAGGCTTGGGTTGGAGGATTGCTTGAGGACGGGAGCTCTGCGCTGGGCCGCGCTATGAGAGGGTGTAGGGCAGCCCGGAATAATTGTGAAACCCAATCCTTATCCCTGTGTCGTAAGAGGCGACCAGGGTTGCATCAGGAAGGGCATCCGGCGTAAAACCTATGCCAAATCAGTATGCGATCATAACGGATGATCCGCTGTGGCAACCCCTAACGGGAGCAGCCGAAGGAAGAAGAATATATATATATATATATATATATATATATATATATATATATATATATATATATATATATATTTATGTTGTTGTTGCGGGCCGGGGTCTGGTGGCAAGAATGACCACTTGGTGGGGAAGTTACGTTGACTCCCACCATTCTCCCCGGAATTGTCAGCCGTCGCTTACGGATAATTCCGTGACGTGGTGGGTCGCTTAACCGACCGTGGATGCCAATACTTCGACCGCGTGGCATAGGGTACTCCTGTCTCGAAACAAGTTACCTCATTAACCACGCGTTTTCAACTACCGGGGAACCACACCCTCAGTACGCCTTGCCCGAACCAGATCGCTCTACTGACTGCGGTAGAGTACCAACTACTTTTCGGATCAGATACAGCCGAGCGGAACTGCCAAGGACAAACTGGCTAGAAGGAACAGATTATCGGGAATAAAGACCTGGCTAAACTCGGATCCGAACCATGCTGGACCAATGGAGGAAAAGATAAAGACGAGCAGGGAACATTTCTACAATTATTTATTTCCAATAAAGCAGGGAAAAGCATGTGGCACATAAAAAGGTTTATTCGTTATGTTATGCAGGTGGAAGATGAGAGCGATATAGTGCGACAATTGTACAGCAACTTACCAAAGCGGACACAGAGCGACTTACGCGAGAATAATAAAAGCAAGAATTACAATAATCAAAGATCTTATACAATTTTACTTAAAAGACAGGCGCCACACTCTCAGACACACACTCAGACAAAACAAACCCAACGAAAAGAAAAGGGGACCCTTTTCCAGCCAGGGAGGGAGGGAGGGAGTTGAGGTCGCAGTTCTCGGTACCTGAGAGTTTCGGGGGAAGGAGTGCTCCGTGGTGCGGCACCTGACAACAGTCGTACAGTTCGGACCACAGCCGCCCGTGTGGAGTTCAGGTCCGTGGAGGAGCTTGAGTGGAGAGCATGGAGTCCAAGGTGGGAACGGGGCAGCAGACAGGACCCGAAGAGAGATCCGGTCGAGGTCGGGTGTGCGCGGACCAGCACAACAGGCGGGCCGCCGAGGTGAGACGTGGGCAGACACTCCGTAACAATGACCCCTTCAACAACTGCACACTTCCAATCCTTCTACCACATCCTCCTTCGACCTTCCCAACCACACCAACGAACCCACCGAACACGAACCAACCAAGCACTAAGCACTTCCAAATCCAACTCCTTACTTTCTTTCTCTCAAATCCAACCACAAACTCCTTTTCATTCCATACCACCACCTCTACTCTGAGGATTTCTTCGTATTTATAGATCACGGAGCTAGGGGGTGGAGCCATGGTGAAGCCGACGTCATCGTTCATCCCGATTGGACCAGGCCTTCATGCGGTCCGCCTTCCTGGGCGGGGTTTCGGCCAGACGAGATAAGGCCCACCCACACCCGCTCGTTTGGGCCTGGGGAGGGAGATGATGGTGCAGCTTCCATAACCATCCTCGGGATTCTGCCTCAGATAACCAGTCTCTGGGTAAGCACTAGTCATGCTGTGGTTCCAATAAGAGGGGGAATAAAATAAAAGGGAAGAAATTATTTATAATCCTAACTAAAAGCCCATCGCAACACTCCCTGTTGTCCCGCGAGACAAAAGGTCCCTGGGATCTTACTGCACGTATATTAATGAAATAACTGGCTCGGGACAACTGTATATTGTATGCATACGGTTCCGAGAACGTAACACTATATATATATATATATATCTATATATATATATATATATATATATATATATATATATATATATATATATATATATATATATATATATATATCTATATATATATATATATATATATGGCTGCAAGAGTAGGTATGCAGTAAGGAATGTACCAGTATATCATTACTGTATACCTACTTTTGCAGCCCCCTGTATATATCGACTCCTCTCATGCTCTTCCAGTTGAAGAAGCTGCATAAAGCAACCAAGAAAGGCTACGCAAGGTAAGCCCTTTGTTGTTTTTAACCCTTCCCAGAATTACTCCTTCAGCTGGGACAAATAGGACAATCCTTCCATTTACTGAATCCAATGTGGTGTTCCAAGTGCTCAGAGCACACCTTCAGGTTATGCTGTGGAAGTCTGCTGATCGACAATCTCCTCCCTCAGTTGACATCACCGAGTTTGGTTGGGAGGTGTCTGTCGACAAAATCCCTTCTCCATGCATATTGCTTGGTCAACCAGCACCTTTTGAACTTATTGATATCGTTAGTTGCAAGTGCGGTGCTGAGGGCAAGGCTTGCAGCACAAGTTGCTGTACCTGCCATGGCAAGAAAATGTCTTGTACTCCATGTTGCCTCTGCTATGGTGAAGGAGGATTTAATAATCCTCATACATGGCGAGCTGAAGCTGAATTTTTTTTGGGGGGGGTGTTGGGCAATAAGGAGAAAGCAGACAAGTCTGACGATGACTTCGGTAATGATCGATTTGTGTTGGAATCTTGTGTGATGCTGTTCCTCCATTATCTAGAACTGATGTTTTCTGATTTTTCATTCTTGTTCTTACTTCTCTTTGTTGTATGATGTTATTGCAGTTCTGCAAAACCGCATGAATCTAAAACAATGGCACCCAACATCCAGTGATCCCCAGGCAGTTATCTCGTTATTATTTGTGTGATCAGACCTTCCGCTCATGTCTAATGGGTTAATGGGATGAAGTGCGTGACATGGGTCTTATAGCTAGGTCTAATTATATCTCTATCTTCCATTCAATCCTGATTGTCATTCCAACCCTTTCCTTTTCTCCATGATAGATCGAAGCAGGCACCGCACCCAGATGATCGCCTGTGAAAATCACAATAACGAGGACACTCCCCGGCACGCGCGTGGCACCCCCTTTCATTCAAATCTGCGTACCAATTTACAATGGCGTCTCACCTTGCTCAGCAGAAGCTCACCGCCTCGACCACCAACATCTCCCGCACACAGGAAAAATCACCACGCACCTCCGCATCGATGCAATTTGCCACCAAATTTGTGCAAATGCAAATCCTGCCACCAACCTCCTAATAAAAAAGTAACCCAACTGCAGGAGGACGTCCGCAGACACAGTTGGGCACTAGATATGGATGGCCGTTGGCTTGCGAGGCCGTTAGTTCTCATCTGCTCTCCTTCCTTCTGGCTATCTAATCTTCATAGGGTTTGTGTGTGTGTGTATATATATATATATATATATATATATATATATATATATATATGTGATGGCACCTGTTGTAGCATAAGTTAAGATTGTAGAAGATATAATGGGATAAGTCTGCTCTGTGTCTGCTTTTGTAAATTGCTTGCCTTTTGTCATACCCCACGAATTCCTTGCTATCCCTGCTGTACATAATAATAAACCCCATTCACTGTGCCACATACCTGTCCTCGCTAATTGTAAATAAATGCTTGTGTAGAAATGTTCCCAGCTCGTTTTCATCTTTTCCTTCATTGGTCCAGCATGGTCGGTATCCAAGCCGAGCCAGGACGTTATCCCCCAATGATCTCTTTCCTGGCCGGTACGTACTTGGCAGTCTGATCTGATCCAGTTTGAACAAGGCGTACCGAGGGTGTGTCCACCGGTAAAATTAGATCACGTGACGATTTTAGGTAACTGGTTTGCATTAGACGGAAGACCCTAAGTCACCTGGTTGAGTTATTGGCGTTCACGGTCGATTAGCAACCCGCCATGTCACGGAGTTATCCGTTTGCGACGGTCTGAGATTCCAGTGGCTGGTGGGAACCCGAGGTAGCTCCCCTCCCCCCTCCTGGTCTTCTCACCCCCACCCCGGGTCCCCAACAATATAAATATCCAAAAATGAATGGCGAAATTGTTCAAAAAATGCATTTTATCAATTTGGATGCCAAACTTTGTTGTGGACAATAAGATAAACTACCTAGATCTATCGGGTTAAAATCAGATGTATTTGCCATTTTGCCGAATTATCTGTAGTGGCAATTTTGGATTTATGCTAATGGAGAATGATCTGAGAAGCTTCAAAATGTGTTACATGAATTCCTGATGTCCAAAAGCATAGGAGTAGACACCAAGATGAACATCGTAGCTCTAACGGTTCAGATTTGAAAATTCCCCAAATTTGAGTGGTGACCATCTTGGATTCTGGTCATGACTCAAAATAGAAGATTTTTTTTGTTATGCCTTCTCATGATTTGGCCATCCCCAAAAACTAAGACAACAAAATCAAGTTTCTTGCTTATCCCTATCAAAAATTACCACTGATTTTCTGTATTTCAGTGTTGGCGTCGGCCATATTGGATTATCGCCCAAAGGCTGAGTTCCCTGACATTGCTGGACTGGCAACCAACTTGAATTTCCTCAATAGATCCATACCAATATGATTCAGCAAAAAAGCCTTGCACTGGTAATAATTTCTCGGTTGGCCAATGAACTTATAAGACTGGCAAAGAGACTACTGTGTAAGGTTTCTTGGACCTCAAGAGAAGACATCTGCAGTCACTTTCCTTCGAACAAAAGTGCTCCGACTTCTATGTACTTACTACTACTACGTACTATTATGTATGATTACTGACTGAGTGACTGAGTGATGTACCAGACTCTGTGATTCAGAGCGTTGGTTCTGCTGAAGCAGTTTCTTGGCAAGGTTTGCCATCCCTCTGCCAGTAGAAGTTAGGGAAGGAATTTGGAATTTGTTCAACGTTTGGCGATAGTTCACCCACATTTTGGAAAGCACATCGTAGGATCTTTAACGAAGTGGATGCATTGAAATATCAAACTTAAAGACTGCTAAATTATCTTGAAATGATAATTATATCACTCACCTTTGAAGTCGAGTTTTGGTTTCAAACGTTTAACTATCTAACCGGGGTTTGAATTTCGAGCCACCTATGAACTCTGGCCCTGCTGTTTGTTTCGCATGCAGGATAAGGCATCGATACTGGATGTGTTATGGTAACTGGTAGAGCGCAAGCATGATTGGCCGATTGGCCCCATTTTGCATCAAAGTTCCTTTTTGTATGTGTATAATTGGCTAATTGCCCATTCGAGGGATGTTAAGACGGAGGAGCCAGCAGTGGGCGTTGGTGAACGGTAAAGATCCCACGGTGAATATTATGTATTTCACGAAGGAGCAAGAGTTATCAGTACCCTGAACAAACTATGAATTCCTATCACCTTCATTCGAACGTCAGACTGGGCTTACCGGTCAGTTCACCACCATCTCAGATCATCCCCCATCCAAAACCATGATCTTTTCTACCCCCGTTAACCTTCCCCCCTTCTCCAACCCCTCCTCCTTACAAATTTCCAGTTTTTACTACTTGAGAGTTTCCTTTTGTATCCATCTTGTCCACCCCATGCATCTTCCCCTATCCCTCTTTCCTTCCAACTTATTATTTAGCCAACAAAGGAGTGAATAAACTTCAACAGAGGAGGAAGAAAACCAAACATTCATCAACCAGACTTGTTGGCGTGGCGGTTTCGTTGACTGTCTACTCTGAGTAAGAGAGGTCGGAAATTGGAAACCGACCCTGGTCGCGTCATAAAGATATACCATCATAGGTCGTCGGCAAATGTTAACCGACGAGTTATAAATCCATGATGGAACATGCTCCCTGACTATTTCCTTGCTTGACACTCAACATTTACAAAGGATAGAGCACGGACAAACAATCATCGGCTGGCCACCTTTGCAGAGGCTTGATGTGACTCAAACTATCATGGCCTCCTCCTGTGTGAGAGATTGTTATTTATATTTGTTCTGGTAAATGTGGTTTGTAAAACTTTGGCCATAGACCGAAGATCGTCGATAAGACATTTTCTTTCAGGGTAATTAGAGTTAATAAATAAATATTTAAACATCTTCCTTAACCTGATCGGCTGCAAATTTGGGTTTTCAAAGGTCCTATTACAATCCCCGAATTACTTTCTTAATCGGATTTCATTACAGTGTTGTGTATCCTTACGACACCGGCGCATACACCAGGAGGGGCGCCTCCTGCATCACCCCGTACACCAGGAGTGGCCCCTCTTACACCGCCAGTATAAACCAGGAGGGGACACCTCTTTCCATGCAGGTTGCCACTGACAAACCAGACATTATCTGCCTAACAGAAACCTTCCTCTCCCAAGACGTGTCTGACTCCCAAGTATCTCTCCCTGGTTACTCCCTCTTACGGTATGACAGACCTGAGCCTCGTCCTGGTGGAGGTGTTGCTCTCTTTATCAAAGACTCTATTCCTCACTCTCCATGCACTGCTCTCACTCCCCCACACCCCCAGGAATACCTCTGGCTTCGGCTTCCCCTCCACTCCCACCTCATGTTTATATGTGTACTGTACCGTCCACCGAACAGTGATGACTCCATCTACACCTCACTATCCGAAAACATGGACCATCTTCTATCTTCTCATCCAAACTCTCTCTTCCTCTTATGTGGTGACTTCAATTGTCATCACGCCAGTTGGCTAGGTGTGGGTACCTCTCTCACCTGCCATGGCACCTCAGCAAAAGCTTTCTGCGACTCATTGGGACTGACTCAATCGGTCAACTTCCCGACCCGGATCTCAACCAATGGTACTCCATCTCTTCTGGATCTGATTTTGACAAATTTCCCTGACAATATCTGCTGCTCTTCCTTCGCTCCAATTGGTTCTTCTGACCACGTCCTTGTTAAAGTGGACATCTCTCTGGCTGTTATCAGAGAACCACCTCACCGCCGTCGAGTCTGGCATTTCACTCAAGCCGACTGGCAGGGTCTCCGAGCAGCCATCAAACTTACAGACTGGTCTCCTATCACTACTTTCTTAAACATCAACTCATCCTGGGAATTCTTTCAAAGAAACTTGCTCTCCCTCATGCACAGATTTATCCCCTCTCGTGTTCAGTTGTCTTACCCTTCCTCCCGCCCTTGGTTTACTGAAGCTTGTGGCGAGGCAGTTGTCCTGAAACAACTTGCCTTTGCCTCATGGAAAGCAAACCCAACTGAGGGCAATCTCAGTTCTTTCCACAAAGCTCGGAACAAGTGAGTATCTACCCTCAGGAGAGCCAGAAAACAACATCTTGTATGGGACACCTCCTACACCAGGAGTGGGCGCCTCCTACACCGCCACATACACCAGGAGGGAGAACCTCCTACACCGCCACAAACACCAGGAGCACATGCCTCCTTCCCCACCCTATACAGTAGGAGAGGCGTATCCTTCACCGGCGCATACACCAGGAGGGGGTGCCTCCTACACAACGACATACACCAGGAGGGGTTCCTCCTACACAATGACGTACACCAGGAGAGGGTTCCTCCTATACACCGAAGTACATCAGGAGGGGGTTCCTCCTACACACCGACATACACCAGGAGAGGGTTCCTCCTATACACCGAAGTACATCAGGAGGGGGTGCCTCCTATACACTAGGAGGGGGTTGCCTCCTACACACCGACATACACCAGGAGGGGGTGCCTCCTACACACCGACATACACCAGGAGGGGGTGCCTCCTACACACCGACATTCACCAGGAGGGGGAAATCTCATACACGTCACACAAATGAAAGACTTTCAACTTGTGTTGGCAACTTTATAAAAATATAAAAACTACTTTAACTTCCTTTTGAGAGCTTTTATATTTGCTAATTTTGGTTGAAAAGTCCATCCAATCTGTGGCCGACCTTGTGGAATTTTCATTTTCATCAGTCTGACGAAGAAGAATAAGAAAAAATACAGGAGGAAGAAGAAGCGGTCGAAGCCTATTTCATATGATAATTATTGTCTTTTGCATATTTCTTCCAACTTGATTGAAAGGAGTCACCTTTGGGATAAGATCAAATTGATTGTTTAATATCCGTGGAATTATTAGCTCGTTTGCCTTTTTGAACCATTTCCATGGTTACCGAACGTGACCTTCACCATCGACGCAGCTCCGCCATGTTGCCTTTTTTATTTATTTATTAAAGGTGTTTTTGAAATGCTTGATATTTTTAATTGATTACTTTCCTTCCACTAATTATAATTAATCTACCATCCCATCCATTGGGACCATACTCTGTGTGGACTGTAGAGAGTTGGTGTTGCCTCAGCAGTCTCCTTGGCGATTGGACATAATCCTGGACGGGTCGTCACTCCGACACAGGATACCAGGAAGCTCATTTTGCCGACCTCGGAAGGACGACAGGCAGAGTCAACCCCACCTGGTATTAATTCAACAGGGCCGGGATTTGTACTCAGGATCCTCAGATCCCAAGACCACCACCCAATTAAGCCAACAACAGGCATAATAATCCACAACCACCACTATTACTACTACCGGTCGACCAATTTTTCCCACCTTATTTGTGGTCTTCACGAAAGACACCGTAAGATCCTGAACGTCGGGTCACCCTGCTCAGCATCCTCCCGACGGACGTCGCCCACGAGCAGGTGAAACACCACAGGGTGACAGTTTTCTCGAGCTGGGTCGGGATTCAAACGTTGGCAAGACAGCGAGCTCGGAGGAGGCTCCGAGGCCTCGGGTCTCCTGGCAGACCCCGCTTCTAGTGTCAATCTCAGGTGAATATGAAAATATTATTAACTCGTGTTCGAGCCGAGGTGATCGGTAATCCGATTATTATTAATTAGTAATTGGTCACGTGCTCTGACACCGACACAAACAGCGTGTGTGACACGCACAGGATGGTGCACACTGCAAGGAGTCGTCTTGTCGGGGGTTCGATTCCCGTATGGAAGACACGTCCACCCCCCCCCCACACCACGTGATTCATAATTAAATATTTATCAGGTCCGGTGGAAGGTGTATGACGTCAGTTCAATGACGTCACCAGTTGGTGATTTGGATTATTTAACGTTTGCTTCGGCGACTCGGGATCTATAAGTGTCCCTGTGATGCGGCCCGGGCTGTCATTACCCTCTGGTCAGCGAACTCCGCAGCACGCAGGACTTCGCTGAGGAAAAGGACGGATAATTAAAAAAAATCTCCTCAATAGCATCACGTGACGAGGTCTTTTTGCTGAGGAAAAGGACGGATCATTAAAAAAATCTCCTCAATATCATCACGTGACGAGGTCTTTTCACTGAGGAAAAGGACGGATCATTAAAAAAAAAAATCTCCTCAATGTCATCACGTGACGAGGTCTTTTCACTGAGGAAAAGGACGGATCATTAAAAAAAATCTCCTCAATATCATCACGTGACGAGGTCTTTTCACTGAGGAAAAGGACGGATCATTAAAAAAAAATCTCCTCAATGTCATCACGTGACGAGGTCTTTTCACTGAGGAAAAGGGCGGATCATTAAAAAAAAATCTCCTCAATATCATCACGTGACGAGGTCTTTTCGCTGAGGAAAAGGACGCATAATTTAAAAAAAATCTCCTCAATAGCATCACGTGACGAGGTCTTTTCGCTGAGGAAAAGGACGGATAATTAAAAAAAATCTCAATATGATCACGTGACGAGGTCTTTTCGCTGAGGAAAAGGACAGATCATTAAAAAAATCTCCTCAATAGCATCACGTGACGAGGTCTTTTCGCTGAGGAAAAGGACGGATAATTTAAAAAAATCTCAATATGATCATGTGACGAGGTCTTTTCGCTGAGGAAAAGGACGGATCATTAAAAAAATCTCCTCAATATCATCACGTGACGAGGTCTTTTCACTGAGGAAAAGGACGGATCATTAAAAAAAAATCTCCTCAATATCATCACGTGACGAGGTCTTTTCACTGAGGAAAAGGACAGATCATTAAAAAAAAATCTCCTCAATATCATCACGTGACGAGGTCTTTTCGCTGAGGAAAAGGACGGATCATTAAAAAAAAATCTCCTCAATATCATCACGTGACGAGGTCTTTTCACTGAGGAAAAGGACAGATCATTAAAAAAAAATCTCCTCAATATCATCACGTGACGAGGTCTTTTCGCTGAGGAAAAGGACGGATCATTAAAAAAAAATCTCCTCAATGTCATCACGTGACGAGGTCTTTTCACTGAGGAAAAGGACAGATCATTAAAAAAAAATCTCCTCAATATCATCACGTGACGAGGTCTTTTCGCTGAGGAAAAGGACGCATAATTAAAAAAAATCTCCTCAATATCATCACGTGACGAGGTCTTTTCGCTGAGGAAAAGGACGGATCATTTAAAAAAAATCTCAATATCATCACGTGACGAGGTCTTTTCGCTGAGGAAAAGGACGGATCATTAACATGTCTCGTTTTCACCAAAAAAAATACTTTTTTTTTTACTTTAACTCAACAATCACCCTCACGTCATTTGTATACAGTGACGTCATTTTGGGGGGGCGGGGTCAAAGGGGTTTTGAGAGACCGAAACAAGTGGCTCAGTCGTCATGGTGAACGATCGAACGTGTTCGCTGCACGTGCGATGGCCTCTGAAGGCACGAAGCCCTGTTCTTTATTCCCAGAGTCCGTCAAACGAAGACCCTGCACGAGTCACACCTCTCGAACCCTTAATAACCCCCTTCACCGGCGGGATGAGCTTGTCCATCCGGCACCTGCTCGAACCCCCAACCCCTCAACTCCCCCTTTGCCGCCTCCGTTTACCCCCACCCACCGTAAACCCCTGCAAGATGAAGGGCGTCGCAAACTGAGCTCCATTGGGGAATCCATTATGTTAATGCGCTGAGGTGGGAAATGGGGGGAGAGGGATGATAGAGGGAGGGAGGGGGAGAATGGGGAGGGGATCTCCGAGGTCGGGGGTGTTTGTTGGACGCGCTTGAGCCATCTTGAAAGCGCCTGAGACGCGAGCGGAGGTGCGAGAGAACCGAAGGAGAGAGAGAGAGAGGGATAAAGGGAGGGAGGGAGGAGTGAGGGGTGGACGGAGTAAAGGGTGTCGGCGCGCGGATGGTGCAGGCTCGGAGGAGCCTGAGCCTGAGCCTGACCCTGCGGCTGTCTGCGCTCCTGGGCGCGATGATCGGCACAGCACGCTAGACGATGGAAGCCGATGTGAAGGTGACCGCCGAGCAAGAGGGGAAGCGCTCCGATCCGTGAGCGAGGAGGACAAAAAAAGGTCTTCACCTCGGCACTCACTGAACATGGGCGCAGCCGCCGCTCCATGGATCTTCCTTCTGCCTTCGCTGCTCGCTCTCGGTCCGAGTCCTTTGTTGTGCGCGAACCGCTGCCATTCCGGCGGGTCTCTCCTTTTCAACGCCTCCCTCAGGGGACCCGGCTGGACTTATTCCGTCGAGCGAGTGCGAAGGCCACACGGAGCCGCCAACCCGGTGTCCGTCGGCGTCCGGAGCGGTTTGGTGTCCGTCGTGTCGACCCGGAGTTTTCCCGCTCACGGGCTCCTCGTGGCTGTGCGCGCGACGCGTCCCGGCTTCCGCGCGCTCTTCCCGTTGCGCGTTCAGCGAGTCCGGCACGGCCCGTCGTGCCGACGTGTCCGCGCGAACATGCCGCCCCGACCCGCGACCCGCCTCGCCGTGTCCCTGAGGCCCCACGAGGGAGGTCGGTGCGTGTCCGCCGGAACTCACCTCGTGGACCTGCGCGACCTGTGGCCCGAATCGCTGACCCATGGTCGTTGGGGGTTCCAGAGGCAGGATGCACGTTTCTCTGAGGATCTCGCCGCCTCGGGTGTGCTGCGTGTGGCACGTTGTGTTTGCTTGCCGCTTGAAGTGACTCTGGTCGCGCTTTATCCCCGTGGATTGCTCGACTTCCAGGTGCACGTGGCGCTGCGTTGGGCGCCGGTGGCGACGAAGCCACCTGGGGATGAGCAAATTGAGCGGCCGAGGCGAGTCCGGGCCGCCGCCACGTATCCTCGCTTCGAGAAAACCATTTACATGGAGAAAGTTCCTGAAAATGACCCTTCAGGGGCTATGGTGATCCAGCTTTTAGCGGGTCCCGCATCATCGGGCATCCGGTACACGATGTCTGCCTCTATGGATACTCGTTCCAATGACATGTTCATTATCAACAATGTGACGGGTGTAGTAAGTACCCGGCAGGTGTTGGACCGCGAAAGCATGGACCAGCATCAATTCATTGTGCTCGGAACTGATCGGCAGCACAGGCGTAAGGCGTCGTGCACGCTGCTCATTGACGTTCAAGATCGAAATGATCATAGACCCCAGTTTAAGGAAAAAGAATATCACGGCTCCATCAGTGAGAACCCTTACGAGGGTCAACCTCTACTTCAGGTTCTTGCCACGGACCAGGACACGGGCCTCAATGCCCGGATCCATTACCGCATCGTGTCCGAGGAAGGGGGCACGCAGAACATGTTCCGGCTTGACGAGACCACCGGCCAACTCACCGCCGCAGCCGTTTTGGACCGAGAAGAGGCCGAGCGCTATCGCTTGGTCCTGGAGGCCAGGGATGAGGGCCGGGACCCGGGTCCTCAGAGCAGCACCGTCACGGTTTCTATCGTCGTGTTGGATGAGAACGACAATGCACCGCAGTTCAGTGAAGAGCGTTACCGCGTGTCTGTTTCGGAGGACGTCCGTATCCCGAGTACCGTGCTCACGGTGTCCGCTACCGATGCCGACAAAGGGGATAATGCGAAATTACAATTCAGTATCATAAGTGGGAATGGAGCCAGGCAGTTTTCCATTGACCCCAACACCGGAGAGATCCAAGTTGTCTCTCCGCTGGACTTTGAGATTGAGAAGGACTACGTGCTGAATATCCGGGTGCAGGACAACGGAAGACCTCATCGCTCGAGCAAGAGCGTCGTTACCATTAAAGTTGAGGATGTAAATGACAACCCCCCGCTGCTTAATCCATATTTTGAAAGCACCGTTTACGAGGACATGCCCATTGGTCACTCCGTGCACGAGATCCACGCTACCGACCTTGATTCCGGAGAAAATTCTCGCCTCACCTATTCATTTGCCAACATTCCGCCGGGATTTCCATTCGCCATCAATAATGTCACGGGTCTCATCACGGTGGCCTCTGAGCTCGACCGTGAGCTTTTGGATTGCTACGACGCGACGGTGGTAGTACGAGACCATGGAAAGAGAAGTCTCAATTCCTCGGCGATGGTGAGCATCAGCGTCCGTGATGTGAACGACAATGAACCTAAGTTCACACAGGATACTTACAACGTCCGCCTGAACGAAGACGCCGCCGTGGGCACGAGCGTGATCACAGTGACGGCGACCGACCGGGACCTGAACAACATTGTGACCTATGAAATTATCAGCGGTAATACCCGCAGCAGGTTCACCATGAACAGCAAGAGCGGCTTCATTTCACTGACTCAACCGCTCGACTACAAGCAGGAACGACGGTACTCGCTGACGATCCGTGCCTCGGACAGCAAGCTGTGGAGCAAGTCATACGTGCACGTCAATGTAACAGATGCTAACACGCATCGACCGGTTTTCCAAAGCTCTCATTACTCAGTAAGTATTGGTGAAGACCAACCTGTTGGAAGCCTCGTGGTGGTGATCAGTGCCACCGATGAAGACATTGGGGATAATGCCCGGATTACTTACCTCATGGAGGACAACACTCCACAGTTCAAAATAGACCCGGATACTGGTGCCGTGAACACCTTGCTCCCGCTGGACTACGAATACCAAAACGGTTACACGCTTGCCATAACAGCGAAGGATAATGGCATCCCGCAAAAGTCTGACACGACGTTTGTGGATATTCTTCTGACTGATGTGAACGACAATAGCCCGGAGTTCTTGCAAAATGAATACTACGCCTCGGTAGGTGAAGATGCACCGTTGAAAACCAGCATCGTACGGATTTCTGCCAAGGATAAGGACTCAAAAATAAACGGACAGATCTACTATACCTTTCAAAGTGGAAATGACGGGAACGGGGACTTCGAGGTCGACACCTTGTCGGGCCTTATCCGTACCGCACGGAGGCTGGACCGTGAGACGATTTGGCTTTACAACCTCACGGCTTACGCGGAAGACCGTGGGACACCACCTCGGAAAACACCGGTCAAAGTGATAGTCACCGTCTCTGACGTGAACGACAACCCGCCGGTCTTCCACGCCGATGAATTTGACATTTTCATTGAAGAGAACAGTCCTGTGGGGTCTGTGGTTGCTAAGGTTACTGCTGTGGACCCCGACGAGGGCAGAAATGCCATCATAAACTATCAAATTGTGGAGGGTAATATTCCTGAAGCCTTTCAAATGGACATTTATTCTGGTGAACTTACGGCATTGACCGACTTGGACTACGAGTCCCAATCTCAATACACCATTGTGGTGCAGGCCACGTCGGCGCCGTTGGTCAGCCGAGCCACTGTGAACATTCGCCTTATCGACAAGAACGACAACAGTCCAGTCCTTGAGAACTTCGAGATTATATTCAACAACTACATGACCAACAAGTCCAACAGTTTCCCCTCAGGGATCATCGGTCGAGTGCCGGGTTATGATCCTGATGTTTCAGACCAGTTGCTTTACACCTTTGAAGAAGGAAACGACCTCCTCATCCTCAACAACCGCACTGGAGAGCTACGACTCAGTGGGAACCTCGACAGCAATCACCAGCGCCTGGTCACCCTTACCGTCGTCATAACAGGTATGCGCAGTGTACTGTGCTGACAAGGGTCTCCAGACTATTGTTTAGTCTACTGTTTGGGGTCGTTTATTTATTATGTATGCAAAAGTGTACTGATTGCCCCCATTTATGCCATTTTCCTCTCTTGCCCTTACTCGTATCTGCCTCAAATATCCTCTCAATTCTCTCCTCACTCCTTAATCTTCATTTTTTTTCTTCTGAATTTCTATGTTCTTCAAATTTTTTCCCCTTCTGTCCTCTTCATCCCTTCCCAACCTCTCCAACATGACTAGTTATCTCGTGATATAGTTTTGCAGGTCATGTCTCACTTCTGGTGACTTTCATGATGAGATTTCTCCAAACATCCCGATCCTGCACTGCTTCCCGAAGCTCTGGCAGAGACAGCTTGGTTGCAGCTTTTACCCCATCCATCCAGCACGTACAAGGTGTTCCTCTTCCTCTTCTTTTCCTCAATCAAACTCAACATGGTTGACTTCTCCAGACTGTCGTTTTCTGCACCCATGATGTCTCCAAAGCCTGACAGTTTCTGGTTTACCATCAGAGCTTCTTTTGCACATGGTGGTCTAATTTCTTTAAGTACTGATTTGTTTGTTCTTCGTGCAGTCCATGGAATTTTAACGTTCATCTCAAACACCGCATTTCAAATCTATCAATCTTCTTCCTTTCCTTCTTTCTCACTGTCCATGACTCACATCCACACATTGCAACTGGAAATACCGGAGCACTCTCCGGCCTCCTCCACGTTTGGATTGTCACATCTTTGTCTTTCCAGATCCTTGTCAATCCTGACATTGCTGTTCTCCCCACCACGACTCGTCTATGAATTCCTCCTTCACATTCTCCACTCACTTCAATCTTAGAACCCAGGGAGATGAACCTCTACACTGTTTCCATGTGATCGTCTCCCAATTTTAATCTTTTTCAGGTTTAAATGAAGATGAGGTTTTTTCACTTTCCTTCTTCACTGTCTGCAGCAGTTTCATCAACTCCTCTTTACTTTCTACCAACAGAGTAGTGTTGTCGGCATACCTTAGTTTGTTGATTCATCTTCCTCCAATCCTGACTCCAGCCTCTATATCATCAAAGTCTGATTTCTTCATGATGTCCTCACGGTACAGATTTAACGAGTAAGGAGAGAGAATGCACTCCTGACAAACTCCTTTTCCCAATATTCCAAACTGTTCCATCTCTCCATACCCTGTTCTTTACTGTAGCTTCTTGTTTAGTTTACAGGCTTCTTACGAGACATGTCAGGTGTTCTAACATCTCCATTTCTCTCACCATAATCCACATCGACCAATATGAATACATCATCAAATATACAAACCTTTTGTGATTCTTAAGGAATTCATCATATTATCTTTTTTTAATGGAATTGGACGATAGCTTCACATCTTGCATCGCTTAGAAAAGAGCACCAATGTTTCACCATGACTGGTCCTCTGGATGCTTGTGTATCTGCAACCTCCCTTTTATCTCTCTTTAATTCATAACATACAGTTTTAACTTGGGTGGGGGGGGGGGGGGAAGGAATGCCTTTATCAATGTGCTTACGTTATATAAAAAGGTGAAAGTAGAATCTTTAAGGAAGCTTCAATAATGTGATTGTGTCAACGTGCTGGAGATGCTTCTGGTGTTATTAAGAAAGTTGAAACTTTCAGTTTCCCGGTCCCCATTAGCCGGCGGACCTGTTTTTTTTAATGTTCATGCACCGAAACATTCCTGGTGAAAGGTAGTGGTGGAATTTGCCTTACATATGCAACCTTGCACTAAGATCGTCGCAGCATCTTCCTCTTGTCAGACGTGCCATTTCTTGCATGGATATAATCCACGTCATTCTTCTCCAGAATGGTACAGAGGTAGCACAGTTACCCTTGAGCTGTCTCGTCTGGGTTTGACTCCGGAATTGAGTGCTAACTGTTGGATTGATGCTTCACAAGCAGGAGTCGTCACAAAGTGCACCATCCCTCGAATGGGCGATAAGGTGTTTTTTTCAATCTGCTAGCATTAGCTAGCTGGTGGACGTTGAAATATCTCACGGTATCTTCTGTGCTGAGTTTGACGAGTTATCGCCGGCACCCTGATCAAATCACAATATTCCTTGCCAAATCGTCTTCGGTCGAGCAGCAGGCCTGGCCAACCATTTCGTGAAAGATCTGGGCCAAAAGCTTTTCCCATCTGACCCCACAAGAGGGTTGAAATAATTGTGGACGGTGTTGTTGTAGTAGTCGTGGTAGTGGTAGTGGTGGTGTCGTTTGTATGTCACATCATTGCTTACATCACACCTATAGCTCCCTGGTCTGTCATCCACTGGTTCTTACTCGAATGCACATTGTGACAACAGTTGTCTCCTTTTCTTTATCATGAGCTGTTCATGACGATGAACTGGTTAACCTCACCATATGAGAGAGTACTGTATTGTATCTGGTTCCTTTTCCCTCATCTGTTTGTCTGCGCAGAACGTTAGTACGTCTATTGCATACTATCGAAATGTAAGCATGTCTATTAATTACATACTTTTTAAGTGTGTGTGTGTGTGTGTGTGTGTACATCTATAAATTATATATTATTGGAACATTAGTACGTATATTAATGATGTACTATTGGAACGTAATCGAATGAAAGACGAAATACTGCTTTGGAATTATCAGAAGGAACCCGAAGAAGCAAAGAGCAAAGATGGAGCAATCAGAAGGAACCTACAGTATGTCTTCTTCTTCTTCTTCTTTCGGCTGCTCCCGTTAGGGGTCGCCACAGCGGATCATCCGTATGATCCGCATCGTGATTTGGCACATGTTTTACGCCGGATCCCCTTCCTGACGCAACCCTGGTCGCCTCTTACAATACAGGGATATGGTACACATTTTAACCAGGGTATACACCGGCCCAGTATACTGGTACTCATTTCGCCGACCTCGGAAGGATGACAGGCTGAGTCAACCCCCTGGTGTATTAATTCAGTGGCCCAACGGGGCTTGAACTCAGGACCTTTTGGATCCCAAGCCGCTGCCCTAACCACTGCGCCAACACCAGGCTATAAGGAACCTACAGTATGTATGTCTATTAAATACGTACGATTAGAACTTGAGTTCCATCCCTCCATTAACTCAGTATTGGAACGTACCAGCGCGCACTCATCCTCCGGGCAGGAAGTACCCTTCTCGGTCCTCCTTTGGGGTGCAATGTGCGGCGGCACAGTGTTGGAAATGCACTTCATAATTTTTTAGATCCTCGTGGAGGATCTCCAAGTCTTACGTTGTTGTTGTTGTGGACTTTTTTTGTTTCACAGCCTACAGTTTTCATCGAAACTTCCTGAAACTTGGCATATATACAGTGGGGAGAACAAGAATTTGATACACTGCCCATTTTGCAGGTTTTCCCACTTACAAAGCACGTAGAGGTCTGTAATTTTTATCATAGGTACACTTCAACTGTGAAAGATGGAATCTAAAACAAAAATCCTGAAAATCACATTGTATGATTTTTAAATAATTAATTTGCATTTTACTGCATGAAATAAGTATTTGATACATCAGAAAAACAGAACTTAATATTTGGTACAGAAACCTTTGTTTGCAATTACAGAGATCAGACGTTTCCTGTAGTTCTTAACCAGTTTTGCAAAGACTGCAGCAGGGATATTGGCCGACTCCTCCATTCAGATCTTCTCCAGATCCTTCAGGTTTTGGGGCTGTCGCTGGGCAACACAGGCTTTCAGCTCCCTCCAAAGATTTTTTATTGGGTTCAGGTCTGGAGACTGGCTCAGCCACTCCAGGACCTTCAGATGCTTCTTACGGAGCCACTCCTTAGTTGCCCTGGCTGTGTGTTTTGGGTCGTTGTCATGCTGTAAGACCCAGCCACGCCCCATCTTCAATGCTCTTGTTGAGGGAAGGAGGTTGTTGGCCAAGATCTCGCGATACATGGCCCCATCCATCCTCCCCTCAATACGGTGCAGTTGTCCTGTCCCCTTTTCAGAAAAGCATCCCCAAAGAATGATGTTTCCACCTCCATGCTTCACGTTTGGGATGGTGTTCTTGGGGTTGTACTCATCCTTCTTCGTCCTCCAAACACGGCGAGTGGAGTTTAAACCAAAAAGCTCTATTTTGGTCTCATCAGACCACATGACCTTCTCCCATTCCTCCTCTGGATCATCCAGATCGTCATTGGCAAACTTCAGACGGGCCTGGACATGCGCTGGCTTGAGCAGAGGGACCTTGCGTGCACTGCAGAATTTTAATCCATGATGGCGTAGTGTGTTACTTATGGTTTTCTTTGATACTGTGGTCCCAGCTCTCAGGTCATTGACCAGGTCCTGCCGTGTAGTTCTGGGCTGATTCCTCACCTTTGTCATGATCATTGAGGCTCCACGAGGTGAGATCTTGCATGGAGCCCCAGACCGAGGGAGATTGACTGTTATCTTGAACTTCTTCCATTTTCTAATAATTGCGCCAACAGTTCTTGCCTTCTCACCAAGCTGCTTGCCTATTATCCTGTAACCCATCCCAGCCTTGTGCAAGTCTACAATTTTGTCCCTGATGTCCTTCGACAGCTCTTTGGTCTTGCCCATTGTGGAGAGGTTGGAGTCTGATTGATTGAGTGTGGACAGCTGTCTTTTATGCAGATAACGAGTTCAAACAGGTGCAGTTAATACAGGTAATGAGTGGTGAATGGGAGGGCTTCTTAAAGACAAAACTAACAGGTCTGTGAGAGCTGGAATTCTTACTGGTTGGTAGGTGATCAAATACTTATTTCATGCAATAAAATGCAAATTAATTATTTTAAAATCATACAATGTGATTTTCAGGATTTTTGTTTTGGATTCCGTCTTTCACAGTTGAAGTGTACCGATGATAAAAATTACAGACCTCTACGTGATTTGTAAGTGGGAAAACCTGCAAAATCGGCAGTGTATCAAATACTTGTTCTCCCCACTGTATATGTAAAAATACCCTGTGCAGACAGTAACCATCTCCGATTTTGAAAATTCCTCCTAGAAAAAAAAGTTATGACGTCAAACTATCTCCGCTAATGGAAATCGCCTAAAAAATTATCTCCGAAACTTGGCAAGCGTTTTGAATTCTGTTTGCGGGAATCAAACGGGGCATTAGCAGAGATGAATTACCGCACATATGATACATCACTATGACATCATATCAATTTCTATGATGTCATTCCTATTTTTTAACATGTTTTGTTTCACAACCCAGAGTTTTCATCGGATCTTCGTGAAACTTGCCATGTATATGCAGAAAGCCCACGCGCAGGCAGTAACCATCTCCGATTTTGGAAATTCTTCCGAGAAAAAAAAGTTGACATCATAATATCGCCACTAATGGAAATCGCCTATACCATTATCTCCGAAACTTGGCAAGCTGTTTGAATTTTTTTTGCGGGAATCGAGCCGGGCATTAGCGCAGAAAATTTATCGCAAACCTGATACATCACAATGACGTCATATTCGTTTTTATGACGTCATCATTAAGAGGACGAGGATCTTAGCTCATTTGAGCTTGTTTTTTTAATCATTTTTTGAAGGAACTTTTATTGATCACATCATATCATGAGACAGTGAGATGATTTGTAATACTGGCTATCACCAAAGGTGGCGTTATTTCCACCACGTGCCAATTTTGGAGTTTCAGTGACATCCACGTTTGTTCCATTACAGTAAGATTAATTACGTATCGTTACATCTATTATTTATGACGTAACACGCCAGCACGCAAACACCACACACAACAAGTCCTGCCGGGGGGGGGGGGCGTGGGGGGGGGGGCGGGATCTGCAATCTCTGATTGCTTATTCTAGTTACAGACTGTGCATCTGATTGAACCACTGGTCTTCCCATCGCAAGAAATCTGGAGAGAATAATGCATAAAAATACCAATATTGTGCAACTTTGGAGCATTGGTTATCTCTCTCATTGAGTTCAAGTATCTTATTGTTAATTATGACATTTCACGTACGTGATAAGTACAGGCAGAGACTTTGGGGAAATGTGCGGAGTTATTAATTCATGACCGTGTGTGCTTCGATTCCCTTTCAAATTAATAACATGTTCAATAAATCGTGACATGATAACTGTAAAAAGATTCATACAATGAATATGTTATGACAATATTTTGCAATTGTGATATCAAAAGACTTTCCTTTAAAGAGAGTCAACTTTATTACCCTCGCCAAAGGAGACGGTATTGTGTTTGGGTCCCATTTGTCTGTCTGTCTGTCTGTCTTTGTGTTTTCTTGTCTGCGCAGAACTTTCATGTTTTTCTCCGCAACTGGTTGTCAGATTGAGACAATTTTTTATACCATTGGTGCGACTACTTATGTATAATGTTTTAATGATAATTATGACGTGATAGGTCACGTGTCTTGGCACCGATGTTGGAAATACGGGGAAAAAATTGGACCTCTGTATCACTGAAACCACACCAAGGAAAACATTGAAACTTGGCACATGGCAAGTACTCCTCATGGGGAATGTATGATATTTCTGGTGACATCATAGATGCCTTCGTTTTGATGTCATAATTGCACATGAAGAACGCTACATCTGATGAATATGAACATTTTTGAGGGTCATCTAGGGTTAAAATGGTCCACAGAAAACAAATTGGTGATATCATCGGTCACGTGATTCGGCAGCCATATTGTTTGAAAAAGAAAAACTTCAAAAGATCTTCTTCTCTGAAGTGGCTTGGCAGCCATATTGGATTGAAGAGAATATTAAATAATGTTTTCTCTGGAGCCACTTAATCAATCAAAGTGAAACTTCACATTTATAATCTCGTAGTGATGGGGAATACATGTTTTAAATTTCAACTCGATTGGATGCATGGTCTAGCAGCCAGAATTATTTGATTTTTTTTTTTGATGTGGGTTCTTTTTTATTTATTATTATTGTTATTTTAAATCAGACTCACTTGGCTGTGCCTGGATGGGTTTGAGGTTAGAGGCAGAGCAGCTGAAATGTGAATCCAATTCAGGTTCGTCCTGATGACTTCATCTTTTCTTTTTGCTTGTTTGGGTTCCTTCTGATAACTCCAATTCAGGACTGTACCTATTTTAGTGGGGCAACTTAGCATAACAATTGTGCATTTTGTGAGGAAAGCACCAAATTTGGCACACTAGTAGCCTATCGTATTATGAACAGATTTGGATATTGGGCCATCTCAAAATATTTGATGGCAGTGGAAAATGGCTGCCACAACCATCAGCGGCTGAATTTGAGATGGCCCAATATCCAAATCTGTTCATAATATGATTGGCTACTAGTGTGCCAAATTTGGTGCTTTCCTCACAAAATGCACAATTGTTATGCTATATTTAGCGAAGTTGCCCCACTATTTGGTCTTCCATTTGATTTGAATTTAATTTATTTAAAGCCCCTTGTCAATTCAATTGAATAATAATAATAAACCTCATTGGTCAGGGCCAGGTGTCTGATCAAAGCGGGGTTGCATCAAAGCAGGATGTCTTGGTACCCGGTCATCACTGCCAGCGGTTATAAAGTGGCAGTTCTAGTTATGTCTTTTATTAATCATGTAACACACCATTACACAAACACCACACAAAAGAAGTCCTGGTGAGGGTTTGCAATCTCTGATTACTCTTTTTCTTGTTTGATTTATAATAGGGTGAATCTGTTAATCACAATTCGTAGATGTCATATATATATATATATATATATATATATTCTTCTTCTTCTTCCTTCGGCTGCTCCCGTTAGGGGTCGCCACAGCGAATCATCCGCATGATCCGCATAGTGATTTGGCACATGTTTTACGCCGGATGCCCTTCCTGACGCAACCCTGGTCGCCTCTTACGACACAGGGATATGGTACACCTATTTTAACCGGGGTATACACCGGCCCAGTACACTGGTACTCATTTCGCCGACCTCGGAAGGATGACAGGCTGAGTCAACCCCCTGGTGTATTAATTCAGTGGTCCAACGGGGCTTGAACTCAGGACCTTCAGGATCCCAAGCCGCTGCCTTAACCACTGCGCCAACACCAGGCTCATATATATATATATATATATATATATATATATATATATATATATATATATATATATATATATATATATATATATATATATATATATATATATATATATATATATATATATATATATATATATATATATATATATATATATATATATATATATATATATATATATATAGTCGTTTGTTGTTATCTCCACATGCGGGTTTCAGAAGGTGGAATGGAATCCTCCCAGGGCTCAAAGTATTCACCTCCTTTCAGTAAGTGATCATGATTTATGGGCCAAGTTGTGAAGTTTTGTTGTTCTCAAAGTTTTGTTCTGAGGGCACTTTTGAGGATTGTTACCATCCCCCGGACAGCTTCCAACTGCAGTTCCTTTGTAGTAATATTCTCACTGATGGTTTTTAAGATCTCTGTGTAAGGTTCCTTTTTATTATTCCCATTGTTTCAATAACCACAGGTACAATTTTGGCATTCTTCAACTTCCAGGATCTTTTAACTTCATTTTTGAGGTCTTGGTATTTCATAATTTTCTTGATTTCTATGTTATGTCGGCCAAAATCGCTGGGTACTGAAACATGAATTAACAATGCCTTCTTTTCTTTTTTGTACCTCAGTACTATATCCGGTCGTAATGCTTTGCTTTCTATGTTCACGCTCGATGTGTGCGTGCGTGTGTTTGTGTTCGATTGAAAAAAAAATTTTAATACTAATTTTTTTTTTTTAATAACAAGTATATAATTAGCAAGAAATACATCCCTTTACTAATTAAAAATCTTGCATATAGATTTTTTTTTAATGCTGGTGTGTCTTGGGACTCCCCATGGATTGTTCGCTGGCTTGTTCGCTGAGTATCTGAGCAAGTATTTTGTCCTTGAGAACTAACAGCTGAACCTTTTGAACGCCTCACGTAAGCACAGCACAGGCCTAATAGGGGCTACTTGTCCGTTCAACATCAGAAGCTCAACAACTATGAAATTGCCAACATCGTTAGGATTTAATATTACACTCTGTTTCTTCTCCCTATCAAAAGGAAACCATTGGTTGGCCTGCCATTTGTGCAAACACAATTGACCTGCTTTGCCTGTTTGCTCCTGAGATGGTAACAGAGTGCAGTCGTATTGAAGAAGTATTTGAAACGTTTGATTATTCAAAGAAGACTCCACATTCTACGGGTCCTTCCATCACATTTTTACTCTCCTTTCTCAATTTGTGTGCATTCGCTCTCTTCCTTTTAATGGAAATATCCAGTCGTTATGCTTCGGCCTGACGTCTCTCTGATAGTTGGGTCTTTAAATTTTTAACAATTCCCAATCAGTCTTCCAACTTGTACACTATCCTTTCAAATCCCAGCACACAACTCGTTGATTCGAATAACATTTTTATTTTGATAACCCTCAACATTTGTTTTCGTCGTCTCAGGCTTATGGAGCTGCTTGCCTTTCATGCAAGTGATGAAAGTACATAAATGTACTTTTTCCACAAATTACAAGGACAATGGACAAACCAACAGAATACACGTGCGTCTGGCATCGCAGCGTGGTCGGGAAAGTGCTCGAGTAGGAAGAGCAAACGGTCCTTCGAGCATTTGATTTTCTTCGCAATCTGAATAAAGCTCAAAAGACACATGTGTCTGTGTATTTAGCGGGGATGAGGGGGTGGGAAGCAAAAGGGAAGATTTTGCAGCTTGCATGGCTGGTCTGATAACTTTCCTGGTGGTAATAGAAAACTCCATTGTGCAACTTTGAGAATGAGGGCAGGGCTGCGGTTTTCCATTACCATTCACTTTTCACGCACGAGAAGCTCACTGACAGACATTCCCCCACCATAGAAAGCAAAGTAATTTCGACTCGCTGCCACTTCCATCTGTATCTCTTGGTAGTGTTTTGTTCTTGTTTATTTTAACTCCGTTATCGAAGGTGAGAAAACTCACAGCCCCTAGCTCAGCTGATTGCATGAACACCATTGAGAAGCTCTTGCAAATTGATGGGGCCCTTCTTTTTCCACCCTTCCCCAGGGATGGATGCCTGTATCGGTTACAGTGCTTTGTGAAGTCTGTGTCCTGCTCCAGATGACAGCATGTGGTTCAGTCACTGATGCTGATAATCAGTCCACACTTTGCCTAATGGCACCATGATGATGGAATCTCATCCGCCGTCTTTGTTCAGAATTCTGACATCAAAATGGCACCAGTTAATGGTTCGGTATAAATGGTTGGCATACTGCATTTGGGCTGGCAGGGTAGCTTAGAGATAGGCACTTCAATCTGTGTAGACTGGGTTCGAATCTCGACCGGGCTATAAACTGTCACCCTGGTGTTTCATATACAGAGCGTAGCATCAATGTGTGCTCCTTCCCTCCCATGGATGTTAAGCCAGAGGACCCATCTGTCCATCAGAGAACCCATCTCCTCAGGATATTCTAGGTCCACTTATAAGATGTAGCCCACGGGGGTCTTCACAGGTCTTGGGCAGTTGTGAGTATCTCGTTCATATATCTTTTTGAACACCCCTCTCACATAAGTTTAACTTCCTGTTTCTTCTACAAGCAGGTGTGCTCAAAAAGAATGCTGCCAACTAAGTAAGAATAGTGTTGCTCCATCTCATTAAAACTACATTTGACTCAATCATACTAAACAAATAAATGGCTCAGATCAGCATGCTCGTGTAATGAGAATGGTAACGGGGAAGGTTATTAGTCGATTTTTAAATGATTATTTCTACATCGACCAAATTGAAGGAGAATTGGAAATTGCCCCGTCTCCCAAGTTTACTCCTGCCCACCAAGATAATTTTTCTTTGTTCACAACTACTATAATCATTTTGAAATTTGGTTGTTATGGGGTAATTCTTACATTATGTTATGAGTTTCTCGATTTTTGTTAATGAAAATGCCTATCGATTGAAAAAGCAGCCTCGTCCGGTGCCCTGCCAGAATGTAATGAACACCCCAGATTGTGAACGATCTTCATTTTAACAATCTGTAATAGGAACACAATCAAATGTCCTACATGTCATGGTATCTGATAACATGTCCTTTGGAATCATATGGTGTTTGAACCCACGAAGGCACCAAATCGATAATATTCTGTGCAATCCATCCATCCATCCATTGGGACCATACTCAATGCAGAGCATTGCTGCTGCCGAAGCAGTCTCCTTGGCTATTGGACACAATCCTGAATGGGTCGCCACACCGACGCAGGATAACAGCAAGCTAGCACTCATTTTGCCGACCTCCGAAGGATGACAGGCCGAGTCAACCCCACCTGGTATTAATTCAACAGAGAGGGGGATTTGAGTTCAGGATTCAAGGATTCCAAGCCCACCACCCATCAAGCCAACACCTGGCATATTCTGTATGATGGTCTGAACCTAATTTTGACAAACGCGGAGTAGATTTTGTTGCAACTCTTGCGTATTACTTGGCGATGTCAGCCAATTTCCACAGTGCCTGATGCATGTTCCCAGATGTGTTCGATACTGTTCATGTCAGGGTTTTGTGGTGCTCAGGTAAAAATCTGCAACCTACTCTCTTTTTTTTCCTTTTTTAGGTCATCTCTGCTGAGATGACCTAATATAGCCGGATCAAATGTCCGTCCGTCCGTCAACAATTTTTTCTTTCCGATCTTGATGAAACTTAGTATGTGGGTAGAGGTCAATGAGTGTTGCACAACGATATAACTTTTGTCCGGGTTCAAGGTCATGAGGTCACGTAAGTTATAAAAATCGCCATTTTCAAAACATATCTAGTCTGCCATTCTACAAGATATTCGGCAACTGTTTATTGATTATGATAGTAAAAAATATTATCTTTTATCTAACCGGACAGATTTTTGAATTTCCATCCCGTTTGGCCGCCACGTAACCTGGAAGATGGTCAAAATCACCTCCTGGTACAAAGAAAACTTTTTACTTCCGATCTTGATGAAATTTGGTATGTGGGTAGAGGTCGATGAGTGATACCCAACGACATATTTTTCCCCGGATTTGAGGTCAGGGTCAAGGTCACGAGGTCACGAAAGTTGTGAAAGTCGCCATTTTCAAAACCTATCTAGTCTGTCATTGTAGGAGATATCTGGCAACGGTTCATCGATTATATGAGAGTAAAAAAACATTATAGAGATGACCGTCACCCCCACACGGGGGTAATTTTTTTTTTTGTATACATAGTCGGAAGAGCTATAACACAGAATGGATCAGGATGCAACAACAGCAGGGCCGAGGGAGAAAATAGATGGAGATGGACAAACGAGGGATGCAGGTAATGATGAGGGGTCAGGGACAACGGAAGGGCCTAATATGAGCTACAAGATGCATACATCTATGTATAATTCCAGCAGTGTGTGTGTGTGTGTGTGTGTGTGTGTGTGTGTGTGTGTGTGTGTGTGTGTGTGTGTGTGTGTGTGTGTGTGTGTGTGTGTGTGTGTGTGTGACTGCTGTTTCTCGACAACCACTGGTCCGATCTAATTGAAACTTGCCAGATATATTGCTGGGGACCTGAGGATGTGCCTTTTCAAGGTTTGATATTAATCGGACAAGAGCTTCCCAAGTTATGGCCATTTATTTACCAACCAATGACAGGACACGTTGCTGCGTGTGCGTGGCCGATGGGGGAAGGGAACCTCAGCCGCGTTCCCCATTACGGGTTACAATGTACGGACTTCCGGATTGTGATGACTTCGTGTATTCTAATAATTTCTCGATTTCTTATGCGCATTTATAGATAAACACAGTGCCCCAAGTTATGATCGTTTTCATATTAGACGGTGCATAAATTTTGGTAACATAAGAGTGAGCTGGTATGCTCCGAACCAGGAAGTAATTTTTTTTTTTTTTTTTGCACGTATATTTTTTTTCTCTCTCTCTTCTCTTCTCTTTGTGTTTTCCTTGCGATGACATTGCGAAATGGCAAAATACTTTGGCGCTAATTGAATAATTGGTCATTAAAACTAAATTGTGAATAATCGTAACTGCAATATGCGAACTTCTGGGCCACGCACATATGGGCCACGGGGACACGAGAGCGAAGGACGGCCTGTGTGGTTGTTCTTTCTTGCTCGCGGTTTGAAAGTTTTTTTTTTTTACGGGCACGTACGAGTAAGTAAAATTTTGGGCGAGGTGGGGTTGGTTTAACGGGTGGAGAAAATATCATGATTTTGGATGGGGGATGATTTGAGATGGTGGTGAACAGCTGGATTGAAGCCCTGGAGGGAAGAATGAGATTGAAGTAAGTATGATAGGTGGTTCCACAGGCAGGAAAAAAAGAGGAACAAATGAGTGGAGGTGAGCAGTGATTCTGGAT
This sequence comes from Eptatretus burgeri, assembly GCF_056783735.1. Classification (NCBI taxonomy): domain Eukaryota; kingdom Metazoa; phylum Chordata; class Myxini; order Myxiniformes; family Myxinidae; genus Eptatretus; species Eptatretus burgeri. Next base: position 102,321,771 of record NC_140962.1, on the reverse strand, counting down.
TTTGGGGGTTTTATGAGGAGGGGTTTAAGGTGGACCGCATGCATCCTGCAGATACCTGGGGGGGGGGGGGCAAAGCACGGATAGGGCAGAGGTTGCAAGACCAGAAAGGAGGCAGAAGAAAACAGAGAGACCGTTGACCTGTCAGCGATGGCAAAGTGATAAGCCCCTGGACTCCGCTTCATTGCAAGATATTCCAATGATTTTGAAGGCCTTTTCCAGGTCGAGGTGATTCTGGACGTTTGGCACGCGGCACCTCCTTCCTGCAGTAAATGTGTTCCACACTGCAAATGCCTTGTTCGTCCTGAAGAAACCCTCTTATTACACCAGCAAGGCATTTTGCACCTCTGCCTCTCCTGACGAGGGACAGTGTGCTGCAGATATCTTGTCATGGCACCACCTGAGTTCTGACATGAAACCCATCGAATGTGGTCGGTGAAGAAATGTTTCGGGAGCAGAAGAAAAACTGATCTCCACCAAGTACCATAATATGAAGCTGCAACGAAATCTCTTCCACATTTGGCACAACGTAGAGCAGACTGTCTTTGTGTTCTGTGTTTTCTTTTTCTCACGAGAAGGCTTAATGTTTTTGTCTTGGATATATAACACAAGGTGGCTCAGTAAAATGTACGCAGACTTTATATATCGAAAAATATACTATCTTGTCGTTTTGCCTAGCCTGATGGGTAATAGCAGACTGATAATGTGCAGTCATTTCCATCACATGCAAATGCCATCTGTTCGGTATTATGAACACTCACCATCGCCTTCTCTGCTATTTAATCATTATTTTGGAAATATTAAAGTCTGGATACATTTCATTGAGACACCCACAAAATGAGAGGCGATCACGTAACCAACATGAGTACCGGGTGAAAATCCACGCTGGATGATATTTCCGAAAGATTTAGGTTGATAAAGTTGAACGGAACCTCCGATTGGAGAAAGTACGTGCACAGTCTGGCTGTGTGCCAAAACAGCTAATTAAATTCGATGGTGAAATCGACTAAGCCCTTCCCAAAAGTCATTTTGGCAACCCCTGGAGTGTTGCTTTCTCATAAATCCATTCCTTACCTCGCTGCTCCCCATGGGACCGCGTGCAGCACTATTTGTGAGCGTTTGGGGATTTGTGGGTGGGAAGAAGGTTGGGGTAAGAGCTGGGGGTTGCACTTTTTCCTTGCCATCGATGAAGACGTTTATATGCAAAGGGAGAGCTTTTCTTGGCCATTGTTTTGTTCTGATGCAAAAAAAAGGTGGATTCGTGGAGTAGAGCTGTGACTGTGGACTCCTTTCTTCGGCGCTTTCTGGCGTGCGGAGTGGCTGCGTCGATTCTAAAGAAACAGACCGACAGAGGTTGAATGGCAGCTTTTAATGTTTACGAGAGTGGTTCTGTGTCTTCGTGAATTCCACGTTACCAGGAATTGTGCTCATGGAATTTAGAGAAAGCCTTTGAAGGGTTGAACTGAAGCGGGTGAGGGGGGGGGAGGGGTGGTGAGGAGACAGAGTACAGAATTGGTAAAAATACAAGATGGTTCTTCAGGGTAATGGATTTTTGAGGGAACATGGTCCAAATTTGGGGAGGAACAACTAAAATTGATAAACCTCGAGAATGATACAAGATAATTTAGTGGGAGTTTTTGTAAAGCCAAAAATGTCAATTTAAATTATCCCGGATGCCACCACCGCCCAAAAGGGACAATTGGTTCACATGAACTTGCTTGTCTTGGATGGAAGATCAACAGGTGCATGAGGTGGTGGAGAGAAGAGCAAGAAAATGTTTGAAAGGAAAATAGCAGCAGGATGAGTTTATATAGTAGTGGGGGGGCGTGAGGTATGGAAGACAAGGGTATGGGGGATACAGCAGGGGGCAGTGGCATTTGTGGGGAATTCTGAGAGAAAATAATCTGGGATGAAGAGCTTTGGTTCAGGTTGGGGTTGCACTTACTGGTTGGAATGTGTTGTAATCTAATGAAGGAACTGGAGATGTGGTGCAACAAGATTGTTGAAATAAACTACAAGAAGTAGAGCCAGAATGGTGGATGTGTGATGAGGAAAGGAGTCATATGTGGAAGTGAAGGGCAGCAGTGAGACGAGAAGAGAGGATTTTGCACACGACGTGTGTCTTTTGGACGATGTCAACAGTGTTCCCGATATTTACTGCAGTTGCGCTCTTCATTCAAAATTAAATAAAAGGAAACGCATGTAAGTAAATACCTCAAAATATCCAACACGTGTGAATATAGTGTTTGTGAAATGTGATCATCCATCTTCGTATCTCCCTTAATTCCCTTTTTTGCAAGAAAAGGTCGCAACCCGCGTCACTCGGAGGCCGCTATTTCTCAAAATTGCTCATCTTCAAGAATCGATCTATCTCAATGGACTTTCCAACAGAAAACCCTCAACATGTAAATGTGTACCTAAAATGTGGAGTCCGCTGTCTATCACTGATTGCAAAAAGGTAAAGACTTGCAGGCTTAATGCTCCGTGATGTTGCACCAACAGAATTGAAATTGAAATGGAAGTTATACTGAAGTTGTTCGAAAAAGCAAACTTATTTCCCCGTATTGATGTATTTTCTTTTTAAAGTTATCCCATGCTGTCTCCGTCTTGCTCCTGGGCTTTGTCGAGAGGACGTTTTCCCGCTCCCCCGGCCTGGCAGGAAATTGACTAATTCCTTCGTTTGCTTAGCGGTGACCCTGGGTGGTTTACACATGGTCCAATGGCAGGTTCTCTCTCCTGGGTGTGATAATCGTGTTCGTGTCACTGCGTCTCTCTGCCTGTCCGAGATGGCAACAGTCATAATGACAACAACGAATTATTTGGCCGTATTAACCATCAACAAACCTTGTCGTTATTCATGTAGCAAAGGCAGCTTTTGGCTGTTGATCCCTTAAATATTTCTCTTCGGGGTGGGATCATACACTACCGAACTCATCCGACATTTTAACTTACGAGCCGAACATGGTGCTCGCATAGTGAACGAGGACACGTGTTCAGCAACCTTCTCTTGGTAACATGCGACCTACATCGGAGACCCTTATGCTATCCACTGTTTCATGTGTAGTCAAACAGCGGGTTGCTATGGTTCATCGATGTTTTCAGCCAAACCTCCACGTTTGGAGCCAGGCCCGGCTAACCCCGTCCTGTGCAATCAAAACTTTGCCAGCCAGCATTGTGCAACGCTGTGAAGCTAGCTCAGTGAAGAAAGAAAAAACAGCTGCCCTGGTGGAACATTTGATTGCATGGCATATCATATATATGGAGAACAAGTTTAGTAGTGGTGATGGTGTTGGGGATCGAGCGAGGGGAAACATTCCAATTTGAAATAGGAATGTCATTCAAATTTTTCCAATTGTTGCTCCTAAAAGGCAGAGTGATCTACGTGGATTGATAATGTTGGAGAGAAATTCGTCACCATATTGTTATGAAACAGTACCCATAATCACGTGCTTCCTGCTTTTTAATGCACATTTACTGAAAATCAAGATGGCAGCAAATGAAATGGCAAAGATGGTGGAATGGCAGACGTTTCTGAAATCCCTGCTCGACGAAAACACCAAGCGTTTGAAATGTCCAGGTTTATAGTTTCACAGTATGGTGAAGATTGCCTGTCAAGGACATCCACCATCTCCCACCCGCTCCAATTTGGCAGATTTAAGACGCTTAAAGAGGCGGCCATGAAAGTCGACAACATGCATCATGTGCTGCACAACTGGCCACTTTGATCAGCAACACAAATATCAAGCCAGCCGTGGATTCCATTTTTGACTTCCTGAAGAGTTTTCATTTGTCGTATCAGATCGGAAGTGAACATTAATTAACACGAGTAGTCCCATATTCATCACAAACGAATGTCTGGGTCAAATTTGAACCACTATCATATAATACAGTTCTCATTGGGTTTTGCCAAGTTTTCAGCGTGTGTCATTCCTTTTCTATCAGCCACTGATCGGTGTACGAGATTAATCGCACGTCTCGTCTTGCGTCCTTTCCTTTATCTTGCATTGCTCATTAAACAGCGCACATCTTGAAGTCTCAAACGTGCCACTTTTTTCGGTCCCAAAAATCGTGCCCTTTTTAATGGCCTTTGTGAGGAAGCATCATTTTGTGGAATTTTTCCATTTGTCAGTTTGTTTAACCCCTCTCTCTTTCTTCGCACCTCTGCAGAACTTACTTTGACACCTGCAGCAGGACAATCACTCCAAACTGCTCCCCCCCCCTTAAGTGCCCTTCCCTTGCTTGTGCAAACATTCCAGTGTGTTCCCAACTTTGTTTATAAATAAACTGGTTAAAGGAAAAGGTTGCAACCCGCGTCCCCACTTACAGCCATCTTGCTCGGCCCAAACTTTTATGGACACTTGCTGAGATGTGTCGTACTGCGGGTGAAATGATCGTATCATATGTTGTAATGTGTGTTATAAAAGAGCCGAGTCTGAAAGTTAACCATGCATCAGAGCAAGGCATCAGAGGCCGTGTCCGCAGAGACGCGAGGCACAACAATATATTGAGGCCAAGTGTGTAAAGTGTAAACCATAACTGAAAGCCCCTCGTCTCAGGGTGCCATTTAACTACGTTGTTGAAACCGGTTTGATTTTATTTACACTTGCTATTAACAAAGAATCATATTATGCCAGTTCTGATTATGTTTTCAGGGTTATAAATGTATAAATTTGACAATTTTATTGTCCCTTTGCAACGTGCTGTTTACACCTTTACATCTGTAAAAATTGTCCTGTTGGATTAGGAATTGGTTTTGTACCAGGGAAATTGTTCATACGGATATTTTTACTTGCTGTTGTTTCCACTGTTCAACTTCAGCCGATGGTAGTAAGGTCATTTGAATTTGGGATGAAAATGTGCTCGTAGTGCCGGTAAACTCGATCGATGTGATAGTTGTGCTGTTAAATCTAGTCTGATCGACAAAAACATCCTATCTCAGTGTCATCTACCTGTGACTCCAGTTACATTTTATCATCGACTTGAAGGAAAGGGTGGAGATTTTAGGTTTTCGTATTTTTTAAGCAAGTAGATAAAGAGGTAGCTGGAGAGTTCATGGAACACCTTACACCGTGAAGTCTTGAGAAACAAGTGCGTGGGTGACGTCTGCGAGCAGCAAATTTCATTGGTCACGATGACGTAAAATGCCGTAATATATTTGGCCCAGTACTGCTAAACGGAAGGGTTTTAAAAGTACTAAAAATGTGATTTGTGTTCTCCACTGCTCAAGTATATAATTTAATTGAACTAAAATAAATATTTAAAATGTTGTCGAAAAAAAAAGTTTTTTCCGGGAGTTTACTGCTGTTGATACGTCACATTCGTTATGTGTGCCTGTTGTTTGTGTCCTTTATGACCTTTTAAAAACAGCAAGTTTCCTGTTTGGGATAATTTTCAATTTTGTTTGACTTCCAGAAAGGCAGAGTTAAAGAAACAAACAAACAAACAAAAAACCTCACTCGACTCTGCACACGCACGATCAGGGCAAATTCAGTCAAAGTACTGTTGAACTACAGGTTCATTTTCCGAATCGTGTTAAAAATATAACATTCAACTGAAATTATAACCTTGATCATAAACTGATGTTTGTAGACAGACAGACAGACAAAGTGAAGCAATTGCTTCACTCCACTTTTCGCTTTGTGTCAACAGGGTAAAATGGTGGTTATCATAGCCGTACCTTTTCATGGACACATTTTTCGTTAATTATCTCCGCCACCGAAGGTGAAGGAGGTTATGTTTTCACCCGTCTTTGTCTGTCACTTGCAAAATTGAAGATTTTTCAAGTATATTGGTGAGTCGATTTTGTTATTCTGTCTGTCTGTCTGTCTGTTTATCGCCTACAGGTCACAATTTTAAACCGACCTTCACTAAACTTCACCACATGGTAGACTTTGGCATAAGCAAGAAGTCTATTATTTTGAGGTCAAAAAGTCAAAAGGTCAACATCGGCCAAAGGTCAACAAATTTGTCAAATTTCTAAAATCACAACAAGTTGGGTGTGTGACCACGACAAATTGATTCGATTTTGGTGAAGATCCGAATCCGGATCTGGATACGAGACTTATTAAATTTTTTAAAGTGATTCTTCACCATTGAGAGAGAGGGCCAAAAACGATATCACACTGCATAGCATGATATTTCAAAAATGTATTGGGCCCGATATGTTCTCGTGGATCAGGCATTACGTCGCGGAGGTTCTACTGAGTGCCCTTCTAGTTCTTTCATTTTCTGTTTGGTTTGGGAGATTTTGAGCATCTCTGCATTTTCATAAATAGCAATTGAGTGGCCAAAATGAGTTGCCCAGAGGGCATTAACAGTCAACCACAGTTTGGAGACTCGAGCAGGCAGATTACCCCTGCCCCCCATTCCTGAAGGTCATTAAGTAGCCAGCTGTGTTTTATATTGATAAATTTGTTGTAATTCTGAAATATAGCTCAGTTTCCAGATTCCGAGGATCAAAATTGTTCATCCTGCTGCTTTGAGGTGGATTTGAACCCACATCCTCTCAAATACCTAAATAGCCCAATGTCCTCAGCACTAGATAACCACATAAAACAGTTTGGGGGAATAACTTAGTCATGAGCATCCTTGATGATATCGCAGGATACTACACAACCCAGTTTTGGGAATAACTTTGAATTAAACCCGTTACCCTCACCGCTAGGCTACCATTTAATCCAATTTGTAAAATAACTTGGTCAGGAATGTAATGTCCTCACCACTAGGATACCACATTACCCAGTTTGGGGAATAACTTGTTGAGCCCAATGCCCTCGCCATTAGTACACAGCATTTTTTTGTCGAACAGCATGAACAGAGAAGACATACCACAACAAACCAACCTTTAACTACAAAAGCAGGACATGAAACATGCACAGCGAAGGACGGAGCAAAGCCTGCAAAAGGAGTTTATCGTCGAGGAGGAATGAGGACAGATATTTGGGTTTCCTATAAATGTGCAAATAGGTTTAAAGTTACTAGCCTCATGTAATGTTGTTTAAAAATAAATAAATAAATGAAGTGTTATCTAGAGAGAGATTGCATCATTGAGTATCAGGAAGAGAAAGCAACAGACACGTAGTAAAGCCTGGGTGAACCCTTTGCCCTCGTCTCAAGCAGCCATCTGGTGTTTGATGACCTTGATTTAAGGGTTATTTGCTATTAGATTTTCAGCTAAATTAACTCTTGGTTATGTCTTTACATTTGAAGCCCATAAAGGCATGCGCACCTCAGGGTACAGCCACATCAACCGACTCAGTCCCTTGGTGAGGAGGTAATGTCATGAGGACAAGCAAGCAGGTTCCGCTGCCTGTTTTCTCCTGCTCTGATCAGGTTGTGTAAACAGATAGGGATCTCAGGCCTGTTTTGTTACCTGCTGTCCACTTTGTAGGCTTAGAGTGATGGGAGTTTCTGGGGCTGGCGTGGTCCGCGTTTGATGTGCCAGCCTCAGCCCAGGCACTCCAAACCCCTTGTAGTTTCTGTGTTATTTGTTAGTGTTCCTTGAGATAGCAATGGTTGACTTTTAAAAGTCTTCCAGAAATGTTGAGGTTCCTTGTCAGAGTTATTCATCTGTCCGATATTTTGGACATGAGAGCTCCAGGGAAAAATAAAAACTTTGTAATGTTGAAATTACAAAGAAATTGCACCAAAAAGCTTACTAGACTCATGGTTTTAGCATATGCTCTATGTCTCGGAGGTCCACGGTTCGAACTCCAGCCGAATCATGACAAAGGCTTTACAAATGGAATGTGTTGCTTTTTGGCTTGATGCTCAGCATTTAATAGGACAGAGCATGGAAAAACGACCGCACATTAGCAACTCTTTTGGGAGGTTTGATGGCCTAATGACCTCCTCCTGTGTCGAAGTTCCTCGAAAGGGAACTGGATTTATTTAAACAGAGTTTTGGGAAATTTTTTTTTAAAGATTTCCAGCAACGATTTTGTTTTTAAGGTGTGTGTGTATGAAAATGAAGGCAACATGGGAGGAACAAGATCGTCTGGGGGATACAGTAGTTATAATATACATTGATACGTTGTTGAAACAGTTGCTTTCATGGTGTGGAAAGTACCGCACTAGTTTGGCTTCCCTCGGGGCAACCTGGTCCCTCATGTTTGGCTCAGAGCCGAGTTGGCATCTGGTAATTAGTCTCATTACACGAGTCGTCCATGCGGTCGTTTTCACAAGGACAAGTTTTGTAACTGTGTGATAATCTGTGAATATTTTTGCTTATGAGGCGTAGCTTGTGAGATCTCACTGGGATGCAGGGGACTTCATGGCCTATTACCTAAGGGCTTTGCATTGCTTTCTTTTGCTTTGCTCTGTATCAGCGTGCTTCTGCTACAAAGGCCTGGCTTGCTTGCCAGCAGGCTGGTGTTGCGCAGAACAAAAGCAACCCAGGTCTCTGTGGCCTCTTTTGTTTGCCCTGCAAAACACTGCCTGCATGACCTATTGGGGGGGGGGGGATGGAGGCTTTGAGCCCGGCAGAAAAAGGCAGCTATTCGTATGCAGATAGAGCTCAGCCCACAGAGGAGGCAAAATTGTCAGATGCATTTCGTACAAAACAATGGGTGCTTGGCCGACCGCCCAGCTGTCAGCACGTGAATGATCGTAGGCATGAGAAAAGGGTGAGTAGTATAAACGCAACATTGCTGAAGCTCCCAGTGTCATGAGACCTTCTTTTCCAGGCCCCATGAACACATCGTAGTCACATCGTAGCAGTGTATTAAGAACTCCTCCTCGGTGTTCCCATCTGAACCCACAGCTCGTGTTGCTGGGATCCCAGGTTGAAATCCCATATTCCTGTGTTGATGTGGTTCGACGGGATCCTGCAGAGAATAGCGCCCTTACCTTTGAGCCATGTAGTTTGGGTTTGATTCTCAGCCTGACTCTAAACTGTGCTGTCGGTGCTTCCCAGGCACGGTGTTGTATCACAAAGTGCACCGTCCTTCAGATGGATGTTCAGCCACGTGTCCCGATTGCTCCCATTAACTGGTGGATGTAAAATATACCATGGTGTCTTTTACGAAGAGTCGGTTAAACTTATTGCCGGCATCCTTTTTGAGCCTTAGAGGCTGTCGGTAAAGAAGTCAAATATGAAGTGGTCATTCTGCACACCTTTTTGTGTTCAGCAGACTTATTGATGTGTATATGACAACCAAGAGATATGCACATTCGCCCCGAGCTATCTAGCCTAGGTTTGAATCCCGACGCCGCTCTCATCACCGTGTTCTACAGGCAGGGCGATTCATCAATGTTGCTACCATCGTTTGTATGGACGTTAAACTGGGCTTCTCATCTGCCGGCATTAATTGGTAGACGTTAAAAATACCACGGTGTCCTTCACCGAGAGTAGGCGAGCCATCGCCAGCACCCTGAACAAATAACAAATTCTTGCCACTTTCAGTCGAGTATCCTGCGATGGAGTAGCTCTTTATCTCGGACTACTTCTGGCCATGAAACGTTTCTGTTGTCGGGAATGCTCCAAAGATCTGTAAAGAGTACATTCTCCATTATGATTGTATCCCAGAAAGATGAACCTTATGTTCTATAAACAGCACAGGGCTTCATTTGGTTTTCTTTAAATTGCCCAGAGCCATTGTTTCAGTTGTCCCAAATGTCTCTCTTTTGAATGTTTAAAAGACAATGATCAAATAATACTTGAGATTGTAATGACGACATCATTGTCATTAACACAATAAATAATTTAAACAGATTATTTCATGGAACTTCTCCATGAAGGATAATACAAACAACCCCACTGCCCCCCAGTGCATTCCCATTCCTCCTTTATCATTCTTCCTATCTCTTCCAAACAACCGAACTCTTTTCGCTGACCTCTTTCCCAGTTCTTCACAAGCTTCATTTTAACGCATTTCTTCGCCTGGTGTTGGCTTAGTAGTTAGGGTGGGTGGCTTGGGATCTTTGGGTCTTGAGTTTCAAGTCCCGTCGCCACTGAATTAACACCAGGTGGGGTTGACTCGGCCTGTCATCCTTCCGAGGTCGATGAAATGAGTACCAGTGTACTGGTATACTGGTGGGCTTGGGATCGTAGGATCCTGAGTTCAAATCCTGCTCAGCCATTGAATTAATACCAGGTGAGGTTGACTCCGCCTGTCATCCTTCTGAGGTTGGCAAAAATGAGTGCTCGCTTGCTGGTGTCCTGTGCCGGAGTTGTGACCCGTCCAGCATTGTGCCCAATAGCCAAGGAGACTGCTTAGGCAGCACCAACGCTCTGCACAGAGTATGGTCCTAATGGATGGATGGATGGTATAGAGGCACAGCATCAGCAGCATAGTCGTGCCGCAACAAAATGAAAGCTACCCGACAGCCAAACTGCCATATGGAAGAACAAGAAGAAGAAGAACATGAAGAAGAACACCTTTCTTGTCCCCTTCTCTTCTTTTTTTCAAAATTTATTCCCAACCCCTCTCTCCTCCCATTTTGTACATGATGTATGAAGATGTCCCTTAATTAACTCCACGTCCCAATTAAATCACCAGTTACATTTACATATTTACTGCAACAAACGTAAAATTTTGCTACATGTTTGCCAAATCCCCAACGATGTGAAGTTTCCTTATTTTTCTGACAGTCATCTTTTATTTTCCCTTCCACTATCACTTTTAAAAGGTTCAGTCACCACCCTCTCACTCGTCTACCTTTGATAAGACCACAGTTATGGTCTCTTCTAGATGCCAGCTAGCTGTCAGACACCCTGGCATGTCCCAGTTAATCAAAGAGACGAAAGCTCTTACACATTTCTGAAATTTTTCCCCAACGCGGAGACTTCTCCTCTTACCCGGCACCTGCCACAGCAAACGATGGCCGATTATCTACTCCTGTCAGGCCACTGGTGATGTGATGAGGAAGTGCAGCTGGTATGTCATGGTCACGTTTGCATTTTTTTTTTTATTGAGCGTCCTATCGGTGGAGTGGGTATAGCCTCGTTACATTGCCCCTACTAATGTAGGTTTGATTTCCCCGTGGCTACTCGATGGTTCCATTCCTGCGACATTGTCCAGTTTTGGTTCTGGCGATTGGAACGTTCGCAGCATGTCATGATTGCACTGATGCCCCATGAAGAATAATGTATAGCGTATAGGCTTCCACCAGCACCACCATTTGAGCTATCTTCTACCTCTCTTACTTGCTTGTCCCCTCCAGTCTTCATGATAGAGTTCATTAGGTAATTTTTTTTATTGGCTCTGTACGTTAGAAGTTTTGGTTCATGAGCTGCCGGAGAGGTGAAGTAAACTTCCATCACATTGCTCGTTCACTTTCGACTGAAGTCCAACGTTGAATTAATTTTTGTCTTAAATCGTGCGAACTTATTTTGCTTTGTACGATACATCACAGGATAGTGTTTAAGTGCATAGTTGAAATTTGATTCGACTCCTGTCTGAAGTCGTTAAAAGACCGAATTTTTCAAACATTTGATTTTTTCTTTTTCCTCTCCTCTTTAATGGCTATAATTATTCCCATCTTCTTGTGCAGTTGGCCTGTGGGAACTGTTCTGGCCCATTTCTTGCATGAACCGGCTGGCCAGGCTTTACGTTCGACTGAAGGTGATTCGGGCAGGAATTTGTAATTTGTTCAGGGTTCCGGCGATTACTTGCCTGCACTCTTCGTGAAAGACACCGTGGGATCTTTAACGTTGACCAACTTCCAGAGCCGGCAGACAGGTTCTCCGGCTTATCGTCCTTCAGATGGACGGTGCACACATTGATGAATCACCCTGCATGCAAAACACCAGGATAACAGTTTAATGCTGGGTCAAGATTCAAACCCAGACGAGACAGCTCAAAGGTGATTGTGCATACCTCCGAGCTAAGCTATCCTGCCAGCCACACATTTATTTTCTCTTTATATATAAAATAGTTCTGAACTCATGCCAGATTAAATTAGGACACTCAGTAGAGCACATACCTCCGCCAGGCTGAACAGTTTACATTTTGTATCCCACTGATGGGCCTTAACCATTATCTAATCGGCTTGTTCTCGTCACCTACCCTACCAACTCATCCACCAAGTTTTGTAATAATCAGTCCACATTTTTTTTTTGAGATATCGTGTTTATATATCATTTTTGGACCCTCTCTCTCTCAATGGTGAAGAATCGCTTAATGAAAACTTGAAAAATTCTCATCTCCGGATCTTCAAAATCTAATCAGTTCGTCCTTGTCACACACTCAACCTGTCCACCAAGTTTAATCCAAATCCGCCCTTAACTTTTCAGATATCCTGCTCACAGACAGACAGGGGTGAAAACATAACCCCGTCCACCTTCCGTGGTGGAGGTAATGAAAGTCCCAGTTAATGAGAATAGTACCCCTTTAAAAATTGCTGCCTGTGATGACATCATTGGAGATGAAAACTAGAAATTGAGTGAAACAGTCAGATGGGACCATCATTGTGTTTTGTCCATTAAAGAAGAACCTTTTCCAAATGCCTTTGAGAATGCAAAGACTTTGTGCATTTCTCTTGCTTCCAATGGAGGAACTGCCTTACTTTCTTCCCATATATGGTACGATTGTAGTTTCCACTTCATTCAATCCAGCGGCAACTGCCTCCCTGTTGCCCTCAGATCCCCTGTCGATGTGCGCACCTGTTGTCCTCTGTTCCTCCATAAGCCTCAATCTCTGTATGAAAAAAAAGAATGATGACATGTTCAAATTTCTCCCAATTTCGGGAAGTTAAGCCAATATCAGAAAAGACAATCGGCCCATTATGCCCGTGTCACAACCCCTTCTTGGCATTCCCACAGACTGCACGCACATCGTGATTACTAAAAACAAGTAACAAATTCATAATGACTGCCCTGACTAGTCACATTTGTTATGATTATCTTTACTTATTACGAGGCTTGTTGCTCAGTTTCAACGTGTTTGTGTTGATGAATGAAATGGTCTCCCGAGGATCTTATCGTTTGTACTCGGAGAAATGAGTCACGTCACCTCCTCAATCCATCTTTTACTCGATCATTACACCACCCGACACCGTGTACATGATCACTGTGTACATGATTCATCTCTGGCTCATTTCCTTTGAAATTTTTTTCTTTACACCACACTGACTTCAACTTTGCGGTTGGTGTTTCTCCCTTTTCATTTTGTTTTATTGAGGTGTGTGTGTGTGTGTGTGTGTGTGTGTGTGTGTGTGTGTGTGTGTGTGTGTGTACGTACATATATATATATATATATATATATATATATATATATATATATATATATATATATATATTCAATGAGCTTGGACCTGAAATTTAACTTGTTGCTACCACTCTGAGTGGTTAAACATTATGATGCTTTTCAGGTTTTGTCTGTTTAGTATTGCATATTGTTGCGGACCGGGGGTCGGGGGCGAGAACACCTTGAGCTACCTCGGGTTCTCACCAGACTCTCCGGAATCGCAGGCCATCGCACACGAATACCTTCGTGACGCGGCAGGTTGCTAATCGACCCTGAACGTCAATAACCCGACCACGTGACTTCGGGTCCTCCTTCTAAGAAATACCATTTACCTAATGGTCACATGATCTAATTACGGGGGTGGGGGGGACGTGCCCTCGGTACGCCTTGTTCAAAATGGATCACCTTACCGGATCAGATGCAGCCAAGCGTAACTGCCCAAGGACGTACCAGTTAGAAAACAGATCATTGGGGGATAACGTCCTGACTAAGCTAGGATATGAACCATGCTGGAACAATGAAGGAAAAGACTTAAACGAGCTGGGAACATTTCTACACAAAGCATTTATTTACACTCAAGCGAGGAAAGGTACGTGGCACTTTGAATTGGGTTTGTTATTATGTACAGCAGGGATAACAAGGAATTTGTGGGTTGCGACAAAAGGCAAGCAATTTACAAAAGCAGACACAGAGCAGACTTATCCTGTTATATCTTCTACAATCTTAACTTATGCTACGACAGGCTCCATCACGCACGCACGCACCCGAGGAAGATTAGAGAGCTAGAAAGAAAGATAGCAGATGAGGATAAAAGGCCTCACAATACCTGGTGCGGTCGGGAAATACTGGTGTCTTCGGTGTGGGAGTGGGAACTGTGGTGTAGTGCAATATGTGGGGGGGGGGGGTGCGGTGTCATGCCAGAGGAAACTGTGATTGCGAGCAGCGGCTCCATGATCCGCCTTTTATAAGCCCCGGGCGAAGGGTGGGGTGACGACCCAAAGTGACACGCTGTAACCCAATCCCACTTCTCTATTGGGGCCCAGCGGCCCCAGCCACACCCTGCCAGCCTCCCAGAGCCAGAAGTGGTGTCATTCGCATATCCGGCGTGACACGGCCCGGAGTTCCTGTACCAAACTCCCGGATTGCTCTTCCCACGATCCCCCCTCCCCCGCCCCCCCCCCCGCCGCCTGTCTTGCCATGTTCTGGCAACTGGACGAGGGTCGTATCAATCCCGCATGCCCACCCGGGACACCGCCGGCAAGATGCGGTTGGTGCTACTAACGTCTGTTGCTCGTCCCCGCATCACACGGTCCGAGTACCCTGAACTATGCCGCACGCCTCTGTTTTGTGGCGCATTGTATCGGTACAGCGGTACGAGGAGGTGCGGGAATATTTTCCCCGTGTGCAGGAGGTGTTGGTGCTCGATGTAGTGAGTTTTTGGCGAGCGAGGCATGAGCAAGGTGAGATGCCGTTGAAAATTGGCGTGCAGATTTGAATGAGATGGCGCGCCATGCACGTGCCATATAGTGTGTTTGTTCTTATGTTGATTCTCCCACGGGAGGCTGCGTGTTGTGTTTGCTATAAATATTGTGGCGTGTGTGCTTGTTTGCTTGATTTGTACCATGGCTAAAAGGAAAGGGTTGGAATAGAAATCAAAATAGAAGATGTAGATGTAGTTAATAGACCTAGCTATTCGACCCAAGCAACGCACTTCATCCCGTTAACTCATTAGACATGAGGGGAAGGTCAAACTGCACGAAGACAAACGAAATAACTGCCTGGGGATCACTGTATGTTGGGTGCCATTGCCTTAAAGGCATGCGGTTTTGCAGAAGTGCAACAATATGAACGCTACAGCTCATGATTATGTGCTCCCGGATTTATATCGTACATTTTCCATGTTAATTTGTGCATTTCCTCGCAATTCACGTTAAAGTTTCATCGTTTATGTCCTGAACATGTACAAGCTCCACAATGAGCCTTGAAAAGATTCATGTGTACAGTGTACTGTTGGTTATACCATGTTATACTGCTTGCTATATCTCATTGTGGTTGTTGTCCGGGCAGCAAATCTAACACTATAAACAAATATAATTTCCATGTTGTCCACTTGAAGCATCTGAACAGCCGTCTTCGGCTACAAAAGGGCAACCATGATGATGAATAAGGAATCATTCAAAGGAAATGGTTACATCACTTGCAGCAGTCGTCTGAGTCATGAATATTTGGTGATTATACGTCTGAGAGATGCCCTTTTTTGACGGTAGAGTGAGAACACCAGGTGGTTCGGGTCAGCAAGGAATTTGTGCCTATGAAAGCTTTACGAGAATGAAATCTGAATCATAATAGTTCCTGTTGGACAAGTAAAAAAAAATATATATATATATATTTGTTCCCATAAATTTTTCACTTTTGTGTCATGGGTAATGAAGGCAAGAAATGGGTTTTGTTTTTAAGGAAACGTCATTTTTATTATTTAATGCTTGATTTGAGGAATCCGATGGTCCATTTGGGGTTTTCTTGACTGCATTAGGCCCAGTTATCAAAATAAATCCATCTGGGAAGTCAAGATGATCCATTTGCCTCGTGTGGAAAACTCTGGCCTCGAAATTTGATGTGTTGCGTTTTGGCTTTTCCAAAGGCCATCTCTTCTTTGTTGTGCCTTTGCTTGCATTACTTCATCGCAACATTTTGTTTTTACTGCCACCGTAAAGACTGCTTATCCGTATGCAACATCGCAACATTTTTTTTTTTGTTATATTGTCGCGCTCAAAGTTTCTCTTTCACAGTGACACCATGATTAAGAGCAATGTAACGGGTCGTGTCTCAACTCGATGGGAACTCGATGTATTCGTTTGATACAAAGAGTCCTAGAATTCAGGGTCTGTTGTGGCTTTTTCTCATGTTGCCCTGTTGACTCCAATGCCCGGTGCTGTTTGAAGTTTCCAGAGCCTTGGTTTAAAAAAAAAAGAAAAAAAAGAATCGAGTTTGACTTAAACCACATTGTGGATGCAACTCAAGTTTGATAACGGTTGCAGTTGCATCTCATGTTTTAACCCCAAGCTCCTGTTTGAAGCGGGGTGCCGAAAGCCTGGTTTAGTCAATAACTGGTCTAACACAGCTGATCTTGTGTCGTTGCTGCAGCAACCCTCCCTGCTTGCCCTCTTCTGCTATTTTACATTATTTATTGGTGGAATTCTGTGTCTGGCAATGTTTGATCGTGATAAGAGCCCGTCTGGTTTGGTTATTTTTTTTTCCAATTCATCTGTTTATTGCCGCATCTTGAGCTCTAAGGAATTTCAGAATGCTCGCCAACCTCTTTGACTTCGTCACCATCTCACATCCGTCCATCCACCGCCATTATGTAACTGTTGCATTTATAACAGCGCGGCGACATCGCGCTGTTATATAATTGTTATTATGCCTTTTGCTTGGAGAGAAATCCATATCGATCTCTTCACTTTGCTTGCCATTCATGTTGGCAACGCGATATTGCACATACTCGATTTTTTGCGGCAAAATTTGCCGTTTCACATTTTATATCCCCTCTGTCTTGTCTCCATGCAAACATCATGCAGATGCGGAAATAGTTGACGTAAGTACTGTTTTGTGGAGTTCATGCGTTTACGACTTCGCTGAACTTTAGGACCAACTTAGAGACCATTTGTCAGAGCGGATCAATTTTATTTGGGTTTGAGTTTACATGAAGAATTTTCACATTTCAAAAGATATATTACACAATAACATAGTGATTCTCATGTTTGGAAATAAATATTAATGTGTACATTTTACATTTACATGTAAATGGCAGCTGAGAGCAGCTATAAATGTGCACGCAACTCTATTCTAACTGTGTTCCGCGTCTGATCGATATTGTACGTGTGATTGGGGATGAAATGTATTCAGAAAGGTGAATTAATGTGTGGCTGTTCATTGTTATGCCTGGTGTTTGCTTAATGGTTAGGGTGGTTGCCTTGGGATGCTCGGATCTTGAGTTCAAATTCCCCTTGGCTATTGAATTAATACCAGGTGGGGTTGACTCTGCCTGTCATCCTTCCGAGGTCAGCAAAATGAGTTCCTTGCTGTTATCCTGTGGCGGAGTGGTGACCTGTGCAGGATTGTACTCACTAGCCAAGGAGACTGCTTAGGCAGCACCAACGCTCTGCACAGAGTATGGTCCCAATGGATAGATCGATGTGCATTGTTCATTCTGGGCTCAGTACTGGCACTGTGTTTGTGTCCATAATCAAACTTTTTCCATCTCTGTTCTGTAAAAGCATGATGCAGAATGTGAGCCACTGTTCTCTCTGATTGTATTTGTATTTGTTCATTCGATCAGTCTACAGCTAACTGCCTGTGTACTATCACCATCATCACCATCATCCTCATCATCATCATCAGTGCTGCCAAATTAAGCTCCTGGTAAGGGTTGTCTTGTGTAGTTTGCCGTTTGTTTCACAGCAGTCAGGGAAGAATTTGGGATTTGGCCAGGATGCCGGCGATAAGTCTGCTTCTCTCTGCAAAAGAGAAAGTCCACCAGTGCCCTCAGTGCTGGCAGATTGATCCTCCAGCTCAACTTCCATCCGATGGACACATCGATGCATCGCTCTGCATGTCAACGTAACAGTGGCAGTTTATAACCCCGCCCAAGTTTCGAACTCAAGCTCGGTAGCTCAAAGGCGAGTGTGCAATCTCAAAGCTATCCTGACATTACAACGACTACTACTACGACTACTACGACTACTTTCTTTAACAACCCGAATTATTTTACTGGTAAGATAAAGATATTAATAGCTTCCAATCTCATCCAGTAGCTTTCAGTGAAGTTGGCCTGGTTCGTGTTCCCATCCGAATTCTCATGATGATTGAAAAAAAATCCTGCCCTAACCTACAGGGGGCGTTGCATCAGCAGCACAGCCATGCCTTCAGCCAAAAACATGACGTGTCACCTGTAAAAACATGATCTGCGAACCTGTGTCACTGTAATCGGAATCGAGAGGGCTTCCATTCAACCAATCACGTAAACAGATTCCGCACATGAACAAAATTTCGATATTTTATGATGTCATTGACTGTTGCTCCTGATCAAGGTGAGCTTCAGGACCCGTGGTCCGATTTTTATTAATCCTTCCTCCACCGTTTTTTGGATTTATTCCCTTTTTAATTCATTCTCTCTGCAACCGCTTGTCGAATTGACACAAAATTTTCACCAAAGTAGCGACGACTCGTGTATAATTTTTATGTGATAATTGTGATGTCATAGGTCACGTGGCGTGGCAGTCATGTTGGAAAAAAGGAAAAACTTTGCACCTCTTCTTCTCCAAAACCGCTCCATGGGAAAATTGAAACTTGGCACATGTCAAGTACTCCTCATGGAGAATAAGTGATGATAATGATGACGTCATCGGTGTCTTCATTATGACGTCATAATTGGATGCGTCAAACACTTTATCCGATCAGTGTGAAAATTCTTAAGGGTGATCTACAGATAAATTATTCAAAAGAATTAAATTGATGATGCCATCGGTCATGTGATGTTGCAGCCTTATTGGATTGAAAAAATACATATATATTTTTTAATCCTCTTCAGAACGGCTTAGTAAATTGATGCGAAACTTAATGCACATGATCCACTACACTTGGGGAATATAGAGTGTAAATGTAAACCTCATATGTCACATGGTCTGGCAGCCACATCTTTTTGAAGAATAAACCTTTAAATTTTATCTGCTTCAGAACGGTTTGACAGATTGAGGGAAACTTCACACGCATGTTCCACAAGTCTTGGGGATACCAGGGTTTTCACGAAAACATCATTGGTCGCATGGTCTGGCAGCCATAAGAGCCTTTCCACAGTAATGGGTAACCATTGTGTTACATAGGTCAGGTCAGGTATGGGAGCATGTGCCAGAACAGCGCGTCGCTGCGTCCACTTTCCGCCGGTACTCCAGGGGCCTCCGTCTGGCCATCCCCCAGGCAGATGCCAGGCCCATCCCCATCTCCTTGAGATGATGGTCAACCTGCTGCAACCACGAGGCATGTGGTCGGCCCACTGGCCTCCTCCACTCATGAGACTCCCTCGCTGAGAGAATCTGGTGAGCAGGATCAGCGTCAGGAAAATGAGCCACATGTACATACAGCCGCAACTGACGCTCACGGACTATGCAGGTAACAAATCTCATCCGAGTTTCTCTCAGCAACCGCTCGTTGGACACAAAATCCGACCAGCGATAGCCAAGGATTCTCCGAAGAGACCTGGTACCAAAGGAATTAAGTCTCCGTCTCAGATCCTTGGTCAGAGTCCAAGTCTCGCATCCATAGAGCAAGACTGGAAGTACCAAGGACCTGAAGACTCGGACTTTCGTCCTCCCGCACAGGTACCGGCAGCGCCACACCCCATGATCCAGTGAATCCATGACTCCCCAGGCCCGACCCAGACGTCTATCGACCTCTGACTCGCAGCCAGCAGAGACATGAATATCACTGCCAAGTTAAGTGAATCTCTCGACGACCTCAACATCCTCACCACAAACAGACACAGACAGGACAGCAGCATCCAAGATGTCACTGAAAGCCTGGATCTTAGTTTTGACCCAAGAAACCCGTAATCCCAGCGGCTCCAACTCCTCATTCAGTACCTCGAGGGCCCCCAAAAGGATGTCTAAAGTCTCCGCAAAGATGATTGCATCATCTGCAAAGTCAAGGTCCGAGATCTTGACATTCCCAAACGATGCACCGCAGCTAGATCTCTCCAACATCCTCCCTAAAATCCAGTCCATACAAGTGCTGAAAAGTGTGGGGGCCAGTACACACCCCTGACGAACTCCAGTAACAACTGGAAATAAGTCAGAGATGGTACCACCACACTTCACAGCACTCTCAGTACCAGAATAGAGTTCAGACATCAGATCGATCAGTTTTGGTGGCACCCCACGAAGACCAAGAATCCTCCAGAGGACATCCCGATTCACTGAATCGAACGCTTTACAGAGATCAACATAGGCTGCAAGCAGCCCCTGCCGAAACTCTCGTCTGCGTTCGGTGAGGACACGAAGGCCAAGGATACGGATACGGTCAATCGTTGACCTCTTTGGTGTAAAGCGTGACTGCTCTGGACGCTGGTGCTCAAGCAGATGGTGGCGAACCCTATCAAGAATTATCCGAGCAAAGACCTTGCCCGGCACTGAGAGCAGAGTCACCCCTCGGTACTTGTTGCAGTCTTGGTGATCACCCTTCCCTTTCCAGAGAGGGACAACAAGGCCCCTCTTCCAGTCAGTTGGGATGATGCCTGTGTTCCAGGCAGAGCACAAAACTGCATGCAACGACACGAGTGCAGCATTTCCACCAGCCTTGAGAAGTTCAGCATGGATGCCACAGATCCCTGGAGCTTTTCCCCGTTTCAACTGGTTCACCGCAGCCCGTGTTTCCACAAGCGACGGTGGACCACAGTTGATTTGAGGACTGGAAGAGGTGTTACAACAGGGATTGTAACACCCTTGACGTCCAACTCGACAGCTGGGGGATCAGCCTGGTACAACTGCTCAAAGTAACCGGCCCAGCGGGCCTTCACTTCAGACTCCTCTGTCAAGAGCCTACCACTCTCCGCTCGAACTGCAGTGCTCCGAGGGATGGGCTTGGATGAACGCAATGCGCGAATTCCCCTGTAAGCAGGACGAGAATCACCTGTCCACAGGTGATGCTCCACCCCCTCACAGATTCCTCGCACATAGGCCTCCTTGTCCACCCTCAGTGCACGTACAGTTTTACGCCTCATCTCCCTGAACAGCTCAGCTCTGCCATTCAGCCTGGCCCTGCGACTCTGGTCAATGGTATCCAGTGTCCCTTGAGAGACAAAATTCTTCTTTGCCCTGAGGTGAGCTCCAAGGCATCCACCGGCAACATCAAGGACGGTGGTCTTGAAGGCACTCCACAACTCTTCAGGACCCCCCAAAGCACCCAGACCCCCCAAGTGTCCACTCAGCCTGTCTGCAAACTCCTCAGCTACTCTCTCATCCCTGAGCTTGCCAACATCCAGCCTAGGCTCGGATGGTACCATTCTCCAGGATTTAAGGTGCAGCTTTGGAGTTGCTACAACAAGCCTGTGGTCAGTATTAAGGAACTGAGCACTCCGGTAGACCCTGCAGTTCTGGAGCATCCTCCAATGACCGTCAATGAGGACACGGTCAATCTCCTTTGCCACACCGCCAGCGTTGGAATACCAAGTCCAGCGATGAGCGTGTGGGCGCTGAAACCATGAACCAGCCACCCGAAGTCCATGACTTCTTGCAAAGTCAAGGAACTTAGTGCTATTCTGGTTCATAGTTCCTGACCCATGGGGACCAACACACACCTCATAACCATCCCTATCAATTCCAGTCGATGCATTGAAATCCCCCAAGACTAGAAGTGTATCTCGTCTGGGGCACTGATCAACCACAGACTCGAGCGTGGCGTAGAATGCATCCTTCATGGTGAGATCACTCGCCTCAGTCGGAGCATAAACAGAGACCAGGGAAATGACACCTAAGGAGTGACGAATCCTTAATCTCATAATACGCTCGTTGACCGGTGTTACCTCAATTATCATTGGGGTCAGCTTATTGGACACAGCTACAGCAACTCCTTGGGTATGGTAACCATCAGAGCGACCAGACCAATAGTAGGTGTAACCACCCACCATTATCTCACCGCAATCCGGTCTCCGAACCTCAGAGAGAGCTGCAATCCCGATGTCCAAACGCTTGAGCTCAGATGATAACAGAGACAGGTGATCATCCTCTCTTAGGGATAGGACATTCCAGGCACCCACCCGAAGGGACCGCCTCAGGTTAACCCAAGGAGACCGCCGTCTGGTGGACGACACCTCAGCACCACTCCGACACACTCTCCCGCAATCTGACCCAGGGATGTTACCCCGTGGTTTCCCTCCTATCATCAAGGATCGGGGGTCCCGAAGGCTTTGCCCCAATCTCGTCATCCGGTGAGCTGCCCTGCGAAGGGAAGTTGCACAGGAGGTACTCCCACGGAGTGGGTTTTCAGATTTTTTTGCGTTTTTGCGTTTTGCAGAATGAAGGGTTTTACGGTGGCCGGAGTGCAAATCCTGCCACCAACCTCCTAATGAAAGTAACCCAACTGCAGGAGGACGTCCGCAGACACAGTTGGGCACTAGATATGGATGGCCGTTGGCTCACAAAGAGCTCCTCCGCCCTTTGACAGGTTTTGTTTTGAATCCTGCTGGGTGCCCATATCCAAACACCCTCCTCACCAGAAAACCTGGTGGGGGAGACGGTTTAGTCGCCGACAACCCGACCATGGAACAGGTTAGTACAGGTTTACATGGTACCTGTAGCAGGTCACAGATCGAACCTGACCTGACAAGAAACTTAGTTACATATATAGTCCACATTAAGTGTGTCCAGTTTATCTTGCAAATGAGGGGGGAAAAAAAGACTGACCCCTCCACTACTGGAATCCAACAGTAAGAAGATAATCTAACCCAGCACAATTTATTGATGGGGTGTTCTGTCTTCATTAACAGAAATGGCTCAAAGCCTTCTGTAACAAACGTGACTTTGTACCGCAATCGAAAAGCCAGATTTTTGTACAGCTTTTACGGCGATATGGACTTACCACTAATCTTATCCTTTGTTACACATTTATCATTTAGGTTAAGTTATGTTATCACAAAAATAACAAGACCGTATTTTTAAAGCTTGTGCAGCTTGAGCATTTTGTTTCTTTAATGACGAATTGACCGATAGCATAACGATTGTTACTCTGTTTTCAACCCCCCAGCATTCACATTAAAGTATATTTCTGGCAAACTCAGGGTGTGGGATATCTTAAGTCAAGTCTTTTTACACATATAATCTAAACCAGTCTCAATTAAAAACGTATAAGTTCATATAAAACTTTTAGTAAATCTATGTAGTTTTTTAATATAACACAAGACAAAGATTTATTCCCATCACAGTGAATAAAATTTTATCTGCACGCGTTTTATTTTTAGGACAATAGCGGTTTTGCTATAAATAGTATATATCTACATTTATATACACCTAAAACATGTTAGTAGTATTCTATGGATACTTTAGGAATTCTGTGATAGTTCCTGAAGATAAGACCCCAAAATGTAGCATATTACTATGGAACAGCTCATAATGGGTTAAACGAAAATCTTTTAAAAAATTATTTCTCCTGCACCATTTCAATGATCGACATGAAGCTTCACAAGTATGATGTAGTAGTCACGGGGAATATATCTTTAAAAATTCAACGTGAAAGGACACATAGTCTGGCAACCATAATTTTTTAATTATTTCAAATATCTGGTTTTTAGGGCATCTCTACCGAGATGACCTAATAAAGCCGGACCAAATGTCCATCCATCCGTACGTCCGTCCGTCAACAATTTTTCTTTCCGGTCTTGATGAAACTTAGTATGTGGGTAGAGGACGATGAGTGTTGCACAACGATATAACTTTTGTCCGGGTTCAAGGTCAGGGTCAAGGTCACGAGGTCACGTAAGTTATAAAAATCGCCATTTCCAAAACCTATCTGGTCTGCCATTCTACAAGATATTCGGCAACTGTTTATTGATTATGATAGTAAAATATATTATCTTGTATCTAACCGGACAGATTTTTGAATTTCCGTCCCGTTTGGCCGCCACGTAACCTGGAAGATGGTCAAAATCACCTCCCGGTACAAAGAAAACTTTTTACTTCCTATCTTGATGAAATTTGGTATGTGGGTAGAGGTCGATGAGTGACACCCAACGACATCTTTTTTCCCGGATTCGAGGTCAGGGTCAAGGTCACGAGGTCACGAAAGTTGTGAAAGTTGCCATTTTCAAAACCTATCTCGTCTGTCATTTTAGGAGATATCTGGCAACGGTTCATCGATTATGATAGTAAAAAACATTATAGAGATGACATTCACCCCCACACGGGGGTAATTTTTTAATTTAATTTCTCAAGTCCCATTCTGAATTCCGTTTTATATAGAGGACGTCATGGGTCTGATCAAAGTTCATAGGTCTGATCAAAGCGGAGTTGTATCAAAGCAGGGAGGCTTGGGACCCGGTCATAACTGCCTGCAGATATAAAGTGGCACAGCTCGTTAGTATTAATATTGTTTTGTAATCACATGAATATTATGCTACCATTAATGTTGTTATTACTTTTGTTATTAGAAGCAGCCTTGGAAAAACACAACGGTAAGCTATCTAATCACCGAAACATGTATTTTGTCCAAAGCAGAAAGCCCCTATGGAGATGGGGGGGGGGGGGTTGTCACCACAACCTCCATCGTGTGACCCTTCGTCCTCCTGTCATGTTTTGTTGAGACTGGATAAGTAATGACCGAATGTGTCACGGTTAGACAGACAGAGACAGGCAGACAGACAGTCTAACAAACACCAAATTGTATATTTTAGTAAGATGCCCTTGTATGTAATATGTACACAAGCTACTCTGTAAGTTATAAATTGCTGTGAAGATTACACAGATGGTTGAAGGCTTTCAAACCTGTTAAAATTATCCCATCGGTGAGGATGGATTTATCTTGCTGAAGGTCCGATCGAAGACCCCTCTGTAGTCGCACGATTAGCAAATGGGGGGTATTTATTGGATTTTGTGAGGTTTTTTGTCGTAAAGCATCGGATTCAAAGTACAAGAAGCAGAGAGCATCGGGTGTGAGCTCTGCTTGACGTGTTGATAGGTTCCGAGGCTGTTTTGGCCTGAGTGTTGTATTTTGCCACAAGAAAAACTCTAATGAAGTGTTAACCAAGCGCTATACCCATGATAGCATTATACCAGATTAATTATCTCTTTGTCAAACATGATGTAAATATAATAGGGTGTGAGATGTTCCATGGAATTATGGCAGATCAGATGTGTTTTTTGGGGGAGAATAACTTTCCATGGACAGTAGAATCATCAGGCTGACAGCGTGTCTGGGCCACCAAATTGACACAAAAATAACTTCGATATACTATCGTCAGTAAAATATAAGCAGTTTAAAGCAATAATAATACTCCCCCATATGGTTTACTACCAGACCGGGCGTAGTGGTGTGCGCCTGTAATCCGGCTACTCGGAGGCTTGGGTTGGAGGATCGCTTGAGGATGGGAGCTCTGCGCTGGGCCGCGCTATGAGAGGGTGTAGGGCAGCCCGGAATCATGGCGAAACCCAATCCTTATCCCTGTGTCGTAAAATGTGACCAGGGTTGCGTCAGGAAGGGCATCCGGCGTAAAACCTGTGCCAAATCAGTATGCGGATCATAACGGATGATCCGCAGTGGCGACCCCTCACGGGAGCAGCCGAAAGACGAACAACAACATATGGTTTACTACCACGACAACTACTATGGGCACAATGATTCCTGCTTTCTTGTACGGTCAGCCGAAGGGGAAGTTTGGCCCATGTCTTCCATGAACTAGTCGGCAAGGCCTGATGTTCGACTGGTGGTGTTTTGGGTGAGAATTTGTCTTTGTCCAGGGTGGCGGTCATAACTCGCAAACTCTTTGCGATATCCACCTTGGGATCCTTAATGTACACAAATCAATGTGAGCATATGGATCCCCAGTTTAATGTCCATCAACGGGTTTCTTGCGAAGCACCAATCTGACAGTGTACGGTCCGGTCGGGAATCAAACCTCGCCTCGACAGCCTTCAGGTCGGTGTGCCACCTGTGCTGCATCATCCTTTCACACCAATCTTATTCCACTTGTCAGTGTAACTCATAAACATCCCGCCTAGGGGTGCATAAAATATTTACTCTTTGTCATTGTGGTTGCAACATTATAATGTGATATGCTAACACATTTTGACCTCATTCTATGTATGAGCATGTTGTAATTGCAGTTGATATGACGGGTTAGTTGGTGAGATAACTAACACTTGCCGTTTTTGTGGGCGTTTAACCTCATTAAAGCAAACCGCAGCTTCCAGTCGCTGGAAATTTCAACGATCCTGTCCATGACGGAGCAATCAAAATGTCTGCCGATGAAAATATTATGATGTGAGTACAACAATAATTTGGAGGGAATAAGAGATTCGGCACTCCATGTATATACGTTGGGATCAGTGGGGTGAAATCTTGTTTTCATGCTGTCGTTGAAACTGTTGGGTCCTCCAAAGTTGGACTTTGATTTGCCATCAAACCTTGATACTCTCAGTTACCAATAAGCAGGGAAAGATACGTGGTAGACGTTCCACTTGAGGTGGGAGGGAGGAAGTTCTCACAGAAATCTCGAGCAAACATGCAACCAGGTTCATCCACCCTCATCACTCTCGGCTTCATGGGCCGACCTAATGCATTCTGGGAAATGAATTGTGATGTCATGCAGGGCGTTGTTTGTCTTTGTTTTTAGATCCTCATGGAGGATCTCTAAGTCTTACTCACGTTGTTGTTCTTCATCTTCTTCTTGTGGACTTTTTTGTTTCACAGTCAACAGTTTTCATCGAAACTTCCTGAAACTTGGCATGTACATGTAAAAATACCCTGCACAGACAGTAACCATCTCCGATTTTGAAAATTCCTCCGAGAAAAAAAGTTATGACGTCAAAATATCTCCGCGAATGGAAATCGCCTAAAAAATATCTCCGAAACTAGGCAAGCTTTTTGAATTCTGTTTGCGGGAATCGAACAGGGCATTAGCAGAGATGAATTATCGCACGTATGATGCATCACTATGACGTCATATCCATTTTTATGACGTCATTCCTATTTTTTGACAATTTTTGTTTCACAACCCAGAGTTTTCATCGGATCTTCGTGAAACTTGCCATGTATATGCACAAAGCCCACGCGCAGACAGTAACCATCTCCGATTTTGGAAATTCATCATAGAAAAAAAGTTGACGTCATAATATCGCCGCTAATGGAAATCGCCTATACCATTATCTCCGAAATTAGACAAGCTGTTTGCATTTTGTTTGCGGGAATCAAGCCGGGCATTAGCACAGATAATTATTTATCGCAAACCTGATACATCGCAATGACGTCATATTCGTTTTTATTACGTCATCATTAAGAGGACGAGGATCTTAGCTCATTCGAGCTTGTTTTTAAAAAAAAAAAACATACTAAAACAACCCTGCTGGTGTGGTCTCTCAAGCTGGTAAAATGTCCATCAAGGTTTTATTGTTGATTGAAGCCTATCATGCTATTCATCATCATGGTCGTCATTTGTCCTTTCTCCTCTTCCCTAATCCTGTGCTCTCAGATGCTTTGGTTGAGGTTGCATTTTAAATTTGGATCCCCACGTAATTATTCATAGTGTTTCAGGCGTCTGTATGAAGTGTTGCCTGGCTTTTCATCTCTTTTTTAATCCGGTGAAGTTACACTTGGGAAGAGTTCGTGGAGTGTGACAAAGACGTGATGCTCAGGGTCAAAGAGCAGGGGCAAAGGGACGTTGCGTTGCCGTAAATGTTTCGAGATAACGTCATTCTGGTTCCTAGATAGTGGATATTCGGTCTGGAGGTTGAAGAGACTTGGTGTTGAAAGCGTGCAATTTCCCGTGCCCTTCGCTGCTGTGCTGAAATGCTTGAGGGCAGCAGTGACTATAGCAAGACGGGGAGAGGGTGGTGGAATAGGGATTCGGACAGCGATGGACAGTTGGTGACAGAAACACAATGCATATGGAAACCAGCAAAAGGAAAATACAACAAAAGCGGAAATAGAAAAGTACAGGGCCAGGTTGTCTGTCCTATGACTGAGGCCTAAAAACCATAAAACTGTATGCTCCTAGGCAACCAGTCCGTTGCCATGGGAGATGGTCGTCATGGAAATTGATCGCCATAGCACCTTGTTGTCAGGCATACTGGCTTACATGGCTGGACCTGAGGATTGGGACCTTCAGCTGGTGTATTTATCGGTCGTTGATGACAATGGCAGATCAGATTGATGATAAACGTGCCATTTGGTAAAGCATTTCCCATTGCTATTCCCATTTCTTTGAAATAATTTACTTTTTAAATGGGGGAGTATACACTTACTCGGAATATAAATATAATCATTACAATTTGAGTCGTCAGACATAAACTAAGACATACAAATTGGTAAATAGTGAGGTTGTGATGTTGGTACATCAACAGTCGATGAGAAAGCACCTTTATAATGACACCATGCCGTTCAAGTCCCAATTCAAATGCCTTCCCTCCCACCATCATCTCCTCATTTTAAATCTCCTTTTGTCCGTACCTCTCTTACGCAACCAAGCAACGGGTTCGGATGCTTGCATCGCCCTTTCTCGATTTGTCACGGCGGAGCGGTCCGCGCTATAGTGAGATCTATACTGCATGGCTGTGCTTTTCCCTTGCACACTGGTTATGACGACGTCAGCACTTTTGACGCTGTTGTGGGGAACGCTGGTGGGAGAGGCGAGCGGACATGGTGGGTAGAAAAACTACCTGATAGGGAGGCAGGCCTACTTAGTGCTGCGGTATCAGCCCTTCATGTCATCAATCACTTTTAAATTTTCTCTTTCTGTTCCTGCAATCATCAATCAATAACAATTCGTATTCTTATTCGCATTGTCCACTATCCACATGTGCGAGATACGAGGACATTTTCCTTCTTTCTTTCTTTGATGGGCGCAATTATTTCCACGTTATTGTGGGGTAGGCCGGGGAAAGGTTTTGGCACAAGTCTTTCACGAACCAGCTGACCGGGGTTGACGTTCGACTCAGTCGGTTAGAGCTGGAATGAGGATTTTGTTCAGGGTGCTTGCCTGTTATCTCACCTACTTTTTGCGAAATGACACCATGGGATGCCGACTAATGGCAGCAAATGGGACGCACAGTTTAACGTCCATCCAAGGGATGACACACGCAATGATGCGTTGCCCTGCTTGTGAAACATCAGGATGACAGTTTATAGCTGGGCCTTGATTACAACCCAGGGGTGACAGCTCAGAGGCGAATATGCATACCTCGAGGCTGTCCTGCAAGCCACATGCGAGAACATTATGCTTGTTTAAATAAAACCATATTTGAGATGCTCTTTAACTTGATGAAAATTTCCCTTGCCCTACGAAGGCATTTGATTCGCTTTATTAGCAAAACTCTTAGCCATAAATTAAAACCTATGGTTCTGCACATCCAGCTCAGCACTGGTGATGAGCACAAGCTTCACTGTTCAAGCAAAACCTACCCTCCTTTGTGACGTCCTTGCCAGTTCTGCCATTACAATGAGGCAGAAAAAGGAATGTTAAGATAGGAGGAGGAGGCTTTTTGGAGGAGGCCATTTGGTTGATCATGCCTGTGCCATATCCAGAGCCCATTAACTTAATATATAAATATAGTGTAGTTCTCTTTTATGCATTAGACCCATTCTTACTGTGACCTGAATACCCACATCTCTTTCATTATTAACTTGTATGTCCAATTTCAAGTCGAGACCGGTTGCCATGGTGATGCAAAATGATGAACTTCTTGATAAGTACCTTGTTTTATTTCATGTGCACATCTTAAATATAACTGGAATAGTCAGCTTCACATACTATTATGAAGGGCGGTATGCTCTGATGTGATTGCCAACTCTTTTGCGAGTTTGATGGTCTGAAGAAATGGCCCATAGTTATCTCACATTTGTTGTTGCTCGCTTATTACAAATAAATTTTACAACTTTGTGTTTCGTCTTACAAAAACTCTCAAAGTTGGACATCTCAAGGCAACAGCACAGATGATTGCATCAGCTAATGTTGAAAGGGTGAACTTCAGGTACGAAATAGGTTCACGTTTGGCTTTAACAAATCTTACAGACTGTAGATGTTTTAATCTAGTTTCACCAACTTCCATCGACTGCACCATGTCTCTGACTACTCTCCAATGTCTGCAATTTGACAAGAATGGGGGCTAATTGGTTGCAGCCATTGGGATAACATCACTATTCTGGCCCAGCGTATCCCGTGCTGCTGGAATCGAGTCCCCAATCGGTCATGTCCTCCATCCACACCGTTCTGGGTTGTGACCTTTCAAGCTGATAACGTCAGTATTCACTCTCAAAGTTCTAATATGGTTTGTAGGGAAAACAGCCGAAAGAAAGACAAAAGCACCTGGTGGAGCAGACAAAGACATCACGAATAGGACCGATTATAAAATTATTCTAGAAGGACACTTGGTAGAGTGCATACCTCCGCCACGTCATGCCTGATCCACGAGAACATATCGGGCCCAATACATTTTTGAAATATCAAGCTATACAGTACTATATCGTTTTTAGCCCAATCTCTCAATGGTGAAGAATCACTTTAAAAATTAAATAATTATCGTATCCAGATCCGGATTCGGATCTTCACCAAAATCGAAACAATTTGTCCTTGTCACATACCCAACATGTCCACCAAGTTTTGTCTGAAGCCGTCCACAACTTTTTGAGATATTGGTTCACGAGCGCCAGCCTGAGTGACCACTATATTCGTTATATCTGTGTGTCTGTCTGTGTGTTGGGATTCGCTAGATATCCGTTATTGTCGGGTTTTGTGTGTGTGTGTGTGTGTGTGTGTGTGTGTGTGTGTGTGTGTGTGTGTGTGTGTGTGTGTGTGTGTGTGTGTGTGTGTGTGTGTGTGTGTGTGTGTGTGTGTGTGTGTGTGTGTGCGCGCGCGCGCGCGCAACTCGAGGCTCCACAGCACAAACCAGCAAACCGATTTCGATGAAACTTGGCGAGCAGGTACCATATGGGCTGGGAGTGTGCGCGTTTGAGTTTCGTTGCTAAGCAACCACCCGTTGCTATGCAGCGACCGAAAAACCGCGTTTTAAGAACCCAAACGGTAACTGACGTAGCGCGGCTTCTATGATAGGTAGAGCGACCGGACCAACTCCTGCCTATTCCTTGCATCCCCATCTAGTTATCGCGACACCATAACGTTCCTCTATCTCTCATAGTTTCCGAATGGCAGCCCTCCGAATGCGGAAAGGTGGTGAACCAGGGAATATGTTAAGTGACCTTGACCTCGGAAACCGTCGATGGCGGAATGTTCAAATTCGGTGTATGGATAGAGTTTAATAACTCCTACAAAATTGAACCGCAGCATTTTTCCAGATTCGATCACCAAGGGTGTCGGGGCTGAAACACGCAAAATTCTAAAAAAATACTTTTTCTCGACCCACGTTCACTATTTTCAATACTTGTCCCACAGTTTTGAATGTGGAGAAACGAAACTTCGGAATTAAACACTTCGACATATTTAGAAAATTTTACTCGAGCCGATTTTTGATTTAGGTTTTATTTTTCAAATGGTAGTCCTGTGAGGAGTGCCAGTTGGCAAAATACGCAATAGGAAAAATCTTGCCAGGCAGAGGAACAATTGTATGTGAACAAATACGTCTTGGCAATGAATCTTTGTCGGTGGATCGGTCAGAATGAAATGCATCGTATCCAGCGCTTCGATCCTAGCGGATCCCTTGTCGCCTACCGGCTTGTCTGTCTGTGTGTCTGTCTGTCCAGAGCATAACTCCGTGGACTTTGATCCGATCTTGATGAAACTTGGTTAGGTGTTCGATATCAATGTCTCGTTGTGTTTTCCTGGATGAGGGTGTGCTACGTCCATTGTGGGTGGAGCCACGCCAAAAAAATAGCCATTTTTAGGAGGTAGTCGGATTAAAAATCTATCTTCTCCTCGGGAATTGACTGAATGGAATGGGTTCTTCGGTATTTGAATAGCAAAATGAATTATCAAAAACTTGTCGTTGTCCGATTTTTCATTTTCGTCCCAAGGTCAAGGTCACAAGGTCAAAAACCTGGAAAATTGTGAATTTTGACATAAAAATCATACGACCGCCCAAACTTTGAGAGCTAGGATGACAATATTTTTTATGCATCATCTTGAGGTCATTCCCCACCTGAAGTCTCCAAACCATTTTGCTCTATCTCGAACACCTTGCCCGTGGCGCCCCCTTCAAGTTTGTTTTTACGCTGATTTCATCAAAGTATGGATAATCCGAGGAGTGTGAAATGTCATCTTGCCTACATGACGTTATATTGTTCCTGGAATGTTCCAGAGGAAGTTTAGCACCAAACGTCATAATCCTTGACCTTTGACCTTTAAAGGCCACAAAGGTCAAATTTTCAAAGTTGTGGGAATCAAACCGGGTTTTCGACCTTCTTCAACGAACTAACTCCAATAAGCTATAGCACGTATCCTGTTTCCTTATTTTAATGTCCACAGCATCGTTTTGTGACCTTTAAACATTATGCAAAGGTCAAATTTTGAAAGTTGTTGAACGAAACCGGGTTTTCGACATTTTGCAGCTAATAACCAGTCACTCGTACCACATCATGTTGATCATTTTTATAACTTGATCAAAAATTATCACATTGTCTCATCCTTGACTTCTGAAACAATCTACATCGTCAAATACCGCTCGTGAACCATCGTTGCCTCCCGGCTTGTCATGCTCTATATCGTTTTCATCCCAATCACTCAACGTTGAAGAATCGCTTTAAAAATTCTAGTCGTTGGATGCGGATCTGGATCTTCACCAAAATCTGATCAGTTCGTCCTTGTTACACACCCAACGTGTCCACAAAATTTCATACGGATCCGTCAACAACTTTTTGAGATATCCTGTACACAAACAAACAGACAGAAAGGGGTGAAAAACATAACCTCCTTCACCTTCGGTGGCAGACTGCAGAGGTAATAATAAACCACATTATAGCTAATATGCCTCGTGTTGGCTTAATGGTTAGGGTGGAGGGCTTTGGATCCTTGGGTCCTGAGTTCAAATCCTGCTCAGCTGTTAAATTAATACTTGGTGGGGTTAACTCGGCCTGTTGTCCTTCCGAGGTCGGCAAAATGAGTGCCGCATGTTGGTATACTCTGTCGGAGTGGTGACCCATCCAGGATTGTGTCCATTAGCCAAGGAGACGGCTTAAGCAGCACCAATGCTCTGCACAGAGTATGATCCCAATCTCCTCCTCCTGGTGTTGGTTTAATGGCTCGAGTGGTGCACTTGGGATCCGAGGGTCCTGAGTTCAAATCCCGCTTGGCTATTGGATTACCAGGTGGGGTTGACTCAGCCTGTCATCCTTCAAAGGTTGCCAAAATGAGTACCAGCTTGTTGGTATACTGTGTCGGAGTGGTGACTCGTCCAGGATTGTGTCCAGTAGCCAAGGAGACGGCTTAAGCAGCACCAATGCTCTGCACAGAGTATGATCCCAATCTCCTCCTCCTGGTGTTGGTTTAATGGCTTGAGTGGTGCACTTGGGATCCTAGAGTCCTGAGTTCAAATCCCGCTTTGCTATTGGATTACCAGGTGGGGTTGACTCAGCCTGGCATCCTTCCAAGGTTGGCAAAATGAGTACCAGCTTGGTATCCTGTGTCGGAGTGGTAACCTGTCCAGGATTGTGCCCAACAGCCCATGAGACTGCTTCGGCAGCACCAACGCTCTGCACAGAGGATGGTCCCAATGGATGGATGGATTAAAGTGAATAAACAGTCATGTCTCTTACACTTTTAAATAATGCAGCATATTCTCCACAATGGTAGCTCATAACATGAGTACCACTGAGAATCTTTTCTGCAGAGTTGACCTTCCTATAAGATAATAGCAAAAGGGAAGGTTGTTGATAGATACAGCCATGGAATATGTGTGATGCGACTGTGCATTTGCATCACAGGAAGTGCAAAGATTTTTGGTCTCAGTGGGTCAGCAGACGTCAGGGATGGTTGTTCCTGACAGCGCTTTTAAGAAACCATCTATATGATGAACTGTTTTCCTAAATACTTTGTAGTGACCAGTTAGCTATCTATCATTTTCTTCAAGGCATCAGCACTGAGGCAAACATTGTTTTCAATAATTTATGGACAGGATTATTTTTAATATGCCATTGTCACCAAATCGTACATTGCAATCTTATTTATGTCCATGTAAATGCAGATGAGACTTCATATCCTCTGCAAAGGCTTCTTGATGTGCACTCCATTGCATCATGATGATGAGTGTAAATTCAGATCAGACTGTCCCAGGTATAAAACCCCCTAACGCATCAACTCGGAGTCGCACGCTCCCAAATTGATTATCTCCAAATAAGTTTAATATGAAGTTATACATTTCAAATAATGTCTGCATTATATTCATTCTCCTCCACTTCTTTTATCTTCTTCATTTGTTTGTTTTTCATTGATCAGAGGGTTAATAGGAAAAAAATGGGTGAGGTGGGTCAGAGAAACAGAGGCTGATGACAGGCTCACATGTCCCTACCTGCACACACCTAAGTCAGATTGAGCTTAACATTGAGAAGCCGGCCAGTCAGAAATTACATGGACTAATTGGCCAGTGGCAGATTGAGAGTCCGGCAGGTTTGAGGCTCGGGTCCAGGCTTGTCTGCAGATGGAGAGGTCCTATTTTCGTTCCAAAAATCCCTTTTCAGGCAAGTTATTAAGCCTGGGTGAAGTCTCACTTTCTGATCAAAATGAAGAGAAAATTGAACATGCACTTGGATCATTAAGAAAGCACTTATGCAGTCAAAGTGTTATCCCAAGTTAAAATAAACTCCGGAAACCAAACTTTTTCAAATCTCCAAACTGTGATGGTTAGCAATCGATGTCATTCGAATACAAGAAAGAAAGAAAGAAAGAAAGAAATACTTTGTTTATAAGTTGTGGTATCAAGCCAAATTATTGGTTTCGAGGTTTTCGACTATCTTGGCACAAAGTGCATCATCTTTTATAAGTTGAACAAAGGAAAGCTTATTTTCATATGCATCATGTGTGTTATAATAATTAATAGCAACACAGTAGTCTTTCCCAAATGCATATTACATTCGTTATTTTGTTTCTGACTAATCGGAACAATATGCTGAGCTGCCTCTGTCAGCGAGACAACGCTAACCTTTTAAGTACTCTGGCCACGCTTCCAGGATCAGGAAATGTGAGCCAATGCCTCAGTTTTCAGTTGGAGATATTTGCTAACCGGCTTACCTGCTGTTGGTTGTTAATCACTGCAATTACAGAAATCCATGGGGATTGGAGACTTGGCAGCAGGAAAGGTGAGGAAGTGTGGTTGAGAGGTAAAGTTAAAACTGTTTCCAATTACATACTGTTGAAGGAAACTACAAAGAAAGGCCAAGAACATCAGAATGTGTTTGAAATGTTTCAGACACATCGTTTAGTCGTAAAGTACTATTTATGATTGTCGAACATTTCTCCTTTGACCCCATGAGCTGTGGGTTCAGAATTTTTTTTAAAAACAATCTTATTCTCCATGACTCCTTTGCACTTTTACAGATTTCAAGGTAATACAAGGCAACTTAGACACAGGAGCAGGCTATTTGGCCCATCATGCATGTCCATTTTCATATCCCAGTTCTTCCACCATCTGCCGGTCATGAAAACTAAACAGCTATTTACAAGCAAAGTATTTGGCCAGTGTCCTGCCATACACAATAACACACTATTTTCGACAGATACTAAGGGATATTTAATGTCCACAATCTAAATGACGATGGGACAGGCAGTTCTACATCCCAACATGAAGGTCTGCTCCGAGAGGCAGCGTCACTTGCTGCCAATGAACCAGAACGATATTTTGATGTCAAATCCAACTCCGTCGGTGTCAAAATCCAGAACGATATATTATATTTAAATCCGGCTGTCGGGGATCAAACTCGACGATGAGCACATTCTTCCTGCTTAATTTAATCTTGATCCTCTCTGCTCGCTCCTTTTGACCAAAACAGGGGATCATAAACATTAGTGTCTTTTGCTGTCTAAGACTGCCCCTTCCAATCATACTATCTGGAATATAATGACACAGGAGCATCGTTTTTGGTGGCTCAGCATTTCTATTCTTCAGTAACGAGTTTGAATGAGGCACAACAAGAACTATTTCAGGCATTGTGTGGCTTGTTATTGGAGAAGTAGCATTCGTTGTGAGAGCATTGGGAGAAGAGCATGGGAATTAATCTATTTGATAATCCTTGTCACCAGGAGTAATTGATTAGCTGAAAGCTAATTGGTTATATTCCCTCCAATTAGGGGTGAGAGATGCAATTGAGTCTTGTTATTTAGTTTATGTTAACTGGCATTGCACATGGTACATGCTTCAGTCATGCGCGTTTCTCTTTACACTGTCGCTGATGACTCGCGAACAAGTGATGAAATTATTCTCATGGTATTCTCATGTATGTATTACTTGTGAACATCTGCAGCTGTAGAGGAACCCAGAGAGAGTTTGAAACAGCATAGGGCTTACCTTGTGTTGCTTTTCTTGGTTGCTTTGTGGAGCTTTCTTTGATGGGAAGAGCATGGAGGTTAATATGTATGTATGTACAGTTGTTCATGTATCCCATTTGTGGACTCAAAAAATGTCTGGAGCTTTTCCAGATTATGACGGGCAAAGCAAACTATTTATTTTGCTTGGCTTAATATCATGTATTTCAGAGGAGCAAGTTTTGTTTTCACCTGAGCAAACAAATTTCTGGCCGTCACCTCCGTTTCATCAATCGTTCATTGTCAGACCTGCAGGCGTGATGTCCTTGTGGTAATTAGAGGTGTTTGGTTAAACGCTGATTTATTTGCTGAGCTCAGTTGGGTGAAAGTGAAAACAAAGTTCTTGCATATGTGTTCACCTGTGTTTATTCTTCATCGGTCATCTTATGTTAGAGGGTAATGAGTTATGATGGCAAGCGAGGAACGGAAGTTCACGCATTTCTGATGTGGAGCCATTTGTTATGCTGACAGTGCTGTAAAAAAACAAACATATTGCATTGTATGCCATCCTTTCGGCACAGCATTACACATATATCATTAGAAGCTGTCTTGCTTTGTTGTGAGAATGTTTTTAATTACCAGTTGTAGGTTTTGCTTTTATCAGCACCATGGTAGAGTAAGTTGGCCAAATGCCTCTGGCAAGATTGGTGATGCAAGATGCTTCTCTCTTCTCTGTATGTTGTGTTCATTATCCTGAACATCTGCACCGGAGAGCTCACTGGCTGATGGCAGAGCTGGCAATTTCAATTGGAAAAAATGTTCAGTGTACTGAACAAAAGGACCTGATGTGTATGTATCATGTTTGTAAGGGGCTGGTGTGGGGGGGGACACTTCTCTCAACTTGCTTCAGCATCAAACAAAAATATTTCTGGTTTTCTTTCTTCTTTTGAGTTCATTCTGTTTTGGATTGGATTCATGTAAGCTTCATCGTTTGCTCGAATGCAGAAATCCTTTTGTTTTGTTTTTTTTTAATTGAATTCTTCGAGCAAGCCAGGAAAACTTGGCAGCACCATTGCTTCTATTAAAAGTCATCAATATTAATGTTCACCAATGTTTTGATGGAGCATTACTTTAAAGTACAGTCCAATAATTACCGAAATCATCCTTGAACTCTTCAAGATATAAAACCGCTTCGTTTTTTTTGTCGTTTATCATACTTTTGAAAATGTCCCACACTTAGCGGCATTTGGTGCCTTTTATGGGAAGGATTTGGCCTCCATAAATTTATCTTTTATACTAATATTTTAAAATACATCTGAGGAATCTAAACATGAGACAAGCTAAGAGAATTGTGTTTATCGTCCACGACTATTTTAGGGCAAGCTGGTTGGTTTCAGTTTCTCCTGTTCAACAGTGAGTTTTAAAAGGTTCCATTGTTCAAAGGGCTTTGCACCTCCCACTATAACATCTCATAAAATCTGATGAACCTCTCATTGCATTGCTGTCAGATATAATGAGGCATCATGGGAGATTTTGTTGGAAAGATCAATTTCAGGTATGTGTTCAGTTCAAAAAGTTATCAGAAAGTATTGCTTGCTATTGTGCAAGAAAAGCCATCAATCAAATGTGCCATATTCTTGACAGAGCATTGGTGCTGTCTAAGCAATCTCTTGACAAGGGTTATACTGGGTGGTTTGTCGTTGCCTCCCCTTCACACAGTCAGGGTAGGAATTTGTAATTTGGCCAGAGTGCCGGCGATAACTTGCCTACTCTTCACGAAGGACACTGGAATCTTTAACATCCACCAACAATTATTACTGTTAGGCAGGTCCTCTGGATTAACGTCAATCCGAGGTACGGCACACAATCCTTGGGATTGTTGAATCGCCCTGTATGCGAAACACCAGGACGACAGTTTATAGCTGGGTTGAGATTCAAATCCAAACGAGGCAGGTTGTGGTAGAGGTGATTGCATATACCTTTAAGTGCATATACTTCTGGCCTATCCTGCCAGCCATGCAAGAAAGACCAACATTCTTAAAAAATAAAATGAAACACACAGAAGATATACAGTAATTATGAATAATATATATATATATATATATATATATATATATATATATATATATATATATATATATATATATATATTTATATTAATATTTCAGCATGCCCCTTTCTTTGTTCCACCATCAGATTTTTGTTACTGCATGAAATGAAACAAGATTTGGCAGATATACTAATGATATTATTGTCTTTCTTAAGGCCCGGTCACACCTTGACGTTTTAGCCAGCGATGGCAACGTATTAAAATGTATGTAAAACGCTGGCTTACGTTGAACTTTTGATGTTTTTTTTTAAAGATTCGGACGTATTCATAGCGACTTGGTCTTATGTATAACGCATTGGTAACGGACACAGAACGTTTCGTTGTGTTATAGATAACTTATACCAACGAATGCTGAACCTGTTGTCGGCCTACACAACCGATGCCCAACGATAGTCTAACTTCGGCATAGCGCGTTGCACGCATCGCCGACGATGTCGTGACGTAGCCTATTAAAAGGCTGACGCACAACGATTCGAATCATAACTGCCGTAGAAATGGAAGTGTCAACATCGCGGTCACACCTTGGCGATCTTGCCAGAGTATGCCGACCTAAGAAAAATGTGTCTAAAACGTTGGGCGCACGTCAAATACGGTATGAGTAAGTTTGGTATACGCGAGTAGAACGCTAAATACGCTATCATACGTCGTAGTAAGTAGAGTACGTCAAGAAATTTTAAACATGTTCAAAATTTTACGACGTACTCGGCGTATGACACACGTTCCGCATGCGATGGGGATAAGTTTTACACACGATATGTGGACGCTTACACACGTCCACAAACGCTACTTATAAGCTACTCATAAGTTGAAACACGTCGCGGTAATGTCTTTTACGCGAAACTTATTTCTAACTTATGTTTGACGTGCTTTGAACCAATTCTTTACGTAGCCCCAACACACATCGACGTATGTAGACGTATTCCAATGACGTCTTCCGGTCGACAAAAAAAATAAATTAACGTGTTTCTAGCTTACAACTGCCATATAAAGACGTGTTCCCAGCGGTTTTGGGAATTGGTATATAAAATGGTGTTCATAAAAGGGGAACCCAACAGTGTTTTCGAGTCCTTTTTGAGTCGATGTCGATGTCAGCAGTAACAGTATCAGTATCAGTATTAGTATTAGTATTAGTAGTAGTTTGTTCATGTTGGCAGTAGTAGGTGAGTGTGAGGGGGAGGGTGTGGGTTATGATGGATCATCCTTGCGTCCGCGTGTCCATGGGTAGGAGACATCTTTTCACCATTGTTCGAAGTTCTTCTCGGCTAATTTTTTATGGGGCTTTTTCAACAATGAGCTATAGCTTGTTTTTACGATTTCGGTCAATTCATAACGGGTTGGACAAATGCACAATGAACTAATAATGTACATAGAGCGCTTTGATTACATATAGATACGATATACCAACGAATAATTATCGTGAAGCCGGCGTTCACAAACTATGCCCAACGATAGCCTAACTTATCCATATCGTGCGGCAGTTTATCTTTGCCGGTGACGTGGGGTTTGCTATTCATAGGCTGCCACTCAACGATTTAAATGGCTGCATCTCCACTATTGAAAGTAGACGCTTGCGCTCAACAATTGGATTTTTTTTACACTCAACGACTTTTAAACGGTACCACTCAGCTATTTTCATTGTTTACAATGAACGATTTAAATTGCTGTCACTCGCCTTTGTTTTTTGACGCTGGGGTTTGGAAATTTGAAGCATTTCTTCTGAACGTGTTAAAACGCTCAAACTCGATTATTTTAAATAGACGCTGCCGATGGACAATTGGAATCATAGCCAAGCTAGACATCGAAGTGTGAACATCCTCGTCATGCCGAAGAAAAGTTTGAAGAACGCTGCAAATAAGTATCCTGGCCGTGGCCGTGGACGCTGACGCAAGGACGATCCATTATACCGACGTCTTTCAGCCTATGAGTAACTTAAAAGTAACGTCTGTCGATGTGTGGCAACGATCGCGTAACGTGCTAACAACACGTTAATCATAGGTTAGAAATAAGTTTCGGGTACGCTAAACATTACCTCGGCGTGTCTCAACTTATGATTAACTTACAAGTAGCATGTGTTGACGTCTGTCAACGATCGCAGACCGTGCATACAACTTGTGGCCAGCGTAGCGGAACGTGTGAGTCATACGCCGGCATACGTCGTGAAATTTCAAGCATGAAAAAATTTGAGGACAACCAAAAAGTACAACGTTTAAAGCCAACGTACAACGACGTATGGCAGTGTTTTTCAGCGTGCTCTCAATGTTATCAAAACTTACCCATAACGTATTCAACGTGTGCCAGCGTTTTAGAAAAAAAATTCAAAAATCGGCATACATTGGCTAAAACGTCAAGGTGTGACCGGGCCTTTAAGAGGCCCCTCAAAATTCGTTTTGATGCATTTTCACAAACTCCAACGGATTCCATTCAAATTCGGTACGATTATGGCTTTTGGTCCAACTTAGGTCATTGGCTATAAATTTTTTCCATAACACTTCCGATATTCGAAAAAATCGATAAATCGATATCCCTTATGGGATTTTCCATTCAAATCCACTCAAGTTTAAGGCCTACGGGGGACGTAAATTTCCACTTTGCCCCGGGCGCTGTTTACCTCCGCTACGCCAAGCTGTTAGGGTTAGGGTTTGGGTTAGCTGTTTGGGTTAGGGTTAGCTGTTACGGTTTGGGTTAGTGTTAGGGTTAGGGTTAGCTGTTAGGGTTTGGGTTAGGGTTTGGGTTAGGGTTAGGGTTAGGGTTAGCTACACTAACCCTAACAGCTAACCCTAACCCTAACCCTAACCACTAACCCTAACCCTAACCACTAACCCTAACCCTAACTGCTAACCCTAACCCTAACCCTAACTGCAACCCTAACCCTAACCGCTAACCCTAACCACTAACCCCTAACCGCTAACAGCTATTCAGGAAATTTGCAAGAAAGCCCGGGCAACACCGGGCTTTATTGCTAGCCCGAGCAATGCCGGGCATTACTACTAGTATTTATATATAAAGCTCTTTATAACCACTGATTCACTGACTGACTGACAGACTGATATTAAAGATCAGGACCTTTCAGATGACGGAGAAAGCTGAAATTTTGTGTGCCGATGGACATCGAAGCCAGTACACCGGGGAAATAAAGAAAATCCCAGAATCGTCAGACAACATCCATAAATGAAAAATTAAATAATATTTAAAAAATGCAGGTGAGTGACCCGAGACAATGGGAAAGCACGGTAATTTTGTGTGCCGATGGACATCGAAGCCGATACACCAGGAAAAATCGCAGAACCGTTGGAAAGCATCTGAAAATGAAAATATAAATATGCAAGAAAAAGAGCAATCAGAGATTGCAGACCCTCACCAAGACTTGTTTTGTGCGGTATACTTTGTGTGGAGTTTGCGTACTGGTGTGTTACATAATTAATAAGAGACATAATTAGAACTGCCACTTTATATCCACTGGCAGGGATGACTGGGTACCAAGACGTCCCGCTTTGATGCAACCCTGCTTTGATCGGACACCTGACCCAGATCCATTATGTTTTTTTTTTTATTCTTATTCATTATTTAATTGATTTCAGAATGGGAGTTAAATAAATTCAATTCAAATCAAATGGAAGACCAAATAGGTACAGTCCTGCATTGAATGAATCAGAAGGAACCCAAACAAGCAAAAAGCAAAGATTAAGTCATCAGGAGGAACCTGTATAGGATTTGAATTTCAGCTGCTACTCTTCTACCCTCAAACCCATCCAGGAACAGCCAAGTGAGCCTTATTTAATAAATAAAAACATTTTTAAAGAAAAAAAGAATGCGTATTAAAAAAATTAAATAATTCTGGCTGCCAGACCATGTGCCTGATCAAGTTGAAATTTAAAACATATATTCCCCATCCCTACTAGATCATAATTGTGAAGTTTCATGTCGATTGATTAAGCGGTTCCAGAGAAAACATTATTTAATCTTTTTCTTCAATCCAATATGGCTGCCAAACCATCTGACCTATCGATTATTCCTCAACAAACTTGTATGCCCATGACTTAGGGAACATTCGTATGAAGTTTCACCTCAATTTGTCCAGCCTTTCTGGAGAAGAAGATTTTTATGGGTTTCAGGGTAAATCCAATATGGCTGTCAAACCATGTGACCAATTGCATCATATTTGTGATTCTATCCTTCCTCGTGGATAGTTGATCAAACTTGAAGTTTCACTTCAATCTGTTCAGCCACTTCAGAGAAGAAGATTTTTGAAGGTTTAAAAAAAAAAAAATGTAAACAATATGGCTGCCAAATCACGTGACCAACGAGGTCACCAAATTTTTTTTTCTGTGCATCATTGTATCCCTGGATGACCCTCAAAAATTTTCATACTGATCAGATATAGCGTTCTACATATGCAATTATGATGTCATCATGAAGGCACCTATGACGTCATCAAAAAAAATTAACACATTCCCCATGAGGAGTACTTGCCGTACGTGCCAAGTTTCAATTTTTTTCCTTGGTGTGGGTTCAGACATATAGAAGTCCAATTTTTTTCCCCGTTTTTCCAACATGGTTGCCACACCACGTGCCATATGATGTCACAATTATCATTACAACATTCTACATGAGTAGTTGCACATATGGTGAAAATATCGTCTCAATCCGAAAAGCGTTTGCGGAGAAAAACACAAAAGTTCTGTGCAGACAAACAAACAAACAAGCAGTCATAGACTGGTACTTACGAAATCGTCAACTTGACCTCTGACCTTGTCTAATAAAAACTGTCTCTCGAGAAGGTAGCGACGCAAACCAGAAGTTTCTACGATGATTCTGTATCAAACCATCAAAAATCGTAATGTCGACCGAAGCAAAAATCTCCATTTCTCCACGCAATTATATTATACCTTAACGTAACTCAACGACGCGTCTGCTCGAGCGCACTGCATCATGGGACGACCCGTGACGCGTCAAGTGAAATATTTTTTATACAATCTTATAATGTCTCCAAAACATCCGATTTTTACCAGAATTTCGACAACCGAGTTTTAAGCGTCCTAAGCGATCGCAAAAACGGAAGACAAAATGAAAATCGAAGTTTAAACGAACTCGTAACGTCGAGCGAAGCAAGAATACTCCATTTCTCCACATCAATTTACGGAATTATGTTTGACCTCACTGTGACCTTGACCTTTGACTGATGTTGACCAAAATCTAATCAGCACTAGCCACCACCCACCTGAATCACGTGGTGTAATTTGACATTGGTAGCTTCTTCCGTTCTCGAGTTATCGTGCCTACAAACAAACAAACAAACAAGCAGTCATAGACTGGTACTTACAAAATCGTCAACTTTACCTCTGACCTTGTCTAATAAAAGCTGTCTCTTGAGAAGGTAGCGACGCAAACCAGAAGTTTCTCGGATGATTCTGTACCAAACCATCAAAAATCGAATGTTTTGGATCTTTGACCTCACTGTGACCTTGATCTTTGACCGATTTTGACCAAAATCTAATCATCACTAGCCACCACCCTCCTGAATCACATGGTGTAATCTGACATTGGAAGCTTCTTCCATTCTTGAGTTATCTGCACCAAACCATCAAAAATCGAATATTTGACCTCACCATGACCTTGACCTTTGACCGATTTTGACCAAAATCTAATCAGCACGAGCCATCACCCTCCTGAATCATGTGGTGTAATTTGATATTGGTAGCTTATGCCGTTCTCGAGTTATCGTGCCTACAAACAAACAAACAAACAAACAGAAACGGAAGGCATCAATATACTTACGAAATCTTTAGATTTCGTAAGTAACAAGCATTCATAGACTGGTACTTACGAAATCGTCAACTTGACCTCTCACCTTGTCTAATAAAAGCTGTCTC
Source organism: Eptatretus burgeri (assembly GCF_056783735.1). Lineage (NCBI taxonomy): Eukaryota > Metazoa > Chordata > Myxini > Myxiniformes > Myxinidae > Eptatretus > Eptatretus burgeri. Next base: position 102,277,446 of record NC_140962.1, on the reverse strand, counting down.
TCGAGAAGGTAGCGACGCAAACCAGAAGTTTCTACGATGATTCTGTACCAAACCATCAAAAATCGTAACGTCGACCGAACCAAAAATCTCCATTTCTCCATGCAATTATTTGATATTATTTTATCAAAGTCACAAAACTGTAATATTCGGTCATCCACCAACACTCTTTACAAAATCTGACGGCTTAGTGAGTCAGGCATGCGATGATAACCTTTATTGGGATAAAAAATGACTTTTAAACACCATCTTTATCGAAAACACCGTCAGCGCGCACACGGAAAACCTTTACGTGACTCAAAGACGCCTCTGCTCGAGCGCGCTGCACCACGTGATGAGCCATGACGCGGCGAGTGAAATATTTTTATACAATCTTAAGACGTCTCCAAAACATCCGATTTGTACCAGAATTTCGACAACCAAGTGTGAAGCGTCCGAAGCGATCGCAAAAACCGAAGACAAAATTAAAATCGAAGTTCAAATGAACTCGTAACGTCTGATCGAAGCAAAAATACTCCATTTCTCCACATGAATTTACGGAATTATGTTTGACCTCACTGTGACCTTGACCTTTGACCGATTTTGACCAACATCTAATCAGCCCGAGCCATCACCCTCCTGAATCACGTGGTGTAATTTGACATTGGTAGCTTCTTCCGTTCTCGAGTTATCGTGCCTACAAACAAACACACAAACACACACACAAACAAACAAACAAACAGTCATAGACTGGTACTTACGAAATCGTCAACTTGACCTCTGACTTGTCTAACAAATGCTGTCTCTAGAGAAGGTAGCGACGCAAACCAGAAGTTTCTACGATGAATCTGCACCAAACCATCAAAAATCGAATGTTTGACCTCACTGTGACCTTGACCTTTGACCGATTTTGACCAAAATCTAATCAGCGCTAGCCATCACCGTCCTGAATCACGTGGTGTAATTTGACATTGGTAGCTTCTTCCGTTCTCGAGTTATCGTGCCTGCAAATAATCACACAAACAGAGGACGGAAGTCATCAATATACTTACGAAATCTTTAGATTTCGTAAGTAACAAGCCGGTAGGTGGTGATGGGTCGCCGAGCATGGAAACGATAAGATATAGAGCAAAATGGATGTCATATTGCGGATAGGGAATCACCTTAAGATTATGCATATCAAATCTCATCCAGTTCCATCTACTGATAACTACTCGGTATCAATTTGAATGAAAAGTACCGAAAATGCGGTTTGGAATCCGAAATCCCCAAAGTTCGAGGGGGTGCTGCGGGCGAACAAAGATCTAAATCGAAAATCCGGCTCGATTGTTTGTGCACAATTTATTACAGACGATTAGTGTGAATTTTCATAACCCTAGGAAGAGTAGCATTTGGCGCGAAGGCACCTCCAGCTCTCGCATATTATCGATTTTTGCACTAATTGACCTTTGACCCTTGACCTAAGCGAAATCGGTCAATATGTCCTTAAGCAAAGTTGTAGTACTCATTGAGTACAATGAATCTGCAAAGTTTCATTCGTATGGATGCACTCACCTGGTCGCAAGGGGGCCTTCAATTTTCGCCAATTTTCACGCATACCCTAATAGTAGGGGGCGCTGTGGGTAAAGTATTCCATATATCACAAAAATCGGAATATATTTGATAGAGCATCACCTGTAGGTCATTCGTGGCAAATTTTATAACCCTACGTGGGATAATGGCTTTCGGAATAGATTTCACGTCAACGGCACCAATTTTGAAGGTTTTTCGGTTGTTGCTTGGGAACCAAAGCGTCCCGAGCAATCATCACAATTTCCAAAGCACAAGGTCATAAAATGTACCTTCCACCCGAGATTGGTCAAAATCCGCCCACGTTTACTACCAATTATGCTGATGACCAACGAACAAGCAGACAGAATTACTGACAATGTCACCTATTTCGGCGACCCAGCAAACAAACACACAAACAAGCAGTCATAGACTGGTACTTACGAAATCGTCAACTTGACCTCTGACCTTGTCTAATAAAAGCTGTCTCTTGAGAAGGACGCGACGCAAACCAGAAGTTTCTCGGATGATTCTGTACCAAACCATCAAAAATCGTAACGTCGACCGAAGCAAAAATCTCCATTTCTCCACGCAATTATTTCATATTATTTTATCAAAGTCACAAAACCGTAATATTCGGCCATCCACCAACAATCTTTACATAATCCAACGGCTTAGCGAGTCAGGCATGCGACGATAATCTTTATTGGGATAAAAAATGACTTTTAAACACCGTCTTTATCGAAAACACCGTCAGCGCGCACACGCAAAACCATACCTGACTCAACGACGCGTCTGCTCGAGCGCACTGCATCATGGGATGACCCGTGACACGTTGAGTGAAATATTTTTTATACAATCTTAAAATGTCTCCAAAACATCCGATTTTTACCAGAATTTCGACAACCGAGCTTTAAGCGTCCAAAGCGATCGCAAAAACCGAAGACAAAATTAAAATTGAAGTTAAAACGAACTCGTAACGTCGAGCGAAGCAAAAATACTCCATTTCTCCACATGAATTTACGGAATTATGTTTGACCTCAATGTGGCCTTGACCTTTGACCGATTTTGACCAAAATCTAATC